>NC_143029.1:27007500-27330000 GCF_057628025.1 Oncorhynchus mykiss | reverse complement strand
TGGGAATGTGATGAAAGAAATAGAAGCTAAAATAAATAATTCTCTCTTCTATTATTCTGACATTTCACATCATTAAAATAAAAGTGTTGATCCTAACTGACCTAGAACAGGGAATTTTTACTCTGATTAAATGTCAGGAATTGTGAAAAACTGAGTTTAAATGTATTTGGCTAAGGTGTATGTAAACTTCCGACTTCAACTGTATCTCTGTGATCTGTATCAGAAAGTGGGCTGGCTCTCTCTCACAAGTCATAGAACTTAACATTGTAAATTAACCAAAGTTCTCATGCTAAAACTGCCATATTACCTCACATCGCTCCTAACCTACAGAAATTCAAAATACATTAACTCGCTCACAGAAATGGCTAACTGTGGGGGGTGACATTCAACTTGTTGTCACTGATTTACAGGTAACTGACATAATAAAGGAAACACTTCAGTAAATGAGCGATACAAATTATATTTAAAGCAGTTGCTTCCACACAGGTGTGATTCCTGAGTTAATTAAGCAAATAACATCCTGTCATGCTTAAGGTAATTGTGACGAAGCTGACTCAGTAGCACTCGTCACGAATGCTCATTATTTAATTATTCTTACAAATTGTTTAGCACATTCATGTTTCCCCATATCTAGTAATTCATTTATCCTAAATGTTCTGTATATACTGTTGTTCTTTTCCTCTTTTGCCAGTATCATGGCAAGGCTAATTATGTGTTGAGGAAATGTTTAGTCGAGTTGCATTGTGACGCATTTCAGTTTCATATTTAAATGAAGAGATTGACCATTTTGCAATTCACCCAGTGGATGCAATATTCTGGTGCACATGAACACTTGCTACACTGACGGGAAAGAAGTTTGTTTATTTCCATATTGTAATGTGTGCGTCGTAGGTGCGTGGCCCCGTAAGTAATACGTTTTGCCGTCTGTTGGCCTTCAGAACTATTGTTTTTGAAATGTGTATTCATTAATGTAAAGTATTCCCTCCTTGAGGATAAGCCAGGAATGTTTAAGATGTTTATTTAGACGGAATATGCAAATGTGGGTACAATGTTACATGATTTAACATGTCATATTTGGGTAAAGAGCTCCATGGTTAATGATATGGTCCATAGGGAGGAGCCATAGGTATAAAGGTACCTGTTCAACCTGTGAGCAGGAGGGATGTTCTAGCTCTGGTATGTGAGCTGGGTGGGTAGGTTGTCCATCGCCTGGTATACCCTAACTTGATTTAGTTGGTTTGAAAGGGTAGGCCTGATTGAGGCTTAGCCTTTTGATTTATATTCAAACCTGCATTTCAGTGTTTACTTTCTTTTGTCAGTTACTTGTAGGTGAAACGGCCTTCAGGTTTTATGTGCCGCATACATGGAATGAATTTCAGGACACTCTGAGATCAGACTGCCTAGTACCTTTCAGTCATTTCAGGGCATTGGTGGGAGACATGTTCACAGAGTAGCGTATGTGTTTTTTGTCATTTACTTCTGATATCTTGATGGGCTGGGGAAACTGTAGGGGGAAACTGTTTGGTTGATTCATTTCGTATTAATACTGTGTTGTCACGATCGTTTAGAGATGGATTGGACCAAGATGCAACATGGTATGTTTCCATCCTTTTATTTAGAAGAGAAACTTAAAGCACAAAATCAATAAAGAAAATAAATGAAACGTGAAGCTACATGCAGTGCAGAAAGCAACTACACACAAACATAGTCAAGATCACACAAATCACAATGGGGAAAATGGCTACCTAAATATGATCCCCAATCAGAGACAACGACAAACAGCTGCCTCTGATTGGGAACCATACCTGGGCAACATAGAAACATAATCACGTAGATGACCCACCCTAGTCACACCCCGACCTAACCAACATAGAGAATATAAAGCTCTCTATGGTCAGGGCATGACATGTACATGTTTTTTATTTTTTTTATTCAGGGCTCATTTGTAAAGAGACTTGGGTATCAATATGACTCTCTGTTGAAATAAAGGTTAAATAAAGTCTGGTGAGTTAGCGGATAAGTCAGGTTGCTGCCAACCAAGTGGTTGTGAGTTCAAATCTAAGGTGAGGTTGAGGTCCCAAGTGTGCTCACTGTTTAATTGAACATGCACAATGTATGTCATGTTAACAGTGTAATGCAAACCAACGCTTTCTAAAAAGGCTCCAGTAACCTAATGTTGTAGGAACTTACTGTTAACTTAACTTCAAAAAGACGTCACACAAACATTAGCCAGTGATGTTCATATAACCATTAGTCGCTGATGTTCATATGATGTACTGTCAAAAACAAACATTCTTGGAACTTTCTCTCTCCAAATGTTCTTATAGCCATTGTCTGTGTGCCATGCAAGAAATGTTTTTCCAGTGAGATTTTAAAAACACGAATGTGATGTTCCCGCAGTAACGTTACTTGTAGACCAAGTTGTAACCTAATTGAAATGTTCCCTAAAGGTTTGGGAGTTTGTCCAAGCCACTACTTAACCCTAACTAACTTAACCGCAATAAACCATCCATTTGATTCATTATGACCATTGGCTGTACCCCACAGTCCCTCGTCAATCCGTAAACTTAATGGAAGTGTACAATATCTACAACCGCTGTTCCATGCGGAATGAGACCATCAGCTGGACAGCACTTTATGTTAAATCAATACTGTCTGTTCTGTTTAATGTACACTCCTTCAGGGTGGCAATAAAGACAATGAATTAGGAAATCAGTCACATTCTGACTGGATTAATTATGTTGAGCTTACCCTGCATTCAGACACGATAAAAGCGTTCCTGTCATGCTTATCAAAGCTGAACCAGCATTACCAACCATATACAGTAGACTGGGCTATCCGACTCCTGCTCCTATTGCCTAGCACAGTGAAATCAATGGCCAAAATGGCCTTTAATTGGGAATCATACACAAACAGCAACATAGAAAAATAAACCTAGAACCCCACATAGAAATAATAAACTAGACTAAACACCCCTAGTCATGCCCTGACCTACTCTACCATAGAAAATACAGGCTTCCTATGGTCAGGACGTGACACTCCCTGTCAAAACAAAGGTAAACATAAAAAAAGAATGATTTATTGAATAGATGTAATATGGTCTTAGCTATCTAATAATATTTTTCCACTGTGGTGCGGAGCTAGAATCAAACATTATGTTTTCATGAAAAGCCTGGTTCCACATCATTCAAAATAAAGTCAAATCATACCTTATTTTTCACATGAGCCGAATACAACAAGTGTAGACCTTACCGTGAAATGCTTACTCACATGCCCTTAACCAATAGTGCAGTTCAAGAAGAGTTAAGAAAATATTTACCAAATAAACTAAAGTAAAAAATAATAAAAAGTAACACAATAAAATAACAACAACGAGGCTACATACAGGGGGAACTGGTACAGAGTCAGTGTACGGGGGGGGGGGGGGGGTACAGGTAAGTTGAGGTAATTTGTACATATAGGTACAATCAGCGAGTAGCAGCAGTGTACAAAACAAATGGAGGTTTGATTAATTGTTCCACAGTCTTATGGGCTTAGGGGTAGAAGCTGTTCAGGAGCCTTTTGGTCCAAGACTTGGTTCTCCGGTACCGCTTGCCGTGCGGTAGCAGAGAAAACAGTCTATGACTTGGGTGACTGGAGTCTCTAACAATTTTATGGGCTTTCCTCTGACACTGCCTACTATATAGGTCCTGGATTGCAGGAAGCTTGGCCCCAGTGATGTACTGGGCCGTACACACTACCCTCTATAGCGCCTTACTGTCAGATGCCGAGCAGTTAACTTACCAGGCGGTGATGCAACCGGCCAGGATGCTCTCGATGGTGCAGCTGTAGAACTTTTTGAAGATCTGGGGACCCATGCCAAGTCTCTTGAAGGGGAAAAGGTATAGTCGTGCTCTTCACAACTGTCTTTGTGTGTTTGGACCATGATAGTTCATTGGGGATGTGGACAACAAGGAACTTGAATCTCTCGACCCGCTCCACTACAGCCCTGTCAATGTTAATGGGGCCTGTTCGGCCAGCCTTTTTCTGTAGTCCGCGAGCAGCTCCTTTGTCTTGCTCACATTGAGGGAGAGGTTGTTGTCATGCCACCACACTGCCAGTTCTCTGACCTCCTCCCTATAGGCTGTCTCATCATTGTCGATGATCAGGCCTACCACTGTTGTGCCGTCAGCAAACCTAACGATGGTGTTGGAGTTGTGTTTGGCCACGCAGTCGTGGGTGAACAGGGAGTACAGGAGGGAACTAAGTACAAACCCTTGAGGGGCCCCAGTGTTGAGGATCAGCGTGGCAGACATGTTGTTGCCAACCCTTACCACCTGGGGGACGGCCCGTCAGGAAATCCAGGATTCAGTTGCAGAGGGAGGTGTTTAGTCCCAGGGTCCTTAGCTTAGTGATGAGCTTCGTGGGCACTATGGTGTTAAACGCTGAGCTGTAGTCAATGAACAGCATTCTCACATAGGTGTTCCTTTTGTCCAGGTGGGAAAGGGCAGTGTGGAGTGCAATTGAGATTGTGTCATCTGTGGATCTGTTGGGGTGGTATACGAATTGGAGTGGGTCTAGGGTACCCGGGAGGATGCTGTTGATGTGAGCCATGACCAGCCTTTCAAAGCACTTCATGGCTACCGACGTGAGCGCTACAGGGTGGTAATCATTTAGGCAGATTACCTTCACTTCCTTTGGCACAGGGACTATGGTGGTCTGCTTGAAACATGTTGGTATTACAGACTCGGTCAGGGAGAGGTTGAAAATGTCAGTGAAGACTTGCCAGTTGGTCTGTGCATGCTTTGAGTACACATCCTGGTAATCTGTTTGGCCCTGTGGCTTTGTGAATGTTGACCTGTTTAAAAGTCTTGCTCACATCGGCTACTGAGAGCGTTATCACACAGTCATCCAGAACAGCTGGTGCTCTCGTGCATGCTTCAGTGTTGCTTGCTTCGAAGTGAGCATAAAAGGCAATTAGTTAATCTGGTAGGCTCACATCACTAGGCAGCTCGCGTCTGGGTTTCCCTTTGTAGTCCGTAATAGTTTTCAAGCCCTGCCACATCCGACTAGCATCAGAACCGGTGTAGTAGGATTCAATCTTAATCCTGTATTGACACTTTGCTTGTTTGATGGTTCGTCTGAGGGCATAGCGGGATTTCTTACAAGCATCCAAATTAGTGTCCCGCTCCTTGAAAGCGGCAGCTCTAGCCTTTAACCCGATGCTGATGTTGCCTGTAATCCATGGCTTCTGGTTGGGATATGTGCAGACGACGTCGTCGATGCACTTATTAATGAAGCCGATGACTAAAGTGTTATACTCCTCAATGCCATTGGATGAATCCCGGAACATATTCAAGTCTTTGCTAGCAAAACAGTCCTGTAGCGTAGCATCCGCGCCATCTGACCACTTCCGTATTGAGCGAGTCACTAGTACTTCCTCCTTTAGTTTTGATGTAAGCAGGAATCAAGAGGATATAATTATGGTCAGATTTGCCAAATGGATGGCGGTGGTGTTATGGTGAGTGAATGAGGACCCAAAAGCGAACTAACTTAAACAGAGCTTCTTTAATAACCAAACATAGGTAGGCTCAGATAGACCGGCAGATTCCGACAGGACAGGACAAGGTTACAGCAAACATGACGATAGTCTGGCTCAGGCATGAAACACAAACAAGAATCCGACAAGGACAGGAACAGAAACAGAGAGAGATATAGGGACCTAATCAGAGGGAAAAAGGGAACAGGTGGGAAACGGGGTGAATGGGTAGTTAGAGGAGACAAGGAACAGCTGGGAGAAAGCGGGGGAGAAAAGGTAACCTAACAACGACCAGCAGAGGGAGACAGGGTGAAGGGAAAGGACAGAGACAAGACACAACATGACAGTACCCCCCCACTCACCGAGCGCCTCCTGGCGCACTCGAGGAGGAAACCTGGCGGCAACGGAGGAAATCCTCGATCAGCGCACGGTCCAGCACGTCCCGAGAGGGAACCCAACTCCTCTCCTCAGGACCGTACCCCTCCCAATCGACAAGGTACTGGTGACCACGGCCCCGAGGACGCATGTCCAAAATCCTGCGGACCCTGTAGATGGGTGCGCCCTCGACAAGGATGGGGGGGGGGGGGGGGAAGACGAGCGGGGGCGCGAAGAACGGGCTTAATACAGGAGACATGGAAGACCGGGTGGACGCGACGAAGGTATCGCGGAAGAAGAAGTCGAACTGCGACAGGATTAATGACCCGAGAAATACGGAACGGACCAATGAACCGCGGGGTCAACTTGCGAGAAGCCGTCTTAAGGGGAAGGTTCTGAGTGGAGAGCCAAACTCTCTGACCGCGACAATATCTAGGACTCTTAGTTCTACGCTTATTAGCAGCCCTCACAGTCTGCGCCCTATAACGGCAAAGTGCAGACCTGACCCTCTTCCAGGTGCGCTCGCAACGTTGGACAAAAGCCTGAGCGGAGGGGACGCTGGACTCGGCGAACTGAGATGAGAACAGCGGAGGCTGGTACCCGAGGCTACTCTGAAAAGGAGATAGCCCGGTCGCAGACGAAGGAAGCGAGTTGTGGGCGTATTCTGCCCAGGGGAGCTGTTCTGACCAAGACGCAGGGTTGCGAAAAGAAAGACTGCGTAAGATGCGACCAATAGTCTGATTGGCCCGTTCTGCTTGACCGTTAGACTGGGGGTGAAAGCCGGAAGAGAGACTGACGGAAGCCCCAATCAAACGGCAAAACTCCCTCCAAAATTGAGACGTGAATTGCGGACCTCTGTCCGAAACGACGTCTGACGGAAGGCCATGAATTCTGAAAACATTCTCGATGATGATTTGTGCCGTCTCTTTAGCAGAAGGAAGCTTAGCAAGGGGAATGAAATGAGCCGCCTTAGAGAACCTATCGACAACCGTAAGAATAACAGTCTTCCCCGCTGACGAAGGCAGTCCGGTGACAAAATCTAAGGCGATGTGAGACCACGGTCGAGGGGGAATAGGAAGCGGCCTGAGACGGCCGGCAGGAGGAGAGTTACCGGACTTAGTCTGCGCGCAGACCGAACAAGCAGCCACGAAACGACGCGTGTCATGCTCCCGGGTGGGCCACCAAAAACGCTGGCGAATGGAAGCAAGCGTACCCCGAACGCCAGGGTGGCCGGCTAACTTGGCAGAGTGAGCCCACTGAAGAACGGCCAGACGAGTAGGAACGGGAACGAAAAGAAGGTTCCTAGGACAAGCGCGCGGCGACGGAGTGTGAGTGAGCGCTTGTTTTACCTGCCTCTCAATTCCCCAGACAGTCAACCCGACAACACGCCCCTCAGGGAGAATCCCCTCGGGGTCAGTGGAGGCTACTGAAGAACTGAAGAGACGAGACAAAGCATCAGGCTTGGTGTTCTTAGAGCCCGGACGATAAGAAATCACGAACTCGAAACGAGCGAAAAACAGCGCCCAACGCGCCTGACGCGCATTAAGTCGTTTGGCAGAACGGATGTACTCAAGGTTCCTATGGTCAGTCCAAACGACAAAAGGAACGGTCGCCCCCTCCAACCACTGTCGCCATTCGCCTAGGGCTAACCGGATGGCGAGCAGTTCGCGGTTACCCACATCATAGTTACGTTCCGACGGCGACAGGCGATGAGAAAAATACGCGCATGGGTGGACCTTGTCGTCAGAGAGGGAGCGCTGAGAAAGAATGGCTCCCACGCCCACCTCTGACGCGTCAACCTCGACAACGAACTGTCTAGAGACGTCAGGTGTAACAAGGATAGGAGCGGATGTAAAACGATTCTTGAGGAGATCAAAAGCTCCCTGGGCGGAAACGGACCACTTAAAGCACGTCTTGACAGAAGTAAGGGCTGTGAGAGGAGCTGCCACCTGACCGAAATTACGGATGAAACGACGATAGAAGTTCGCGAAGCCGAGAAAGCGCTGCAGCTCGACGCGTGACTTAGGGACGGGCCAATCAATGACAGCTTGGACCTTAGCGGGATCCATCTTAATGCCTTCAGCGGAAATAACAGAACCAAGAAATGTGACGGAGGAGGCATGAAAAGTGCACTTCTCAGCCTTCACAAAAAGACAATTCTCTAAAAGGCGCTGGAGGACACGTCGAACGTGCTGAACATGAATCTGGAGTGACGGTGAAAAAATCAGGATATCGTCAAGGTAAACGAAAACAAAGATGTTCAGCATGTCTCTCAGGACATCATTGACTAATGCCTGAAAGACAGCTGGAGCGTTAGCGAGGCCGAAAGGAAGAACCCGGTATTCAAAGTGCCCTAACGGAGTGTTAAACGCCGTCTTCCACTCGTCCCCCTCCCTGATGCGCACGAGATGGTAAGCGTTACGAAGGTCCAACTTAGTGAAAAACCTGGCTCCCTGCAGGATCTCGAAGGCTGAAGACATAAGAGGAAGCGGATAACGATTCTTCACTGTTATGTCATTCAGCCCTCGATAATCTATGCAGGGGCGCAGAGACCCGTCCTTCTTCTTGACAAAAAAAAACCCCGCTCCGGCGGGAGAGGAGGAGGGGACTATGGTACCGGCGTCAAGAGCTACAGACAAATAATCTTCGAGAGCCTTACGTTCGGGAGCCAACAGAGAGTATAGTCTACCCCGGGGGGGGGTGGTTCCCGGAAGGAGATCAATACTACAATCATACGACCGGTGTGGAGGAAGAGAGGTGGCCCTGGACCGACTGAACACCGTGCGCAGATCGTGATATTCCTCCGGCACCCCTGTCAAATCACCAGGCTCCTCCTGTGAAGAAGAGACAGAGGAAACAGGAGGGATAGCAGACATTAAACATTTCACATGACAAGAGACGTTCCAGGAGAGGATAGAATTACTAGACCAATTAATGGAAGGATTATGACAAACTAGCCAGGGATGGCCCAAAACAACAGGTGTAAAAGGTGAACGAAAAATTAAAAAAGAAATGGTTTCACTATGATTACCAGAAACAGTGAGGGTTAAAGGTAGCGTCTCACGCTGAATCCTGGGGAGAGGACTACCATCCAGGGCGAACAAGGCCGTGGGCTCCTTTAACTGTCTGAGAGGAATGTCATGTTCCCGAGCCCAGGTCTCGTCCATAAAACAGCCCTCCGCCCCAGAGTCTATTAAGGCACTGCAGGAAGCTGACGAACCGGTCCAGCGTAGATGGACCGACAAGGTAGTGCAGGATCTTGAAGGAGAGACAGGAGTAGTAGCGCTCACCAGTAGCCCTCCGCTTACTGACGAGCTCTGGCCTTTTACTGGACATGAAGTGACAAAATGACCAGCGGAACCGCAATAGAGACAGAGGCGGTTGGTGATTCTCCGTTCCCTCTCCTTAGTCGAGATGCGGATACCTCCCAGCTGCATGGGCTCAGCACCCGAGCCGGCAGAGGAAGATGGTAGTGATGCGGAGAGGGGGGCGACGGAGAGCGCGAGCTCCTTTCCACGAGCTCGGTGACGAAGATCAACCCGTCGCTCAATGCGAATAGCGAGTTCAATCAAGGAATCCACGCTGGAAGGAACCTCCCGGGAGAGAATCTCATCCTTTACCTCTGCGCGGAGACCCTCCAGAAGACGAGCGAGCAAGGCCGGCTCGTTCCAGCCACTGGAGACAGCAAGAGTGCGAAACTCAATAGAGTAGTCTGTTATGGATCGATTGCCTTGACATAGGGAAGACAGGGCCCTGGAAGCCTCCTCCCCAAAAACAGATCGATCAAAAACCCGTATCATCTCCTCCTTAAAGTCCTGATACTGGTTAGTACACTCAGCCCTTGCCTCCCAGATTGCCGTGCCCCACTCACGAGCCCGTCCAATAAGGAGAGATATGACGTAGGCGACACGAGCAGTGCTCCTGGAGTAAGTGTTGGGCTGGAGAGAAAACACAATATCACACTGGGTGAGGAACGAGCGGCATTCAGTGGGCTCCCCAGAGTAACACGGCGGGTTATTGATTCTGGGCTCCGGAGATTCGAAAGCCCTGGAAGTGGCCGGTGGATCGAGGCGGAGATGGTGAACCTGTTCTGTGAGGTTGGAGACTTGGGTGGCCAGGGTCTCAACGGCATGTCGAGCAGCAGACACTTCCTGCTCGTGTCTGCCTAGCATCGCTCCCTGGATCCCGACGGCTGAGTGGAGAGGATCCGAAGTCGCTGGGTCCATTCTTGGTCGGATTCTTCTGTTATGGTGAGTGAATGAGGACCCAAAAGCGAACTAACTTAAACAGAGCTTCTTTAATAACCAAACATAGGTAGGCTCAGATAGACCGGCAGATTCCGACAGGACAGGACAAGGTTACAGCAAACATGACGATAGTCTGGCTCAGGCATGAAACACAAACAAGAATCCGACAAGGACAGGAACAGAAACAGAGAGAGATATAGGGACCTAATCAGAGGGAAAAAGGGAACAGGTGGGAAACGGGGTGAATGGGTAGTTAGAGGAGACAAGGAACAGCTGGGAGAAAGCGGGGGAGAAAAGGTAACCTAACAACGACCAGCAGAGGGAGACAGGGTGAAGGGAAAGGACAGAGACAAGACACAACATGACAGGTGGAGAGCTTTGTATGCATCTCTGTCTGTGGAGTAAAGGTGATCTAGAGTTTTTTTTTTACTCTGGTTGCACTTGTGAGATGCTGGTACACATTTGGTAAAACTGATTTCATTTTGCCTGCATTAAAGTCCCCGGGCACTAGGAACGCCGCTTCTGGACAAGCATTTTCTTGTTTGCTTATAGCATTATAGAGTTGGTTGAGTGCGGTCTTCGTGCCCGCATCGGTCTGTGGTGGTAAATAGATGGCTACGAATAATATAGATTAAAACTCTCTTGGTAGATAGTGTGGTCCACAGCTTATCGTAAGGTACAGGCGAGCATTGCGCACCAACTGTTATTGACAAATAGACCCCCAACCCTCGTCTTACCAGATGTAGCTTCTTCTCTGTTCTGCCGGTGCATGGAAAATCCCGCCAGTTCTATATTATCCGTATCGTCATTCAGCCACAACTCGGTGAAATATAAGATATTACAGTTTTTAATGTCCCACTGGTAGGATAATCGTAGGTCATCAATTTTATTTTCCAATGATTGCATGTTAGCAAGTAGAACGGACGGCAGTGGGAGTTTACTCGCTCGCCTACGGATTCTCAGAAGACAGCTCGACCTGCGCCCCCTTTTCCTCCGTCTTTTCTTCATGCAAATGACGGGTATTTGGGCCTGTTCTCGGGAAAGCAATATATCCTTCTCGTTAGAGGAAAAAGCTTCTTCCAGTTCGTGTTGAGTAATCACTGTTCTGATGGCCAGAAGGTATTTTCTGTCATAAGAGACGGTTGCAGCAACATTATGTACCAAATAAGTAAAAAAACAAGTCACAAATAACGCAAAACAAATTACACAGTTGGTTAGGAGCATATAAAAGTCAGCCATCCTCTTCGACGCCATCTTACTTGTATGTAAAAGCAACCAGTACATATAGGAATACAAGCTCAGACTGGTATTCAAAGGCTGCGTTTAGACAGGCAGCCACAATTCTGACATTTTCTCCACTAATTGGTCTTTTGACCAACCACATTCCCAAGACTGCTCTAATTTCCCCACTACAAAATCTACAACTTGAGCAGGAATGAGATGGGCAGTGTTCAGCCATAGTCTTTGCATATTACTTTCACAGTGGAGACCGCCCTCGATGAGCCTTAAGGTAAAGTTTGTGAAATTCCATAACCATTTGCAGAGGAAAACCATGCACCAGCATAACTTTTCCCAAGACTGCTCCAACAATTATTTAGTTCTAAGTCCCATTCCTTGTAAAGGAAACACAAAAAATGACCAACAAATGAGGCTGTGAGTCCCATTAAGATGCCACCAATGTGCCAGTTTCAATATTGGTATCACAGTGGTATCACAATCTCTCTACACAAGACCCTGAAACAGAGACAGGAGATCTAGGACTGAAATAACAATATGGTTTCTGCCCACTTACCCTATCTGTGTCAATGCCCTTGGACATGGCCCAAGTAGAGACGATGTAATCCATGACCCTCTCGCTCAGTCCCTTTGGCACCTGGTAAAGTTTGAGAAAGTCACGCACATTGTTGAGCATCTCGTGGTAGCGGTTAGTGTTGGTGTACATCTGCTGGAAGATGGTGGTGACGTTCCCAAAAATGGTGGCATACAGTAGGGCTGGAACACAAATAGGCAGAGGGAGGGGTTATTAGCAACATGCATTGCAAGAATGGAGTGGTGTGTGCTTGAGTGTTCCAATGCTAACAGGAGTGCTGCTTACATAGGTGGTAGTGAAGCCATTTGTAGTATATATAAACATGTCAGCACATTAAGTAATCATGGGTTATGGCACTTAGCTCAGTCATTACTGTAAGAGGAACACTAGCCTATAAATAAATACATTTACTTTGGTTTTGGGATCATAATTTGTCTGTAAGGGCTGGAGTTGGCTGGAGTTGGCCTAGCTCAGGCCTAAACTCATCGGCCACTAAAGGCCAGGCTTTAGTTTTTAGGCCCAATCAAAACTCTACTCCACTTTTGATTGTCTAATCGAATGTAAAAGGATCCAGTACATACAGGGATACAAGCTCAGACTGGTATTCAAAGGCTGCGTTTAGACAGGCAGCAAAAACTAATTGGCCTTTTGACCAACCACATCAACCACTTTTTCAAAGCTGATCAGATTGGTCATAAGATCCATTAGTGAAAAATATCAGAATTGGGTTGCCTGTCTATACGCAGCCAAACAAACCGTAACAACTGACATCGAACTGCACTTGACTTTTAAAGGCAATTTCCCTGACATTTGTGGAGATACGATTGTAGGTAAACAGAGGATGACTCAAGCATCAATTACTTTTAAAAATCAGGTGCAGTGTGGTTTTGCGTATTGCGGTTCGTTTGAATCCCGACTTAATGTATTCCTCCCACAGCCAAAATGACTAGCTTTGTTTCATGTCTGCCTGTAAAAATGTTTTAGTTAACCTTTATTTAACTAGGCAAGTCAGTTAAGAACAAATTCTTATTTACAATGATCCCCTGACCCCTGAATCCTTTCCACAACGTTCATGGAATGGTGCGGGATAGTTGTTGTGGCTCTGGAACATTCTCAGCACATTTAAGGAACATGATGAAAACATACTTCTCTTGGTATTTTATTACTTTAACAGAACGTTTCCTAAAAGTTCAAGCATGGTTACCTTTCAAATTACATTTTTGGTAATGTTCCAGGAACATTCTACAACTCATTTGACATTGGGAATATTCTTAAATAGTTCAGAGGACGCTAAGAATCAAAGTTCTTCTGTGGGAATTTCAGTACTTCAATATAACGTTCCCTACATGTTTCTTATGGTTCTATTTAAAGTTATGTTCTCAAATTGATCTTACGTTAAGAAACAACGTTCTTCTTTGGGAATTTCAGAGAACGTTCTAAGAATGTTATTTAAAAACATACATTCCATTCTCAATGTCAACAAAACTCACTCTATCCTCTATCTTGTTAAGTGTGTTCAGGTGTGTTGGCCATGCCCACTAACTGGCCACACATGATCTTAATGAGCATGTGTTTCCTTTGAAATGGGGTCTGTTTGAATAGACTAAAATGAACAGCTTTTCTGAGGGGAAAAAAACAACATTGCATGCTAGCGCCATCCTGGTGGCACAGTGGACTGATTCCATGGATAGAGAACAGAAGAGCATTGGGTCGAATCTCACTGACACCGTGTGCTTGGAGTTAAAAACAGTTAACCTAAGCTAGCAGTATTATTGAAACATTGTCACGTCCTGACCATAGAAAGCTTTTATTTTCTATGGTAGAGTTCTATGGTAGGTTGTTCTAGTTTATATTTTCTATGTGGAGTTCTAGGTTAATTTTCTATGTTGGTGATTTGTATGATTCCCAATTAGAGGCAGATGGTTATCGTTGTCTCTAATTGGGGATCATACTTAACTAGCATTTTTTCCACCTGTGGGTTATGGGATATTGTTCATGTTCAGTTGCCTGTTAGCACTGCATTGTCGCCACGGTTCGTTTATTCTTTATTTGTTTTGTATTTGCTTAAGTTTCACTTTATACATAAAAATTATGTGGAACTCTACGTACACTGCGCCTTGGTCCGACCATCACTATTACGAACGACGTGACAGTTATTAAAAAACCTCACAAAATTTTGAGAATGTTCTCAGAAAGTTATTTAACTACCTTCAAATAACCTATAATTTCGGTTCTAAGGAACGTTAATTTCACCTCCCAGGAAAACATTCAGGGAACCATAGTAACCTCCCTGCAACCTAAAAATGTACGTTCTCAGAACAAGCTACATTTTCACTTCTGTTCTCAGAACATTTAAAAAAAACTGTAAGGAAACGAATGGCTTCATTCCCAGAACCAATGGGAAACCAAAAATGTACGTTCCCACAACTTCCAAGGAACCAAATGTGATAGCTGGGCATTGTTGTCTATTTGCACATCCATTGCAATAAGAAGCAGAAGACACAATAACAAACTGCCTCCAATTACATGAGCTAAAATGAGTCAGTAGTGCATTTGCAAGCCTTGAGCATAAATAAACCTCTTGGGAACTGTATTTTAAATAGACAACAATTAGCTTTTCCATTACACTCTGTAACTCCCCTGTGAAGTACAAACAAGTAGCCGTTCGATATAGACATGTCCTAATATGGAATGTACATTTGCTCAGCAGGAATACTGCATGCTGGAAGTTGCAATGACCCAAATGAGTCAGTTAGTATTGCTTATCATGAATTCTATCCACTCTGGGGAATGAGGATAACCTCTACTCTGTTCTTTGGGTGGTTTATCTATCTAACTTGAGGAGTCTATGTTCATTCATCACATCTAGGCCTCCAGGCAGCCAGGCACAATCCACTTCTGCACCTTATTTTCTCCTTTCCTTCTTTCCTCCTCTTTCCACCCTTGCCAGGCCGTCATTGTAAATAAGAATTTGTTCCGAACTGACGTGCCTGGTTAAATGCAATGCTGATGACAACTGCCTCTGTGGATTTCTATACATTTGTAATGCTTCTGACATGGGGGATGATAGGTTATTAATGTGCTTGCTGAAGGCAAGGCCACTCTAGATTTCTTACATATTTTGTGTTATTATTATTCTGCCTGCTCTAGCACTTAAAAGATTTAAGCTATAAACATGAAACCAACTATTAAATGTGCAGATGGCCCCCGCTTAGATTGTTTAAGAAAATATTTTTGATAGCCATTCTAAATGTTAAAAAACTTTAAATTCTTAATTCATTGATATAGTTCTTACTAATAACCCTCATAAATACATGCCTAGGGGGGGTCTTTGCTTATGATCTCAGTGATCACTGCCCTATAGTGTGTATTAGAGACACTATGCAACAAAAAAAAGTCTGAACCTTGTCTAATAAAGAATAACACTACAATGTTGCTAGTTTTGTTGCCACACCCTTATTTATGAACTTTTTAAGGCTGTGAAGTTTCTTTTTGAGTTTGATTAAAAATGACTTTGAGTCTTGCGCTCTTGGTGGATCGGTTTGATTGGTTTAGTTACAGACTCATAGGGTTGTGTTTCTCTTGTCTTATTCTGATCTTTGAGACAATATCATTTTGAGTTAAGCAAATATTATACCAGTGTGATTATTTGGTTCCGATTACATTTATAAGGGACACAAACAAACAACAAAGGCTTCAGTTCTCTATAGTTACTTTCAGTTTTCTACAGTTTGAACCTGTTTTGAAATAACTCGTCGCCTCCGATTTAGGTAAAACAGCCTTTCGTTTTTATGAGCCGTACACTTGGAACACATTCCTGAATACCCTACGTTTGGACGCTCTTGTGCCTTTTAGGCATTTTAGGGTATTGGTAAAGGAACTGTTCTTCGACAAAGGGACCTGTTTAATTTGTTAAAATGGTATTTATGTATTGTTGCAGTTCTCATGCTTCTGCCTTTGTTTGTTGTAATTTGTATCACTAGTTCCTTATTATGTACCTAATATTTTCTTATTTTTTTTGTGAAGCAGGGCTCCTTTAAAGTATAATTTTAATGCTGTGAATCAGGGTGAACATTACACACAGATTGAGAAGACATGCTACAATTGCCTTCTCTTAGCTGGACTAGCATATGACTTACTGATCTGAACTGGCAGAATTACATTCATCCTGCTTTCTTGTAGTTTCAATTGAAGTACCATTCCAAGTCAATAACACACTCTCATCACAGTGCAGTAACCGGGACCCTGAGGCAATGGAAACTAAAGCACCATAGTCTCAGATTATTGTGCAATTGCTCTGTAATGGCGGATGATTTGTATGGATTGCAGTGCAACTCCTAATACATTGGGGGAGAGTCTTTCGGCACGCCAGTAAAAGTACTCATATCCGCCTTGGACAGACCTCAAGTGGTCCATCTGTAGACGACAAGTGATTGCTTTGAGAATAGAGGCTGTGCTGACTAGCCTGCAGCATCCTGTCTTACTCACAAAGAATGAGCATCCTTTTAGATTTGGTCAAATGTATTACTCTTTCCGTGAGACCAGAGACGCATGTGACTATAAACTCAGAGAAACTAATGTTCTAATGTAGATGACACTTGGGAATTTGGGGTAAAGAATAGATTTGGTAAAATGCTCTACTCTTTATGTGAGACCGGAGACCTGTGTCTAGAAACTCCAAGAAACTCAAGAAACCATTGTTGTAAGAGAACAATGGAAATTTGTAAAGAATACAAATGTTGCAGTGAGTATTGATGTTGTAGATAGACCTGAAATAATCAATTGTTCAGTGGGGGATGGTGAGGAAATTGGGTAGTAACCTGTCATAATATGATCATAACACTGTCATGACGCATATATTTAGACCTGTTATGACATATATTGCGTTATTTTATGGCTGGTTATGACCAATACAAAAGATTGTAAAAAGCGGCCTCCCGAGTGGCGCAGCAGTCTAAGGCCCTGCATCGCAGAGCTAGAGGCGTCACCACAGATCCGGGTTCGATCCAGGGCTGTGTCACAGCCGGCCACGACCGGGAGACCCCTGAGGCGGCACACAATTGGCCCAGCGTCATCCGGGTTTGGGGAGGGTTTGGCCGGCCGGATGTCTTTGTCCCATCGCACTCTAGCGACTCCTTCTGACGGCCGGGGGGCGCATGCACACTGACTTCAGGTCGCCTTCTGTGCGGTGTTTCCTCCGACACATTGGTGTGGCTGGCTTCCGTGTTAAGCGAGCAGTGTGTCAAGAAGCAGTGCGGTTTGGCGGGGTCGTGTTTCGAAGGACGCATGCCTCTCGACCTTCGCCTCTCCCGAGTCCATACGGGAGTTGTAGCGATGGGACAAGACTGTAACTATCAATTGGATATCACACAACTGGGGAGAAAAAAGGATAAAAAATTATAAATACATTTTTAAAAAGTGTAAAAAGCAACAAAACCTACCACGGTAGTTATTTTATGGCTGGTTATGACACCTACATAAAAGTATGAAAATGTACCACACAAGACAAAACAGTCCATTCCACCATAGCCTATAGGGTTCTGAAATTGGCCATATTAAATCATTATTGTACAGTGCATTCGGAAAGTATTCAGAACCCTTCCCTTGTTCCATATTTTGTTATGTTACAGCCTTATTCTAAAATGTATTAAATAAAAACATTTCCTCATCAATCTACACACAATACCCCATAATGACAAAGCGAAAACAGTTTTTGCCAAAGGTGCTTTAACAAAGTACTGAGTAAAGGGTCTGAATACTTATGTAAATGTGATAGTTTTTTTATTTGTAATAAATTAGCAAACATTTGTAAAAACCTGTTTTTGATTTGTCATTATGAGGTATTGTGTGGAGATTGATGAGAAACATTTTTTTAATCAATCAAAAATGTGGAAAAAGTCAAGGGGTCTGAATACCTTCCAAATGCACTGTAATTGCGCACACATTGATGTCACACATGCACCTACCCCAATGCTCTGTTTCTGATGGCTGGGATGAATGCAAGAGCAGATTTCAGGAGCAGGACAAGACACCCTCTTTTTGACTGATGACTCATATAAGGGCATGTACGTGATAGACCTATCTGGATTATATGATTATGATGGTCATAATGCTTCTTGACAGTGTCACAAAGGGCATGTTCTTAGTCAAAGTCAAGTGACACAGGATGGTCATAATGCTTTTCACAAGTTAGTAAAAATATGATGGAGAAAAAAATCATGACTGAAAAGAATTCTTCACAACAACAACAAAGTTCTAAAGAAAAAAACTTTCTCTTGGCAGGGAAAAAAAATGGAGTAAATGTGGGTTTTGACACTCTTGTAGGTGTCATAACCAGCCATAAAATACTGCAATACATGTCATAACAGGTGTAAATATATGAGTCATGACAATGTTATGCTACTGTTATGACATGGTTGTGACCATAACCACATAACCACATAAGGTGTTATGACTCTTAGTGTCAAGTAAAGTGTTACCGGAAGTTGATCAAAACCAATGGCCAAACAACCTAGAGATGCATTACCCAACATTAAAAGGTTCAATATGTTGAACCGCCATGAACTGCTTTCTAAAATTCTAAAATGTTCGCCATATTTCAGGTTATGTTCAAAAACAAGCAATGTACAGAGTAGATTGGGCTTGGTGGGCCAAAATATAATCTGAGTGGTGGGCTGCGAGCCAAATAAATAGACATTTTGTATTTAGTAATATAAAAAGGTAAACAATACCTTTTTAGGGTCTTTAAACAATACCTTTTTAGTAAGAAATCATAAAGTCACACTTCAAACAATCAAATTGTAGCCATATAACTTAACACATAAAAACACATTGAGTACCAGTATTAAAGATACAATGTAAAAAAATGTAACCATTGTGGCACAGAAACTGCAACCACGTTTCTATGTTCATAAGGCTATTAACTTAATATATGTTTCAAATGACTTGAATATGGGAAAGGTGTAACAATTTGTATTAGCAGCAGTAAGTCCCTGAAATGCATCAAGAAAGGTATTGGAAAGTTAATAATGGAAGCTCATTGGGCAGAAGCGACTCTAGCCTTTTAGGGGCCCTAGGCAAGATTTGGTTGGTTAGTGAAAGTAAAAAGATTCAAAAACAAAACTTAAGAAGGGGAAGCATAGAAATAGCACATAGAGAATGGATCTACCGCTTATCAGACTTGCTTTCAATGAGAATGACAGATCTATAATTCCCAATTACTGCATATCTGAATTATATTGGGCCGCGCACAAAGCAACATAATGCAGCGTTTGCAAGTTAACATCCGCGTTCCAGACCATCTGCAAAGCTGCACAGTTAACTAATGATTGAATCAAGTCATCAAGATCAGAGGTTCCCAACTTTCTATTTTCCAGGGACCACCAAATCACCGTCAAAAGCTCATTAAGACCACCATTCGCGGAGTCAAATAATTTCATTACATAAAATGTCTTGCCTATCAAATGTATAGTCAATTTTATCAGTGAATGTAGCAAAACGATTATTATTATAAACAATTGGCATTGCGAAAAGTATCGTAAAATTGCTTCTAATACCAATAATAATACCAACAATTATTATTGTTTGATGAAAAACAATCTATTAAAAAGAAGAATTTGCCGACCACCTGCAGTACCCCGGGTCTGCGGACCACAGGTTGAAAACCACTGATCTAGATTGCAGTTGGGCATCAGACTGCAATGCCATATTGATGTGGTAACTGACATGTTAATCACTTATCCAGGCATTATGAGAGTTGGGGCACGACTGCAATGTAGGTAGAAACGACCAATCGCGGCTGATCTTTTGAGTGGATCAGGGCTTCAAATCAAATGGACCTCTGTCCTTGTCGGGGCTATATTTATGAGCAGAGTAGTGGGCTGTTCAATGTATAGCTAATGAAATGGGTGGGTTGAAACTCCCTCCTCTCCACCCAGAACATTCCAGCCCCTGGCCTCAGACAGCTCCTGTTGTCTAACTCTTCATTATTCAACTTCCCCTTTCAGTCATTTAATAGACAGCAGTCCTTACACCGCTGTCTAATTACGTCCCATCAGGCATGAAGCATGAATCCAATCATGCCACTGAGAGCTGGAATGTGGCAAGTCACAAGGGACCCAGGGGAACTACTGGTGTCTGGGTCAGTGTGGCAGATAGCATTCTGCATACATGTCCAGAGAATTCAGCGTCAGTGTGACCCACCTTGGCAGGCAGGGCAAGAGAAAATAAATATAAAGAAAATAAAGTGGGAAATTGCTCAGAAGTGCAGACAGTGAAGGTTAGAAGGTGCAATGTGAGAATGATGTGGAGAGAAAATAAAAATATTACATTGTACAAAATCTTGAAGAAGCTATGTCTCAACACTGACAGAATTGCCAAGTAGGTTCAAATTTGATTGACGCATTTCACGACATGGCCCTTTTGGGGTGTATATCGTGGCTCCCCCCTCTCTCACCCTCTCTCCCACATCAGGTTTTTACAAAGGTCATTACATTCCTGCTAGAAACATTCTCTCTTCCCTGCCATGGAGTATGGAGGGAGAGAGCCTATGGAGAACAAAGAGCTCCTCTTTAGAAACTCCTAATATAATATTTATATTTTTGAGAATGTGGGACTGGTCCGGGGACACTTAAGGGACAGTCATGTCGAGTGTGTTTCATTTGGTGATCTCATGAAGGACAGGAAACACACATACCTATATCTCTAAGAGTGTACATTTCCCAGCTGTCAGGTTTACTTCTGAATGTTGTATAAGATGGATGAATAAGTATAAGTATACTTTTGAAAAGATATCAATGTGATTTAGTCTTCTAAATGAGAATTGGTTGTTTTATGGTAACTAATGCACAGTCAGTAGCCACGCCCAGGTGGGCACAAACATGATAAGACGGCCCCTTTTCTACCCAAGTATAAAAGCCCCTGTGACGCAATTCACACCAGACCACGCAAACCACGGTGTAAGCTAAGGTTGCAAATGGTTGAATTTCTAAGACCAAAACATGCCTGGTGACACTGGTGTGTGAAGTGGTTTAAACAACAACTCTACCAGAGGACAAGACCATAGAACGTGGAGATCATTCCCACGTTGAAATGGCGAAGAAATCTACAAAGTAAAGAATCATTATTCAGACTGCAGCTGAGTAAATACTTTAGTCTGGTAAATTCTAAGAAGATTTCCGAATGGTACTCTGACGTAACTATTCTAACAACCTTCAACTTTGATCTCTTATGAACACAACCAGAGACTTTCTGTCGACTCTCTCCAGCAGGCGGACCAGGGACCACAGAGAGAGACAACAAGACATACACTCGTAAATATGTAAATTGCTATTTATTTTCGAATTAGTTCATGTAAGGTATTAGCTATTTGTATGAGTGTAGTTATCAGCTATGAGTTTCCCACTCTTGAGCGGTCCACACCCCATTTCATTTGTCTACCAAGCCATCATATCAGTTTAATCCGCTAGGGACTTTTTCTTTGTATCATGTAATACCCCATGTATGAACTAATTGTGTGTGTTTTCATGTATTTCTGTGACTTGATTAGTGAGTTAATAAATAAATAAATAAACCAATTTGTATATAGCTGATTCATAATTTATGCTATGGTTCATAGAAATATCCAAGGGTTTGCGCCATTCAGTAATGAGAACAGATGAGGTAATAACAATTCATTAATAATCGACTGTGTGATATGATATGAAAATATCTGAAGAGTTATATTCAGGAAATTGACACTCTATAAACAACATCTTTATGTGGTGCCCCGACTTCCTAGTTAATTAAAGTTACATATTTAGTTTAGTCACTTAATTATATTACACATAGAGAATTGATTTTGATAATATAGTCTTCATATTTAATGATATTTAAATGATAGTCTCAGTAAAATAAATCCCCATCAAAATCCATCTGTTTAGGGCCTCCCGAGTGGCTCAGTGGCACTAGAGATTCTGGGTTTGAGTCCAGGCTCTGTCGTAGCCGGCCACAAGGCATACATGACAGAAGTTCGCAATTCTAAAAACAAAGTTTGCAGGCAAAACCTTTGCAGTGGTTTTAGTTAAGGTACACTACATGACCAAAAGTATGTGGTCACTTGCTCGTCGAACTTTTCATTCCAAAATCATGGGCATTAATATGGAGTTGGTCCCCCTTTTGCTGCTATAACAGCCTCCACTCTTCTGGGAAAGCTTTCCACTAGATGTTGGAACATTGCTATGGGGACTTGTTTCCATTCAGCGACAAGAACATTAGTGAGATTAGCCGATTAGGCCTGGCTCGCAGTCAGTGTTCCAATTCATCCAAAAGGTGTTCGATGGGGTTGAGGTCAGGGCTCTAAGCAGGCCAGGCTCGACAAACCATTTCTGTATGGACCTCACTTTGTGCATGGAGGCAATGTCATGCTGAAACATTAAAAGGCCTTCCCCAAACTGCTGCCACAAAGTTGGAAGCACTGAATTGTCTAGAATGTCATTGTATGCAGTAGTGTTATGATTTCCCTTCCCTGGAACGAAGGGGCCTAGCCCGAATCATAAAACCCGAACTACCCCAAGATCATTATTTCGCATCCACCAAACTTTACAGTTGGTACTATGCATTGGGGCAGGTAGCGTTCTCTTGGCATCCGCCAAACCCAGATTAGTCCGTCAGAATGCCAGATGGTGAAGCGTGATTCATCACTCCAGAGAACGTGTTTCCACTGCTCCAGAGTTCAATGGCAGCGAGCTTTACACCACTACAGCCGACGCTTGGCATTGCGCATGGTGATCTTAGGCTTGTGTACTGCTGTTCGGCAATGGAAACCCATTTCATGAAGCTCCTGATGAACAGTTCTTGTGCCGACGTTGCTTCTAGAGGCAGTTTAGCTGAATCCACTCATTTGAAGGGGTGTCCACATATTATTGTATATAAAGTCTTGTTGATGCATTAAAAATAACCTCCATCATGCGAGCTACTAGTCTGTATTTTATTCAAGTGAACAAAGTAGTGATGTTGGTAGTGACGTCGTTCCTCTATGCCAAAATAGTCCATAATTGAAACCAGACTGTCGTCACAACATCTGCGGATGGAAGTGGCAGTGCTACAGCGGTGTTTGTTAGATCAGGAGACCGAAAATGGGTCTTCTCATGAAAAAGTCTGTAGGTCTGAATGGTTTGGGCTAATATGACCCCTCTATGTAAAGATGAGACTCTCTTGAATACGATGTTGTTCTCTGTTTTGCTCTAAAACCCCCACAGGTGTTACGAAACTCATCTGAAGGTAACCTGGTACCAGGCCGAAAAATCTATACAATTGAATAGGGCATTTCCACGTCAAAGCTAACATACGGGTCAAAACATACCTTCTTTTGATTTATTTTTGGACTATCTGATTTCTATGCATGAATCTGTTATTCAATGTATTTTTATGGGCTAAAAGCAGTAAGGCCAAATTAAATGTTACATCAAATATGTTTTATATATTTGTTTTTGATACCTACAGGGGTCCTAAAATTCTAAATCAAATAGCTAAATTATCCTTGGTATGACCATCTTAAAACAATTCCATATGTTAGCTTAGTAGAAACTCAGCCCAGGACTCTTAGACTAGGGGGTTCATTTTACTTATTAGATCTCGGGTCATATGTAGCCTAGTGGCAGGTAGCCTAGTGGTTAGAGCGTTGGACTTAGAGCGTTGGACTTAGAGCGTTGGACTTAGAGCGTTGGACTTAGAGCGTTGGACTTAGAGCGTTGGACTAGCAACCGAATGGTTGCAAGATCAAATCCCCGAGCTGACAAGGTAAAAATCTGTCGTTCTGCCCCTGAACAAGGCCCACTGTTCTTAGGCTGTCATTGAAAATAAGAATTTGTTCTTAACTGACTTGCCTAATTAAATAAAGGTAAAATAAAAAAAATTGCCTGGGCATTGGGCAGAAACTATACGATTAGCATCCCCTCCCTGGGTAATTCTCATTCTCTTCCTCTCTCTTCTATTTCTCTTACCACAGCTCACTGAAGAGTCCACACAAAGGAGCAGCATCCCCTGACCCGAGAAAAACTCTTGCATGATGCTACAGCACTTAATTAATGCAGTGCCTTCACCACAGAGTCCAATCGACTACTTGGAGCTGAGCCTCATTCGAATGCAGCCTGACAGGAAGCACAGTGAAATTGGAGTAGGCGTCTCACAAAGAAAAGACTACAAAGCAGAGTAGGTTATGGACAATTTCAATTAACATGCACTGCACTGATCTGGAAAAACATTTTAAATATACGCACTCACACACACACACACACACACACACACACACACACACACACACACACACACACACACACACACACACACACACACACACACACACACACAGTACCAGTCAAAAGTTTGGACACACCTACTCATTCAAAGGCTTTTCTTTATTTTTACTATTTTCTACATTGTAGAATAATAGCAAAGACATCAAAACTATGAAATAACACACATGGAATCATGTAGTAATCAAAAAAAGTGTTAAACAAATCAAAATATATTTGATATTTTTCAAAGTAGTCAACCTTTGCCTTGAAGACAGCTTTGCACACTCTTGGCATTCTCTCAATCAGCTTCATGAGGTAGTCACCTGGAAGGCATTTCAATTAGCAGGTGTGCTTTGTTAAAAGTGAATGTGAAATTTCTTTCCTTCTTAATGCTTTTGAGCCAATCCGTAGGGTTGGTATACAGAAGATAGCCCTATTTGGTAATAGATCAAGTCCATATTATGGCAAGAACAGATCAAATAAGCAAAGAGAAACGACAAATCCATCATTACTTTAAGACATGAAGGTCAGTCAATCCGGAACATTTCAAGAACTTTTAATGTTTCTTCAAGTGCAGTCACAAAAACCATCAAGCACTATTATGAAACAGGCTCTCATGAGGATCGCCACAGGAAAGGAAGACCCAGAGTTACCTCTGCTGCAGAGGATAAGTTCATTAGAGTTACCAGCCTCATAAAGTGCAGCCCAAATAAATGCTTCACAGAGTTCAAGTAACAGATCCATCTCAATATCAACTGTTCAGAGGAGACTGCATGAATCAGGTCTTCATGGTCAAATTGCTGCAAAGAACTACAGTCCTTTGGTCTGATGTGTCCAAATTTGAGATTATTGGTTCCAACCGCCATGTCTTTGTGAGACGCAGAGGATTATCTCTGCATGTGTGATTCCCACCGTGAAGTATGGAGGAGGAGGTGTGATGGTGTGGGGGTGCGTTGCTGGTAACACTGTCCATGGTTTATTTACAATTCAAGGCACACTTTGGCTACCACATCATTCTGTAGCGATACGCCATCCCATCTGGTTTGTGCTTAGTGGAACTACAATTTGTTTTTTAACAGGACAATGACCCAATACACCTCCAGGCTGTGTAAGGGCTATTTGACCAAGAAGGAGTGATGGAGTGCTTTAAATAATTTAAATAATAATGTATCTGAACCTAGGTATGGGCAAAAGACATCACACAACATTGAATGTGTGTGAAGTGCAATTGAGCTGTTAACTAATGTGCATCCAAATAAAGAAAGTCGCATATAATCTCCCAGTAATTTATGGGTATTTCCCAACATTTCGGCATCACTGTGCATCCAACATAAAACAAAAAATGTGCTTGCTAAAATCAATTGTGAATATTTTCTAGCTTAACATATAAATGGTCTATAGGCCGATATTGACCACATATTGACTGAATCAGTGACTGCATCAAGTCTACCCCAAAACATGGGGCCTGGATTCAAACATGTAGGCTCAAGCAGAAATCATATTTTAAAGTAAATTGCAAAGTACAGGTTTATCTCTCCATTCTTTATCTCTAAACCTTATGTGCACAGGTCTAGTTTTTCTTTGCGTTTAGCTATTTGGTTCATTATGAACAGAGAACAGCGCAGATACAGACTACATTTTACCTCAACACAGTTTTATTAGGAATTTCAAGATTTAGCCAACCCTCTGAGTGGGTCTGCTTTCCCGTACTTCTTCTATAAGTTAGTAACAATGTTAGGTAATGAGGGAGTTTTTGCATAAAATCTTTATAATTGAACAGAATGCATTGTTTCTACCTATTTGATGCCAATGAGGGCCACCTCCCTTCCATTTTAATATGAACAGAGGCTCCTGAGTGACGCAGCGGTCTAAGGCACTGCATCTCAGTGCAAGAGGCGTCACTAGAGGCCCTAGTTTGAATCCAGGCTGTATCACATCCGGCCGTGATTGGGAGTCCCACAGGGCAGCGCACAATTGGCCCAGCGTCGTCCAGGTTTGGCTGGGGTAGGCCGTCATTGTAAATAAGAATTTGTTCTTAACCGACTTGTCTAGTTAAGTAAAGGTACAATATTTTTTACATTTTTTAAATAGAGTGCCGTATATTCTGGGCTCTAGAGCTCCTCAGGATAGCACAGCGGTGTCTCACCCACGGGAGCTTTTGATCCTGGGTCTCACTGGGAACAGGTATCCCCTGTCTCACAAAAGATCAAGATGGTTATGAGTAAAAGAACTGCATACGTTTGCAGTCTAGTGAGCCCTGGATTATGCATTATGTAATCAAAACAAAATTATTCAATGAGAAAAGTAGATGCAGCACACTGATCTAATGTGATTTACAAATGCACAAAACAGGGCCAAAATGAAAATAGAGAAATAAAACAAATGGATGTCAGCCGACAGGGGATACCTGGTCCCAGTGTGACCCAGAATAGCACAGTGAGACACCACTGTGCTACCTTGAGCGGCTCTAGGGCCCAGAATACGACTCAGCATACAGTACTCTATTGCCTCTGTTCAAATTAAAATGAAATACTCGCCAGTACCGAGGTGTTGTGCTGAGCCCCAGCCAATTGCCACTGGGCTATTCTGTTCAAAGTGTGTGTGTGTGTTAACGTGGTGTGTTGTTTGTGTTGGAAGAGGCGAGTTGGGAAGATTGTTACGTAAGGTATGTGTTATTATTAATTAGATAGGACAGGTCTCCTGAGCGCCATCCTTGGCCCAGTGACGTTGGTATTCGCCCACACTTATGTAGACACACACACACATCTCTGCCGTCCCTGTAGCCTTTGAGAGTGATGGACTAAAGCGGGATCTAAATACAAACCACTTGGAACGAAAGCCCCAGAGCTTTTCCTCACACGAACCGATATGCAATTTATACCAATGCGATTAATGAACATAGTATGATAGCAGGTCGGGCAACGAACGCTTCATCGAATAAAAATGTATCTGACGGTGCGGTCAGACGGACTCGAACTCTAAGTGTTTGATTAAATCAGTATAGCAGAACTTCAGAGCTATAGCACCGATATAACATCAACTCGCTCGAATGTCTGATTGATCAATGCTACTCATTTGACTCTTAAAACAGTAAACCATTAGCGATTAGATTAGTCATTTAGTATTACCTGCACAACCACACATTGCAGGAGAACAATGGAAAAGTCATTATTTTGGCTGGGATTAAATTCATAGCACGCTGGACAGCCAACATTGAGATTTATATATCTTCTTTTTTTTTACAAATGTTGTGTTGAAAAAACCCCTGCTGTGTCATCCAGAAAAACAAGTGAGAGAACTTGCGCTTCTTATATTTTAGTGCATTCCGGTATGATTTTTCTTTCCTTCCCTCCCCTAAAAGCATGAACGTCTTTACAAATCTAGCCCTACCAACCTAACCCAGCCAAACCCTAAACACAACAACTTTGGCCTAACGCAACAACTCGGATCCTTCATTAATCTAATCCAAAGCCAGGCCATATTGTATCAGTCCCTCATGGCTTAATTTGCGCTGGGGTTTCAGGCAATCCCCAAAGCCTCTAGCCTTGATGATGCAACTCAAGCGCCTCTTGATCTAATAATTATTTTTAACTGCTCTGATTCAAATCAAAATATGTTCTCAAATATCCCCCAAGATTACTCCACTGCATGAAAGATCGTGTTAAACCTACTGCCTATTTCTTAATTTCATGAGTAAGCACAAAAGTGGTGATTGCTCCATAGCTGTATGGATTTACGGTACTCTCCACAGCTCTTTTGAGCTCCTACTGCCCTGAGGTTGTGGCTTCAAAGTTCCCTGTGCAGGGTATAATGTCTTCATATAACCTCATCACGATCCTGACATGAAACATATTATAAGCCTTACAATAACCCCTTTCACACAGAGGGTTTTTGCCGTTTTTGTATAGGGGGGTAAAAAACTCAATACCTAGTCTGTATAAAACAGGTTATGAGTCTGTCTGAAAACAGCAGGTAAATAACAGGCTGTTTGAACAGGGGACATACAGTATTACAGTCAATTAACAAAAAAAGTATCTGTGAAAAAAACTTTAGAAGAAGCTAGGGGTAATACATGCTTATAACAGCAAGGAAAGTGCTACAGTGGTTAGTTAGTGATTAGCATTAGCACATGTGGAGCTCATGTGGTAGGCACATGAGGAGGCATTTTGCAGAGATAAAGACACACAAACTAACAGTATAATATAGAAAACATGTGGATTTATATGAAGAAGCAAAGTTGAAAACAGAGTCGTTGTTGTTTCTTGACTCCGTGCATTGGCCTAGCTAACATAAGCATGCAGAACCAGAACTGTGCCTGATTGAGTGACAGGGGGCGGGGCATGGTGTGAGTAGGAAGCAGCCGCAATAGGAGAAAGAGGGAGACTGGAGAGAGATGACAAGCAGAGTAAACTGTAAAAGGTTTTACACGTAGCTGAGTGAGGTTTCAAAAAAATCGCAGCCTCTTATGATATGCATTTTTTAAATTTGACTAGGTAAGAACAAATTCTTATTTACAATGATGGCCTACCCCGGCCAAACCCGGACAACGCTGGGCCAATTGTGCACCGTCCTATGGGACTCCCAATCACGGCAGGATATGATACAGCCTGGATTCGAACAGGGACTCTAGTGACGCCTCTTGCACTGAGATGCAGTGCCTTAGACCGCTGCACCACTCGGTGAATGGCATACGGCACATGTCAATATCACCATTTGAAATAAACATTTATAAATTGTACAGCCCTAGACTATGTTCCATACTCTATCCGGTAGTTGCACATGATCATTGGTAGTCTTTATTGGCATGAAATGTAGAATTTTAGTTGGCGAGGAGCCTTTCAACTTTGAACTATTAGTTATTGTAAAAGAGAATTACCTTTCTAGTTTCACAAAAGTCATAGATAAATATGAATACTTACAGCCCACCATCATCATCGCCACAGAGAAGATCTTCTCGCCGTCTGTTGTGGGAGCGATGTTGCCAAAGCCGATGGTGGTGAGACTGGTCATGGTGAAGTAGAGAGAGGAGATGTAGAGTGTGTCCTTGCTTGGGCCACCCTCCCACTGGCCAGAGCCGCTGGCGTTGTAGCGGTAGGGTGAGCCAATGCTCGTGGCCAACTGGTAGAGCCAGCTGTCTGTCTTGATTGTGTTGGTGGCTTCGTCAATGACCTCGTAGTCCCCAATGCTGTACCAGATGCAGGCCAGCCAGTGAGCCACCAGGCCGAAGACACACACCAGTAGAACCAAGACCGCCGCCCCGTACTCCAGGTAATGGTCAAGCTTCCGGGCCACGCGGCCCAAGCGGAGAAGTCGGACCACCTTCAGCGAGCTGAAGAGGCTGCTGAGGCCCTAGAGACAGAGAGAAAGGAGAATGATAGAGGAGATGGAGATAAATATAGAGAAAGATAGGGAGAGAGCAATTGCAATATGGTCCACTCATATCAATTTAGACCTAGGTCTGCGAGCTTCGGGCGCAAGCTTTGAACCACTTGTTTTTGGGGGTCACAGGTCAAAAAAGTTTGAGAACCACTGCACTAGACAACACTGGACAACTAGAAATAATCCAACTTTAAAATAAAAAAATCTGTATGCATGCTAATAGTCACTCTTTTTGTTAAATTATGTGGCACAATTTCATGAGGACAGGGAATTCGTCAGTGAAATCCTCATGCAACTGGGTGTATTTGTAATATTCTCCTATGGACTCAGTGCAATTAAAAAAGCACTGAAGCCAACTGTAAAAAAAAAAATATACTAAACTCTAATGAGAGCCTTGAATCAGCTGCTACTGAGGTCTACTCAGCCCCACATCTCTAGAAGGGGCCATGATTACACAGCAGAAATCTGATCTAAATCAGTAAACAGGATCAGTAAAAACACATTATTATTTTTATGTTAACAAAAATTCAAGAAATGTATGCCTTGTTGAATGCACCTGGTGTACTAACCTTTGTATGCACTGCTTTTAAATCAGTATGTTGTGTAGCCTGAGTATCACATCAGAGTTTGAAAGGAAATGTGACCTTAATTACAAATTCACCTCATCGTATGAATACCTAGAATATCATTAATGGATGATTATAGGCAATAACCTTCAGATAGCAGCGGGTATAAGAGTTTTCACAACTCAATGTACAGTACAGCTTAATCCCACCGGATCCATAACCATAGAATTCTCACCCTCTCAAAAGGCAAGGCAACCAGGAAGTCTCAAGACGTATGAGGCAAGTTATGATAGTATTTTACACTGCAATCTCACATGGGAAAAATCCAGCTAGATGGATGGACAGCCCAAAGCTTCAAGGAATCCTGCCTCACTCTGCCGGCCGTTGGCTCTTTTATGTAACGACTTTCATGTATTTGGATGGAAATATATGAGTTTATATGGGGACTGTATGGATGAATTCCTCCAACTCATTGTACTTCTGCTCTCTCTTCATGACAGGTAGCATAAAAAAATAACATGTTTGCCCCTGTTGCTGGTACATTAGAGTTCCCATTGTCCTAACTTCTTCAATGTTCCATGGTCAACTATCCTCTTTATGCCTTATTTGTAATTAATGTAGCCTCTAAGCTCAATGGGCTACTTCAATTATATTTAGTGCCATGTCAAATGTATTCCATTACCCATGAAGAATTATCCATTAATAATTACATTCAGTAATAACTCAGCCACTACACCCTCCGACAATGTGTACCACCACATACATCATGTTGACTATTGCTGTAGATGGATAGGTTATTCATGTGCTAGACATTACCATTGTTTGGGGTCAATCGCTTTAGGGTAAAGAGATATACAGTAGTAGCCCACTGTACAGTAGTTGCCCACAGTGACAATGACAGAAGACAATACGGTACACACACACACTCCCACACAGCAACATAGTACCAATTATTTTCTTATAGGAGGGAAATGCTGACTTTACTAGGCATAGACCAGAATATTTTAAAGCTACAGTCTGCAATTCGAAAACCAATGAAACGGCTACCCCACCACTCTTTTTGGAATACAGCACAGGAAAGGGGCTAAGAAAATGTAACACCTCTCAGACTCTAAAAGGACTGACAGTCCATGACATCCACATTATAGTTTTAACCATGTTCAAGCTTTACTGTACATTGTTGGTTCTGATGGGACAAGGCAGTTGTACTAAGCTCAAGTTATATTCATCAAGAATCAATGACTATATATCATTAATTTAAAAGTCAAAACATGTTGTGCCAATACCTGACTGTAGCTGTAGCAGAATAAAACTTTCAAAAAATTAAATTCTCTCTACATTTTTGATGCTCAAAAAACTAAGCGAAGAAAATGCCGCAATATAGCATCAGCTATGAGTGGCAACCAAGACTGGGGTCAACTCCATTTAAATTCAGTCAATCTATGAAGTAAATTGAAATCCCTATTACAATCATCCTCAAGCAATTAAGAACATTGGAATTTCAGTTGACTTCCTGAATTGACTGACTTGAAAAGGAACCGACCCCAAACCTGATGGAGGAGTTGAGACAAACGCTGTGACTGAATTCTATATAGCATAGCTGCTTACTAGAAATATAACTTGTGTGTACTAACCATAATACATACTATTTAGAACATTCTGGCAGTATGTAGTAAGTGACAAATATCATTAATACTGAGGAAGTGATGTCTGTTGTGCAATGAATCGTGCTGTTCCCTGCGATTATTATTATTCTATTTCTTTTTTTACAGCCCCTCCCTTATGTGATCATCAGCTGTTGTCAGACACAAGGGTCTGAAAAGAGGACTCTCTTCCTTGAATGTGGAGTAAATTCATACAAGATGAAAATACCAAAAGTATGACATCCCAGCCCTTAAAGCATACTCCATTTTTAGAACTTTTCACTAGAAAATGCTCTATTCTCGCATACTCAAAAAGCCTACTAAACAGGACATGCTATACATGCAAGTACGAGAATCCAGTCACAGCCTAAGTGAGGGCATGTCAAGGCCACAGAGGGGAAGGGAAAATCTGCTTACTGGGAGAACTGAGTCTTCTGCCCTCGTGGCGTTCCTCTGCGAACTGGATGACTCTCGCAGGTGCCCCACTGCCAAAGAGTCTGAGATGGAATCCTTCACAGAAACATACAGACAAAATATTTATTATCACTCGTACACACTTGACATTGGTATTCATATACAAATCAATTCAATAAAAACAGGAGAAAGAGAGAGAGAGAGAGATAGGGGATAGCACCTAAATGAACAGAACATCACAAGTTAATATAACAACTTACATTAGTAGGACACTACAGAAGTTCACCAATTGAGGAAAGCCTAGGTAGGCTCATTTGATCATGGGAGGATATCGTTCTATACATTATCTATCTACTACTGTATATTATCTATTTACCTTTTTTTATCTATTGAAACTTTATATTGTTCAACCCCCACACAAAACTGGTTAAATTCACTTGATATGTGGTGACGTCTGCTGGAAAATGTTTCTTTCATTAGGCATGAATACCAGTCACTATACACCAATATTGCCATTTCTTCAATAAGGGAATGATTAAGCTTATTGCATTATTAAGAAGCCATTTGTATTGATGAATAAAATGTTGAGGCAAGGGGATATGCCTCTCTTTAGTGAAGTCAAGCATCTCCTAAGTCAAGCAGGACCCTGAGATGAATGAATCAGTACCGTTAATCAAGATGTTAGCAGTCCCAATCTACACACGGTACAACTTTCATTTTACTCCAACTGTAACTCATAAAGAGTCAAATCAACAGAGCACTCCCTCTCAGACATCTATAATTCACTCTTGAGTGGGTTGTCTCTCTTATACAACACTCAATAATGTATCAACTATGAGTTTAACGCTTGTTCCACACCAGGTCTGGAATCAGTGAGTTGTTTCTATAATGCAGCCAACAGAGTAAGGAAGCAGTGATTTCACACCTTGTGTTTTGAAATAAATAGAGGACCACGTTTTCAATGTCTGAAAGTGGGTTTTGACAGTAGTGACACCTTTTATGCTTTTTACACCAATAGGTGACATCTTCTGTCCACAGAACAGCCATCACAGTGTACAGAGTAACCCTAACATTTCATATTGATTAGTTGGAACTTAATTCAAAATGGGTTTGTAATGGTTGTGATTGTATGGCATACAACACATTTTAACACTGTATACTATACTATAAATCTGCATACAAATTCATCGCCCCCTCATGGTCACCATGAAAACAAACACTTAATAGGTACATGCTGCTGCAATACAGTATTTTTGCACATTGTGATGATAGCTGTTTGTAAATCATCAAACTAAAATAGAGTAAAACAAAAGTAACTCATTCACCATCTTGGCAGAGATCTACAACTATTTACGGTGCTTACATCTTCATTCATGTATATAACCCATGTTATTAAAGGGGCAATCTGCTTTTAAAGATAGAATCCTTAGTTCAAAGCGTTGTTACAGTCTTTGGTTCTTCCATTTATAATTTGAGGTTTGGACATTAGGCAGTATGTTTTACACCTGTGCTGACTTGTCATCTCGTTAGTCAGACGGTGTTTCACCTGTGCTGGCACAGGTGATATTTAAGAGCGGCTGGCCCAGTTCTCCAGTTGGCTTGAGAGATGTGGAAGGTTACCACCTTCAGTTGGCTCTCCCTATTTTGAAGAAACAACAACAACAATCTAAATAAACAATCCTTTATCTGAACTTCCCTGTTTTTGTTTTGCTCCACTTTTTGGTTTTCTTCCTGTCTTTAAGTTTGGTGTAGGTTTTTATTTTGTTTGCCTCTTGGGCAAATTTAGTGGACACTCGTGGGTGTCTTTTAGGTCCCAGCTATTGTTGGCAGTGAACATTCAATGGACACCCCATGATTGTCTTAAAACCCCACCTGTTTCATTTTGGATGTTGTTAGTGACTCTGTTAGTTCCCCCTTCTGTTTTCTTGCTGGACAATGTAACAGCGTTAACCCCGCCTCTGTTTTGGTAAAAAGCTGCAGGATGGGCTTGGAGAAATGTAACCACTCTCACATTCATATACAGAGCTATGGATGTGGTGTCTCTTGTCTTGATGTGTTTGTCCTATATTTTTATTTTTAATCCCAGCCCCCGTCCCCACAGGAGGCCTTTTACCTTTAGATAGGCCGTCATTGTAAATAATAATTTGTTCTTAACTGACTTGCCAAGTTTAATAAAGGTTAAATAAAATAAAAATGTAAGGACTGACCATGATATCAAAATAATCATGTTGAGGCTACAGTGTTTGTTCACAAAGAGTAAAACAAGCTTATATTTTGGGATCTGATGGGGAATAACAGTTGAACTAAGCTCATGAAGCATTTAAGTTATATTCTTCAAGAATTAATGGGTCTATACCATTCCTTTATAAGTCCAAAAAGGATGTAGCTACTAAGTGTTCTAGCTTTAAGTGAATGATATACTGTGCACCCATTGTTTCTTAAAGTATTTCACTTATTGTGCCTCATGAGCTTAGTTAAACTGCCATACCACACCAGAACCCAAAATATAAGCATGTTGTACACCATCGTTTGTATAAAAATATAAAAAAAATCTAAACAAACACTGCATAGCCTCAAAACATGGTTAATTTTATCTGATGGATGGTAATTATTTGCAGCCGTAGCTCGGTCTATGAATGTGAGAGTGGTTACATTTCTCCAGCCCCGTCCCTCAGCTCTTCACCAAAACGGAGGCAGGGTGATCACTTTGTTATTGTTTGAACTGCAAATTGCCTCTGTAACACTTTAAATATTAAAGTTGACCTCAAATGACTGTGTGTGTGGACTGTTTGAGATTGCCCTATGGGATGCCCTGTGTGAGATTGCCCTACAAATGTGTGTATGGGATGGAGAGCTCTCAGCACTCAGGACCTGAGGCCTGCACTGCTTTGAATTTGCAAACCAACACAAACTAACCCCATTCACATTCATACTGTCACATGCACACAGAATAGGCAGGAGACTAATACAAATATGAACAGCACCAAAAATGCTTTTAAAACAATTAATGCACTGATTTTAACATTCACCAAAATGTGTTGTTAGGGAGTGGCAGTTGAAACGACTTGCCATCTCAACAAAATGTGTATAAGCTAGTGTCAGCCAAAGGATGAAACATTTAAGGTCGACCACTATTGTATCTGTGAGGGCGACAATAATTGAGGAGTGACATTCTCACAGCTGGTGTGTGCTCCTGGACTGCTGTGGTCTTTTGTATGAGATCCCACTCAGTGGAAACACATCTTGCAGGGCTCTGGATGGACAAAGCTTTGAGACAGAATAACGAGAGGCAATATTGATTTCCCACGAGTCTCCTCTCTCCATTCCAGGGTCCAGTTTCTGCAATGTAAACTATGAATACTCCAATATTCTCTCTCCTTTACACCTCTGGTGCTCTTACCCTTTCTCTCTTGCTCTGTATTTCCACACACCTCTTCATTCCAATCATTCTTTACTCACCCCTGCTCCCAGCTTCCGAATGATCTCCATCCACATTTGTCTCCATGTCTGTCCCTCAGACTCTCGCTCCCTATGTGTCTCTTCCCAGAGCCTATATTGCACTCACACTGATATAAAGGTCTAGCAGCAATGTCCTAAGGGGTGCATATAAAGGGTTTCCATGGCCCCAAGGCCTAAGTAGCACATTTCAGTGCCTGTCCAATTTAAAGCAAGCCCATCCATATTTTTATCCACACAAATGATCTTGAATAACTTTAAAAAGGTAAAACGAGTATAACATTTTTGTTTTTCCATATACAGTGGCAAGAACAAGTATGTGATCTCTTTGGAAATACCTGGATTTCTGCATAAATTGGTCATACAATTTGATCTGATCTTCATCTAGGTCACAACAATAGACTAACACAGTCCACTTAACTAATAACACAAAAACATTTATACGTGTTCATGTCTTTATTGAACACACCGTGTAAACATTCACAGTGCAGGGTGGGAAAAGTATGTGAACCCTTGGATTTAATAACTGGTTGACCCTCCTTTGGCAGCAATAACCTCAACCAAATGTTTTCTGTAGCTGTGGATCAGACCTGCACAGCGGTCAGGAGGAATTTTGGACCATTCCTCTTTACAAAACTGTTTCAGTTCAGCAATATTCTTGGGATGTCTGGTGTGAACTGCTGTCTTGAGGTCATGCCACAGCATCTCAATCGGGTTGAGGTCAGTACTCTGTCTAGGCCACTCCCGAAGGGGTATTTTCTTCTGTTGTTGATTTACTTCTGTGTTCTGGGTCGTTGTCCTGTTGCATCACCCAACTTCTGTTGAGCTTCAATTGGCGGACAGATAGCCTAACATTCTCCTGGGAATTAATTTTTTCATTGACGATAGCAAGCTGTCCAGGCCCTGAGGCAGCAAAGCAGTCCAAAACCATGATGCTCCCTCCACCATACTTTGCAGTTGGGATGAGGTTTTGATGTTGGTGTGCTGTGCCTTTTTTTGTGTTCCTTCCAAACAACTCAACTGTAGTTTCATCTGTCCACAGAATATTTTGCCAATAGCGCTGTGGAACATCCAGGTGCACTTTCGCAAACTTCTGACATGCAGCAATGTTTTTTTTGGACAGCAGTGGCTTCTTCCGTGGTGTCCTCCCATGAACACCATTCTTGTTTAATGTTTTACGTATTGTAGACTCGTCAACAGCATGTTCCAGAGATTTCTGTAAGTCTTTAGCTGACACTCTAGGATTCTTCTTAATCTCATTGAGCATTCTGTGCTGTGATCTTGCAGTCATCTTTGCAGGATGTCCACTCCTAGGGAGAGTAGCAACAGTGCTCAACATTCTCCATTTATAGACAATTTGTCTTACCATGGACTGATGAACGTCAAGGTTTTTAGAGATACTTTTGTAACCCTTTCCAGCTTTATGCAAGTCAACAATTCTTAATCTTATGTCTTCTGAGATCTCTTTTGTTCGAGGCATGGTTCACATCATGTAATGCTTCTTGTGAATAGAAAACTCAAATATTGTGAGTGTATTTTATAGGGCAAGTCAGCTCTAACCAACATCTCCAATCTCATATCATTGATTGGACTCCAGGTTAGCTGACTCCTGACTCTAATTAGCTTTTGGAGAAGTCATTAGTCTAGGGGTTAACATACTTTTTCCAACCTCACTGTGAATGTTTAAATTATGTTTTCAATATAAACAAGAAAAATACAATCATTTGTGTTTAATTAGTTTAAGCACACTGCTTTTCAAGATGGCAGCCGGAAAGTTTGGCGTTTTGGCAGCATTTTTTATCCCCGCTTTTATATTAACGTGTATCGATACTAGCCCCTTTTGTACATCAAGTCGATGTCCTTTTGACAAAGTATGCATTTTTAATCAGAAGATGAGGTTCGAAGACCAGATTGGCACTAAGCATTTTGGCCTCCAAAAGAGCGATTATGGTCGGGGGAAAACGCCAAATAGATGGTACAAACCTAATAATTACCCTATGCCACTTGCTGTCTGGAGATGTCCATCAGTGCACCGGCCCGTTTTCGAGCGATAAATCCATTCGCTATAATTTAGAGGGTCAGAAGGGAAAGAGCAACAACCATCTCTTTCAAATGCGAGTGCGAATCTTGGAAGGAGCTTCATTGCGGCGATTGGACTGCACAGAGTCAACACTCATCTCAAGTGAACAATTTCAGCTGACAGTTCCAACAGAGGAGGAGAACTTAACTCTAGAAAATGTCATCTCAACATTAGAGGTCTTATTCCTAAGATGGAGGAATTTCGCCTACTCTCCAGTAACTGTAAAGTGGGAGTGCTTTGCTTTACCGAAACATGGTTGGATAAAAAAAAACGCTGAGATTGAAGTTGAAAATGATGTAGTAATTAGAAGAGACCACAATCACACAGGCGGGGGAGTTTGTATTTATGTCAAATCAGATATTGGGTTCAACTATAGATCAGATTTAAACCATGATGAGATTGAAGCTGTGTGGTGGAACATTTTATTACTGAAATGTAAAGCTATTATAGTGGGAACCTATTATAGACCAGCACAAGTTTGATGAATTGTTGGAGCAGACTTGTTCCAACTGTACAGACTTAAATCAGAGGTTATTGTTACTGGTGATTTTAATACAGATACAGTGGGGCAAAAAAGTATTTAGTCAGCCATCAATTGTGCAAGTTCTCCCACTTAAAAAGATGAGAGAGGCCTGTAATTGTCATCATAGGTACACTTCAACTATGACAGACAAAATGAGAAAAAAATAAATAAAGAAAATCACATTGTAGGATTTTTAATTAATTTATTTGCAAATTATGGTGGAAAATAAGTATTTGGTCACCTACAAACAAGCAAGATTTCTGGCTCTCACAGACCTGTAACTTCTTCTTTAAGAGGCTCCTCTGTCCTCCACTCGTTACCTGTATTAATGGCACCTGTTTGAACTTGTTATCAGTATAAAAGACACCTGTCCACAACCTCAAACAGTCACACTCCAAACTCCACTATGGCCAAGACCAAAGAGCTGTCAAAGGACACCAGAAACAACATTGTAGACCTGCACCAGGCTGGGAAGACTGAATCTGCAATAGGTAAGCAGCTTGGTTTGAAGAAATCAACTGTGGGAGCAATTATTAGGAAATGGAAGACATATAAGACCACTGATCTCCCTCGATCTGGGGCTCCACGCAAGATCTCACCCCGTGGGGTCAAAATGATCACAAGAACAGTGAGCAAAAATCCCAGAACCACACGGGGGGACCTAGTGAATGACCTGCAGAGAGCTGGCACCAAAATAACAAAGCCTATCATCAGTAACACACTACGCCGCCAGGGACTCAAATCCTGCAGTGCCAGACGTGTCCCCCTGCTTAAGCCAGTACATGTCCAGGCCCGTCTGAAGTTTGCTAGAGCGCATTTGGACGATCCAGAAGAAGATTGGGAGAATGTCATATGGTCAGATGAAACCAAAATATAACTTTTTGGTAAAAACTCAACTCTTCGTGTTTGGAGGACAAAGAATGCTGAGTTGCATCCAAATAACACTATACCTACTGTGAAGCATGGGGGTGGAAACATCATGCTTTGGGGCTGTTTTTCCTGCAAAGGGACCAGGACAACTGATCCGTGTAAAGGAAAGAATAAATGGGGCCATATATCGTGAGATTTTGAGTGAAAACCTCCTTCCATCAGCAAGGGCATTGAAGATGAAACGTGGCTGGGTCTTTCAGCATGACAATGATCCCAAACACACCGCCCGGGCAACGAAGGAGTGGCTTCGTAAGAAGCATTTCAAGGTCCTGGAGTGGCCTAGCCAGTCTCCAGATCTCAACCCCATAGAAAATCTTTGGAGGGAGTTGAAAGTCTGTGTTGCCCAGCAACAGCCCCAAAACATCACTGCTCTAGAGGAGACCTGCATGGAGGAATGGGCCAAAATACCAGCAACAGTGTGTGAAAAACTTGTGAAGACTTACAGAAAACGTTTGACCTCTGTCATTGCCAACAAAGGGTATATAACAAAGTATTGAGATTAACTTTTGTTATTGACCAAATACTTATTTTCCACCATAATTTAAAAATAAATTCATTAAAAATCCTACAATGTGATTTTCTGGAGAAAAAAAAATCTCATTTTGTCTGTCATAGTTGAAGTGTACCTATGTTGAAAATTACAGGCCTCTCATCTTTTTAAGTGGGAGAACTTGCACAATTGGTGGCTGACTAAATACTTTTTTGCCCCACTGTATGCTCAAAAAGGGCCATGCTACTTTTAAAGCTCTTAATAATTGTTGTAATCTATTTGCTTTATACCAGCTGATTAATGAGCCCAACAGGGTCTGTCCTTCTACCCAAACCATCATTGACCCTGTGTTGGGTGTCGGATAGATCAAGGATATCAAACAGTGGGGTTGTAAACTATGGGCTCAGTGATCATTCCATCATTTTCTGTAGTAGGAAAATTCAGAAAACAATTTTTAAATTAACATAACTTAATAGACATTAGGGCTATGACGAATTATAGTGCAGATATTTTTGTTAATTGTCTGAGCAAATTATACTGGTCTGCTGTATTGAAATGCAAAGAGGTGGAGAAATCCTGGGGCAATTTTAAATAATTGTTTTTACATGCTGTAGATAAGCAGGCTACAGTAAAACAGGTTAGAATTAAGCAAAGAACAGAACAATGGATAAATTATAACATTTTAAAGACAATTAAGCGTAGAAATGAACACTTTCTGGAGTTTAGGAAATCCAGTGCAGATTATATATTTATAGACTATAAGAAATTAAGAAATGAGGTCAACAGGATGATACAGGCCAAGAAGGCCAAGAAAGAATATTTTAATGACAAAATAGTTGAAAATAGGAACAATCTGAGTAAATTATGGAAGAGTCTGAAGCTGTTAGGTTTTTGTAACAGATTAAAGACCAAAGCTCTCAATCTTAGCTTGGACATTGGAAGAAAGGTTACATCAGACAAGACCATGGTTGCAGACAGTCTGAATAGCTATTTTCCAACTAAAGCTAATACATTAGTTAGCAAGTTACCTTGTCAATCAGGTTGCTATGGGGAGAGTCATGTGAGCCCCTTCTCACAGCAGGGGATTCAATTAACTGATTTTGCATTTAAAAAGGTGTCTGAGTCAACTGTGCTAGAGAGGCTGAAAGAACTTGACCATTCCAAAGCAACTGGCCTTGACAACATTCCTGACAGATTTCTAAAGGATGCTGCGGTAATTATCACTCCCTGTGTAACTCACATTGGGAATCTGTCTATTGAAGTAGGGTGTTTTCCCAGTGAACTAAAACTTGAAAGGGTCATTCCTTTATATGAAAAGGGAATAAGTTAGATCATGGAAACTATCGTCCTGTCTCAATCCTGTGTGTTTTATCGAAGGTCATGGAAAAGATTATGTTCAAGCAGATTGACAGTTATATTTCCTTACATAACCTATTCTATGAGCTCCAATCTGGCTTCAGGAAATCCCATTCTACTGACACCTGTCTACTATATCTGACTGATCTCATAAGGAAGGAAGTAGATGGAGGGAGATTTTTAGGTATGGTTATCTTAGATCTCCAAAAGGAGTTTGATACAGTGGATCATGCATGACATTCTGTTAATCAAACTAAGGGCCATGGGCTTTAACAACTTAGCAGTAAAATGGTTCAGCTCTTACCTGCAAGGAAGAAAACAGATGGTGGATGTGGATGGGACCCTATCTAAACCCAAAATCTGTGGGGTACCCCAAGGGAGTGTGCTGGGTCCACTTTTATTTCTATTGTATATAAATGATCTGAAATCTGCCTGTACATGTGACCTTTTACTATATGCGGATGATTCTGCACTGTTGGTTTCCCACAAAGACAAAAATGTGGTTGAGAAATCCCTCAGTGCTGAACTTCTGAATGTCAGTAAATGGCTATATGACAATAAGATCACTTCACCTTGGAAAAACAGAGTCCATCTTGTTCGGGTCCAAAGTGAAACTGAGGAAATCCCCAGATTTTAAGGTGGTAGTAGGTGACATTGTAGTTGCAGCAAAATAATATGTTTAGTATCTTGGATGTGTGCTAGATAACCATCTGACAGGGGAGAGCATGGCACAAAATGTTATTGCCAAAGTGAACCATAAAATTAGGTTCCTGGCTAGGACCTCCAAATATCTCGATAAGAATGCAATGGGGACATTGGTAGGAGCTCTTGTTCAGTGCCACGTTGACTATGCATGCTCTTCCTGGTACAATAGTGCCCCCCAGATATTAAAAAATAAATTGCAGACATCTCAGAACAAATTAGTCAGGATTATTCTTAAACTTCCAGCACTTTCGCATCTTGACTATTCCCACTTTAAAAGGCTTAGATGGCTTAAAGTGGAGGAGAGAGTCGCTCTTGTGTCTTGTACATAAGATTGTCCACAGTATGGTCCCCAGATACGTATGTAACTACTTTAACTTAGTAAAAGATAACCATAACTATTCAACTAGAAGGAGTGAAACTGATGTTGTTACTTTTAGATTTAAAAGTGGTATGGGGAAAGAAACATTTTTATACTCAGCTTATAACCTATATAGGTAGTTTAAAGTTCTCACTGAAAAAAATTGCTAAGTAGTAGCATGTCTCAAAAGTGAGTGGTAAGATTAAAGTAGGTGGCAGAGAGGGAAATGCTAGGGATAGCATATGGTCTGCATTTGCTCACTAAAGTCGGTTACGATGCCGAACTGCAGTCAGATCGAGACCCTGGTGAGGATGACAAGCACGCAGATGAGCTTCCCTGAGATGGTTTCAGACAGTTTGCACAGAAATCCTTTGGTTGTGCAAACCCACAGTTTCATCAGCTGTCCGGGTGAATGATCTTAGACGATCCTGCAGGTGAAGAAGCCGGATGTGGAGGGCCTGGGCTGGTATGGTTACACGTGGTCTGTGGTTGTGAGGCTGCCAAATTCTCTAAAACGATGTTGAGGCAGCTTATGGTAGAAAAATTAACATTCAATTCTCTGGCAACTGCTATGGTGGACATTCCTGCAGTCAGCATGCCAATTGCAAGCTCCATCAAATTTTAAGACATATGTGGCATTGTGTTGTATGACAAAACTCCACATTTTAGAGTGGCCTTTTATTACCCCTAGCACAAGGTGCACCTGTGTAATGGTCATGCTGTTTAATCAGCTTCTTGATATGCCACACCTGTTAGGTGGATGTATTATCTTGGCAAAGGAGTAATGCTCACGAACAGGGATGTAAACAAATTTGTGCACAAAATTTGAGAGAAATAAGCTTTGTGCGTATGGAACATTTCTGGGATCTGGTATTTCAGCTCATGAAACATGTGACACACACTTTACATGTTGTGTTTATATTTTTGTTCAGTGTAAATAGTATATCCCACACATTTATTGTATGAAGGAAAGGTATGTGGCCAGCTTTGCAAGAGAAGAGAGACTGCATTTATTGTTAGGCTAATAACCTTTCTATCCATCTTCTCCCATTCATACAGGAATTAAAAGGGCAATACTGACAGAGACAAGAGCTTGCCGTCCATGTTGATTCCTACATGCCAAAGCAAGACTGTCTATTGGACTTTAAGTGCATCAAAATTGATTGAACAATATCCCAAGCCCTAGATGTCACCGAAAAGCACCCCATTATTGAAATCTTGGCTCAGAGTAATTTTGAAGCTTAATTGCATTCCAACCATGCTGAGGATTCACCTGCTAGTAAGCCTCAGAAGGGAAATGATGCATGTTGCCTGGGAAAGAATGAAGCTAAGACTAAAAGTAAATATATCACTGTGATTCTCTGACATACTTAGACTTAACAGAGCCTCCCCTTCTACTCTCTGATTTGACTGGGGGACCATAATTCAGATCAATCTTTCAGAGGACAAAAAGGTTAAAAAGGTAAACTGATTGAGTATGTCATTGGTCAAAAACTATGGAGAACAACATTTCAAGTATGTTCAGGGCCTACCTCATTTACGTTTTCAAAGGCATTGATGATGTCGTAGGGCAGGCAGGACAGCAGGTCAATGACGAACCAGGTCTTCAGGTAGTTCATTCGAATCAGCTTCGGGTCCGAAATGACCTCTCCACCAGGCCCAACGAAGGTGGTGTGGAAGTTGAGCACAATGTCCACAAGGAAGATGACATCTACCACGCTGTCCAGCACGAGCCAGGCCAAATTGTTCTGCTTGGTCTTGAAAGAGACATTGTAGGGCACCATGATGGCTGTGTAGAAGGTGAGGATGAGGATGACCCAGTCCCAGGTGGTTTTAAAGGTGCAGTAATGGAGGATGATGTGGGGCGGCGTCTTGGGCGCCTCCTGCTTGTACTGGGGGAGAATGTCCGAGCCCAGCTGGAGAGCCTGACGTCCACATAGAAAAGAGGAAGGCTGTTAAAGTAACCCTTTATATTACCGTATTGTTTCAGATGCTATTTACCTGATATCTACTTGCAGTGCCTATAATAAGTATTCACCTCCATTGTGTTACAAAGTGGAATTGAAATTGATTTCATTAGGATTTTATTTGTCATTGATCTGCATAGACAAATACTCCATAATGTGAAAGTGAAAAGTACATTCTATAAATGTTTACAAGTTAAAATGAAATATAAATAACTTAAATGTATTGGTTGTAAAATTATTTACCCCCTTTGTCATGGCAAGCCTAAATTAGTTAATGAGAGAAAATTGGCTTAACAAATCACATAATAAGTTGCAGGGGTCAACATGATTTTTGAAAGATTTCCCCATACATACAACCTCTAAGGTTCCCCAGTCGAGAATTGAATTTCAAGCACAGAGTAAACTACTGTCACGACTTCTGTCGAAGTTGGTTCCTCTCCTTGTTCGGGCGGCGTTTGGCGGTCGGCGTCGCCGGTCTTCTAGCCATCATCGATCCACTTTTCATTTTCCATTTGTTTTCCACACACCTGATTTCATTACATGTTGTGTATTTAACCCTCTGTTCCCCCCATGTCCTTGCCCAGAATTGTTTATTTTAAGTGCTTGTGCACGTTATTTCTGGTGTGCGCCGGGTTTTGTACCCATTGTATTGATTGTTCTGTTTACGGTGATTTTTATTGTAACACAGTTTTTGCTCTGCTGCGCCTGACTTCTCTTCCGCCAGTATGCACCCCTTACAACTACAAAGACCAGGGAACGTTTCCAATGCCTTATAATGAAGAACAGCGATTGGTTGATGGGCAAATGTAACAAATCAGACACTGAATATAAAAATGGGGTAATTATATTATTTTATGCTAATACAATTGCTCTGGGAAAGAGATTTTAACAAGTAATAATTATTTTCTCAAAGGTACACCCCTGTTTTCAATACCTTTCAATACCTCACCTGGCGAGGATAACGACACTGAGCCTTTTTCTAAAATGTTTTATAAGATTGGAGAACAAATTGGGAGGGATTTTACACCATTCCACCATACAGAATCTTTCCAGATCCTTGATATCCTTTGTCTGCGCTAATGGACTGCCCTCTTACAATGTTCAAGTCCGGAGACTGACATGGTCATTGCAAAATGTTGATTTTGTGGTCATTTAACAATTTATTTGTGTATTTTGATGTGTCTTGCTGAACATTAGGATCATGTTTTACAGCTTTGTCATTCTATTTTTTTTTATCATCTTATTAAATGATTGTCAGAGATGATTACAGGCACCTGTGATAATCTGAAGGACCTAAAATGGCCACTAGATGTCTTGTGATAGATTACATAAAATCCTTGAAATATACCAACATTTTGGCAGTTTACTGGTAAACTTCGAAAGTTTCCAGTAATATACCTTTCCTTTGCGCCCATACCCAGGACCCAGTGGAAGAAAATTAGCCCCATAACATCAAAGATCCACAACCATATTTTACAGTAGGTGTGGATTTATTTTCAGCTTATGCATCCTTATTTTGATGCAGAACCCACCACTGGTGTGGGTGGCCAAAGAGCTCTATTTCCATGTAATCTGACCATAGCACCGGTTCCAATCCAATTGTCAATGCCATTCTGCTAACTCCAGGCATTTACATTTGTTGGATGATATGAAAATAGAGCTCTTTGGCCACGCACACCAGTGCATCCAAAGAAAGATGCATATGCAGAGAAGAAGCCCATACTTACTATAAAATATGGTGGTGGATCTTTGATGTAATGGGGCTATTTTGCTTCTACTGATTCAGGGGCCCTCGTTAGGGTCAACGGCATCGTGAACTTTATGCACTACCAGGTCATTTTAGTCAAAAACCTGGTTGCCTTACTTCCTTTGAGGGCATTTTCATGCATATCTATTTTACCACTTAGACATAAAATCCCTTTATAAATCTATTGATAGTGTGTTAAAATGGTCTGAATGTTCGTTTTGGTCCCATATCGCTTGCACCCAATGACTGCATCGAGCTTGCAACTCTACAAACTCGTTGGGTGCATTTGTAGTTTGTTTCAGGTGTATTTTGGGACATTAGTAACTAAAAGGTGATTTTTAGTCATTTTCTTTCTAAATAAACATAGAAGATGCATCTGAACACTTAAATTCATCCTGATGCTGCCATGATTAAGAAAATGTAAATGGTCAAACAGATTCGTATGAAAATACCCTCAAATGAAAGGAAACATTCTGAACTGTCGAAAATGCTGTAGTACAGAGCCAACATTTTTAAATGTATCTTGGCTGTCCAAATACATATGGTCAGGATTGTATTACTATTTTCCAGTGAGATGCTCACCTCAGCCAGTCTGGAGTGCTTGTGGCTGACCTCGTTGACTTGGTTCATGGGCGTCAGCTGCTGCATGTTGCTGCGGCTGTTGCTGGTCAGTGCCCGGGTCAGCCGGGCAAACTTGTTCCATCCTGCCAGAGATGAGCAAAAGTCCATTGAGCAAAATCACCACAAAAAAAAAAAAAACGCCATTGTCTTAATCTTTCACTGCCTCATATTGAGTCTGCTTCTATCATATATTTACTTAACATCAGAGAGGCCATTAGTAAACTTAAACTGTAGGTCTTCTCTTATGGACAAAAACTTACCGGAAGACCACAGGACACATTTGTGGGCACAATCTGCAGTGACTCTGGTCTCAGAATATAGGGTCTCCCAGCTTCTATAAAGGATATATAGCTAATGGCATACCACCATTTGGTCTATTGCATGGACAAAAGCGAGAAAGGTGGGGAAAATTAGGCTGAGGCAATCTAATTCAGATATGATTTGTGTACTACAAAGTGAGTTAGAGGATATAGTTGCCTGATTTGGTCAACTATGAGTTCAACTCGGGATAACAGTTGACACGAAAGTAGCTCACCTTTTAGTAAGGTACATTTCTATGGCAACTAATCCTTAAGAACTAACACTAACCTGCTCTGGGGCAGGCTGACTCAGGGCTGACTCCACTTATCCTGTTTGAACCGTGAGTTGAGGACCAAGGAAATCAGATTCCATCCCTTGCAATGATTGCATCATCATCCAATTTATTTGATAAAGTCGACTGAATAAATTGTTTTATTTGTGTAAAAAAAAATGAAATATTAAAATACATGCATTCATTACACATTTAGAAATGACAGGATGCATTTGAAACTTCATGCACAGAAAAACTTTATGACTCAATAAAGTTATTTTATCAATAGGAGTGGGAAAAGATGGCATTAACAATAAGTAATAAAAGAAACCGGGCACCTCTAATAGCCTATTTTACACCATAGCCTGCTGAATTTGCAAGATACATTTTATTTTCATGTTGATTTGGCAAATGTGGCACTCACTCGCCAATGGATTGCTGTTTCAGCACTGTCTAAATGGCGAGTTCAGCTTGCTGGGCTTATCCCCGTGTGACATGCGAGCACAGTTACAAGCCTGGCTGGAGTTAACGGCAGGTGGAGGATCAATATCCACCTACATCACATGGATGAAGCCTGAGCTGGAATGTGAAGCTAACTGAAGTTGGCTAGCTTCATAAAATCCTGAGTAGATCTAGATGGCATCGTAGTGTACCACTCTGCTCTCCGTCTATAACCTTACATGTCCCTGTCAACAAGCTACAAACATAACCAACGCTCTTTTCTTCTGGAGCTTTTAGGAAGATTGTAATGCCCTGAGGGACCTAATAAGAGTACAAAATCTCCTTTTGACTTCAAACTGAATGGCAGCATTATGGTGTGAGACATGAGAACCCAGCTGAGCGTCTCGTTTGATGCAATCCCTATCATACATTATTTAACAGCCAAACGTTTTCTTTTTAACCACTCTCCCACAGCTTTGGGAGGCTGATGGCTTTGGCCTTTGGAGTTTAGGAAAAGAGAGATACGCAGAATGCATAGTTACAAGTCCAGATTTCTCTCAAATCATCGTTGCCTGCTTCTACGCACGCCAATGGTAGGTTTCGCAGATAAAATCTTGTTTGCTTGGATAAATAAAAAAGATCATGTTAAAAGTTCCATTGAAGTCATTTTGGTGAATGTAAACCAATAACAACAAGAACATATGACATCACTAAGCCAAGTCCCTTGTGGACCTTTATTCTCTGCCCATCACCCGACAATGCAGAGAAAAGCAAGCAGAGAAATATTGAAGCACAGACACATTAAATCATTCAAGGGTTAAGGGGGTGAACTCAACCATGTTCAATGATTGGTGGGGCGGATTAAAATAGTTTGCTGGCCTGTCTCAGCCCTTTCAGTTCAGCACGCAAATAAAGTGTGAGCCATATGGGAGGGCAAAAAAAGTTACTTATTCAGGCCAACCTCTCTAATGCTAACTGTTTGTTCTGTATACTATGTGTATCACACAGCAGTGTGCTTGCAAGGAATTAAAGCCCCACTACTTGGTTAGCTATAAAGCTGAGGGATGGCAGTGTTTCCCATTTATGCATTTATAATGTAGATATGCCCCAGGAAGTCCCCATCCGCCGGTTGTTTAGAAACAATGCAGTAAATGTTGGGTTATGATGGGGTTACACTGCTCATGAGACATTCCTCAAGATACAATGGTTATGTCATTCATTTAAATGATAAAAACTGTTGTCAAATATCACAGTGGGCCTTTAAACAAATGAAAATGCGTGTTACTTAACATTCAGTCATCCCGACAGTTGGTGTACGCTATTTCTCCACATAATTAACAGAATGAGGTCCAGTTGGCTGTTAAATGAATGAGCATTCCTTTTGTGATGGACATAAGCAGTTGCATCTGTCACTCCATCAAATATGAAGTGAGTTGTCCTTGCCATCTGCTTGCCATTACATACTTAGTCACACTGCTGCACATGATCCCCAGGGATGTGTCGGTGTGGACCCAGGGGGAGACGGACACATCCATCTATTCAGACAAACAACATCTGGGCCAATAAGTACAGTGTGTGGCCATGTCACATGTAGCTACAGTATGCCATGTAAACTAAATATGCTTATGTGAATGTTTCCAGAACATTGCATTAGATTGGCAGCAAATGTGTAAGAACATTGCCAAAAAGTATCAGTATAAACATAAAATCTGTCCAGTTTTACGCATCATCAAACAATGTTTTAGGGTGCTCAGAACATTCCCTTGATGGTGCAAGAATGTTCACAAAAAGCTATTTTGTTGTTCTTCAAAAGTTCCCAAAATATTCAAACAGACTATTGCATATCCTTTGACTGTAATGAAGCCAAATATGTTTTCCTTTTGCTTGGGCCAAGAGGGTAAAGGGTAGCCTCAGGAAGAGGTGGTCTACCTGGCCCAGAAGAAATATAAAAGTGTGTTTAAGATGAGGAACTGAAGATGTCTACAAAGTTTGAGGTGGTCTAAACCTCAAACCACAAGGCAAATTAGAAACTTATCTTTGTCTTTTTAAATCACCAGTTGGTTTCTCTCAAATGAAACACCTTATATATTTTGATCACAGCTCTCTGTTGATATACAAACTGCACAGTTTAATGTTGCTGCTAGCAAGAGAGACCAACAAGAGAGAGGAAGGTGGGTGAAGGAAGAGATATCACACTGCGCATAAATCACGTATACCAGAGGAGAGCCCTGTTACTCAGTCTTCCATTCTCTAGAAAGAACCAGGGCCAGACATAAGCAGACAGCTTATCTGTCTTGCAACACTCCTCTTCTGCTGAAGTTTGTGGCCTCAAGTGCATAACATGTGATCTCCAAGAAGCCCTCTGCTATCAACTTTGTAGTGATTAGTTAAAAACATCTGTGGCTTGTAAGATGCCAGGACATCCCTTCCCTTATCAAAATAAGGGCAACGTGCAAAGCCTTACAGCATAACTAACGACACCTCTCACCCAATCCATGACCAACGCAAACTTCAGACCCGGATACAAAGCCCCACTTTACAGAACCACCAGAACACAAAAAAATAAACATCCAAGCAACCACCTACTGAACAAGGGACAACAGCATGTTCTATTAGTTGACAGGTAACAAACTCTTAAAGGATGTGCGAGTCGTATACACATCCCAAATCCTCAAACAGGTCCTGGGCCAATAATAGATTCTTTGAATATATAAAGAAAGCCCACACACAGTATGCCAGAGCTGCTTGGATGTCATCCACAACACACTAGACAACTTTACGGCTGCAATAGCCTTCATTAGGTCACGTGGTAACACAATATACTTTGTTCAGGCTTTTTACTTAATTAATATTAGGTCTCTCACCCTTGGTGGATTCATCCTCTATAGGCTGCTTGAAGACAGTTATGTCTTTGAAGGTACACAGGAACAGAACCACCTTGTCGTTCTCGTTCCTGATGGGAGCCACCTGCATGTAGAGCCATATGGGTGTCCCTGCAGGGTAAAAGAGGAGAAGGGAACCAAGGAAGGAGTGTAAAAGGCTACATAATAGGAAAATATGTGGTATCATTAGGTCATTTCTGGTACTTCCTTCTATTTAAACACAAATGGTAACTACAGATGTAGGCTCTTAATTTGAGCCAGTTTACTACAGCAGGAATATAAACCTGCAGCAACAGAAATGTATTATGTGGACTATAATTATGTGGACATTTTTTGTCGTGGTTCATACATTTTTCATAAGGGGAAATCAATTCTGAAATGTCTAAGTGGAAATTACAAACTTCAGAAGCTTTTTAAAACCTAATACACTACAAGTTAAAAAAGAATCCTGCATTGCACAAAAATTATCCTGCAACAGGGTGATCAAATTAAGATCCTACATCTGTACCTGGTACTAAATGGAGCCTATTGGGGCTTATTGCAATAGATCCCAATGAATACCAAAGACAAACAAGTGTTTTGTTCATAAACTCAGCAAAAAAAGAAAGGTCCCTTTTTCAGGACCCTGTCTTTCAAAGATAATTTGTAAAAATCCAAATAACTTCACAGATCTTCATTGTAAAGGGTTTAAACACTGTTTCCCATGGTTGTTCAATGAACCATAAACAATTAATGAACATGGAACTTTTATTAAGACACTAACAGCTTACAGACGGTAGGCAATTAAGGGCACAGTTATGAAAACTTAGGACACTAAAGAGACATTTCTACTGACTCTGAAAAACACAGAAAGAAAGATGCCCAGTGTCTCTGCTCATCTGCGTGAAATTGCCTTAGGCATGCTGCAAGGAGGCATGAGGACTGCAGATGTGGCCAGGGCAATAAATTGCAATGTCCGTACTGTGAAACGCCTAAGACAGCGCTACAGGGAGACAGGACGGACAGCTGATCGTCCTCGCAGTGGCAGACCATGTGTAACAACACCTGCACAGGATTGGTACATCCGTACATCACACCTGCGGGACAGGTACAGGATGGCAACAACAACTGCCCGAGTTACACCAGGAACGCGCAATCCCTCCATCAGTGCTCAGACTGCGCGCAATAGGCTGAGAGAGGCTGGACTGAAGGCTTGTAGGCCTGTCTAAGGCAGGTCCTCCCCAGATATCACCAGCAACAAAGTCGCCTATGGGCACAAACCCACCGTCGCTGGACCAGACAGGACTGGCAAAAAGTGCTCTTCACTGACGAGTCGCGGTTTGTCTTACCAGGGGTGATGGTCGGATTCGCGTTCATCGTCAACGGAATGAGCGTTACACCAAGGCCTGTACTGTGGAGCGGGATCGATTTGGAGGTGGAGGGTCTGTAATGGTCTGGGGCGGTGTGTCACAACATCATCTGACTGAGCTTGTAGTCATTGCAGGCAATCTCAACGCTGTGCATTACATGGAAGACATCCTGCTCCCTCATGTGGTACCCTTCTTGCAGGCTCATCCTGACATGACCCTCCAGCATAACAATGACACCATCCATGCTGCTCGTTCTGTGCGTGATTTCCTGCAAGACAGGAATGTCAGTGTTCTGCCATGGCAGGCAAAGAGCTCGAATCTCAATCCCATTGAGCATGTCTGGGACCTGTTGGATCGGAAGGTGAGGGCTAGGGACATTCCCCCCAGAAATGTCTGGGAACTTGCATGTGCCTTGGTGGAAGAGTGGGGTAACATCTCACAGCAAGAACTGGCAAATCTGGTGCAGTCCATGAGGAGGAGATGCACTGCAGCACTTAATGCAGCTGGTGGCCACACGAGATACTGACTGTTACTTTGGATTTTGACCCCCCTTTGTTCCAGGACACATTATTCCATTTCTGTTTGCCACATGTCTGTGGAACTTGTTCAGTTTATGTCTCAATTGTTGAATCGTGTTATGTTCATAAAAATATTTACACATGTTAAGATTGCTGAAAATAAACGCAGCTGACAGTGAGAGGACGTTTCTTTTTTTGCTGAGTATATATAGTATATATATAGTTAAATAAATAAAGGTAAAACAAATAGTGCAATTACAATTTTACCAAATTAATATCTGATTATTTCTATGTCATAGAATAGATTGCTACCAATTTTGTATCCCTTTACTTCTACATACAGTATATACATACCATTGATACTTAGGAATATTGCAGGTGGAATTGTTGCATAAAGCACCTTTAAGTGTAAAATCATATAATGTCAGTGAGAATAGAATACTGTAGAATAACGTGATTTTCCCCGGAGGGAACTTCAGTAATAAAACGTTTCTAAAAACAGTAGGCACTTTAACCCCGTCCTTACAGGGGTAAACCCCTAAGCTAAATTGACAAGGATAGTTAGTGACATCTTTATACTCACTGTTCTTCTTATAGAGCAGCACTTCAAAGCAATGTGATTCATAGTTATCAAAGGTCTGCCTGACTTCATCTATTGTGTTCTTGTCTGTCAGGTCCCCATACATGAAACTGCGGGAGCCAAAGAAGGAGAGGGTCAAAAAGGCATGGTAGGTAGGGTTAGTTTGAAAGGCAGATGGGGAAAACAAAAGAGAGAGGGTTAGTCGTGCAAACCTATGTGGCATAAACATTCACACAACAGACACCATTTTATCACTCACTGAACTGTAATTTTGCTCATGGGAACGTGATGACATTGACTGTCAAATCCTATTGATACAGTGTTTGTGTTGAACAAAAGAGAGGCCTGAGTAAACAAGAGAGGGCTGACAACTCGATAACCTCCCAACCCTAGGTGAACTGTGGATGAACATGGAACATTGATGCAACATCAGAGTGATGACCCTTTTAAAAGCTGTGCTTTGAGTGTTTGAGCAGCATTTCCTAAATGTTGGCAGTTGTATCACTCTATATCATTATTAAATATTTCAGATTTTGATTGCAACATTAAATTCAAATTCTAAACATCCTGTGGTAAGCCTAAATCAGAATATTTTCTCCATGTAAACTATTGCCATTGTACCCCTGATCAAACCCTAACCTGCTCTGTGGATGACCCTTTGCTGCTCCCTGCCTGCGGTGGATGTGTCCAGTTATACACATCATCACACAATGTTAGTTTAAGGGTGCACAGAACATCCTTCAAAAGTTCCCAAAACATCCAGACAGCATATTTTTTTGACCGTGGTGAAGCCAAATATGTTTTCCTTTTGCTTGGGCCAAGAGGGTGAAGGTTTACCCCAACAAGAGGCCGTCTACCTGACCCAGAAAAAAAATTGATTAAAGTGTGTTTAAATTGAGGAGCTGAAGATGTCTAATGTTGAAGATGGTCTTAACTTCAAACCACAAGGCAACACTTCGATTAGGCTGATATAAATCCTTATTATTTTGTTTGATGATTTAGAATGTTAGTGTATTTTTTTCTATATAGCCTACACTTTCTCGTTCTGAACTTAGTGCCTTCAGAAAGAATTCACACCTTTTTACTTTTTCCACATTTTGTTGTTACAAATTGGGATTAAAATGTATTTAAATTGTCTCTTTTTTTAACGATATACACAAAATACTTTGTTAAAGTGGAAGACAAATGCTAAAAAAAATGTTTTTAATGAAAAATAAAACACTAATATACATCTTGATTAGATAAGTATTCAACCACCTGAGTCAATACATGTTAGAATCCCCTTTGTCTTTTTGGGCAAGTCTCAGAGTTTTGCACACCTTATACAATATTTGCCCATTATTCTTTTTTAAACTCTTCAAGCTCTGTCAAGTTGGTTTTTGATCATTGCTAGACAGACATGTTCAAGTCTTACCACTTAGTTTCAGCAGGCCACTCAGGAACATTCAATGTCGTCTTGGTAAGCAACTCCAGTGTATATTTGGCCTTCAGATATATGTTATTTTCCTGCTGAAAGGTGTCTGTTGGAAAGCAGACTAAACCAGGTTTTCCTCTAGGATTTGTGCTCAGTTCTATTCCATTTAATTTTATCCCCTCCAAAAAACGATCTAGTCCTTGCCGATGACATGCATACCCATAACATGATGCAGCCACCACCATGCTTGAAAATATGGAGAGTGGTACTCAGTGATGTGTTGTGCTGGATTTACCTTCAAACATAATGCTTTGTATTCAGGACAAAAAGTGAATTTCTTTGACACATTTTTTAAATAGTATTACTTTAGTGCCTTACTACAAACAGGATGCATGTTTTGAAATATTTGTATTCTGTACAGACTTACATCTTTTCACTCTGTCAATTGGGTTAGTATTGTGTAGTAACTAAAATGTTGTTGATCCATCCTCAGTGTATTTTTATCAGCCATTAAACACTGTAACTGTTTAAAAGTCACCCGTTGGCTTCATGGTGAAATCCCTGAGCAATTTCCTTCCTCTCCGACAACTGTGTTAGGAAGGACGGCTGTATCTTTGTAGTGACTGGTTGTATTGATACACCATCCAAAGCGTAAATAATAACTTCACCATGCTCAAAGGGATATTCAGTGTCTGCTTTTTTTTGACCCATCTACCGATGGGTGCCCTTCTTTGCGAGGCATTGGAAAACCTCCCTGGTCTTTGTGGTTGAATCTGTACTTGAAATTCACTACTAGACTGAGGGATCTTACAGGTAATTGTATATGTGTACAGAGACGGGTAATCATTAAAAAAATCATGTTAACCACTATTATTGCACACAGAGTGAGTCCATGCAACTAATTATGTGGCTTGTTAAGCACATTTTTACTGAGCATATTTAGGCTTGCCAACACAACAGTGAAGAATACTTTTTGACTAAAGACATTTCAGCTTTCAATTTTGTATTAATTTAAAAAATGTGGGGTATTCTGTGTAGATCAGTGGCACACAATCACAATTTAATCTACTTCAAATTCAGGCTGTAACACAACAAAATGTGGAAAAAGTCAAGGGATATGAATACTTTCTGAAGGCACTGTACAACACGGGTGGGATATAAGGATGGGTGGGGTTTCGTGACAATGACCACAAGAGCCGCTCACCAATTTGACAGCTCCAACGTGTCAAACCTCCGACATCGCCTAAAGAAAAAAAACAATCATATGCTATGCGATTGTCAATTACCGCCGGTTAACACTGATCTGATCTAGGCCTAAGTCTACAAATTAAAGCCACTTCCGTCAATCCCTCCCATCCTCTCCAACTTTTATCTCCTATCCTTCTGGTACCACTGATCATTATCAGGTGAAAAATAGTATTTTTATGGAAGATATCCCCATAGCAACAGCTTTTGTATCTTTGTCTGTCTATTTCTTAGGAAGGGCAGTGTGCAGCAAGTGGGGGTTATTTTCAGAAGCCTCAGTACTGTCAGTGTCTGCAAGTTCAGTGTGCCCAGCTTCAGTAAAGAAACGTAAGCACTCTTGCTGTGTGTCAAAGTATCTATTTGGTTCTGTGAGCATGCATTGACATAAAGACATGGCGAAAATGAGGAGGGAGGGGTGTTGTAAATTTCATGGGGACAATTTAACGCTCCATCTCCTGCAAGACATCAAATCCCACTCCTTTGGGCATTACAAGTGTGCAGGACACCCTAATTAAAATACTTTAAATCGAGAATGTATCACGTCAAAGATATCTCACCATTTCCTCTCCAACAGTTTATAATCCATTAAAGTTACTATTTATACAGTATGAATAACGCCTCCCTCCCACCTCAGCACAAGCGTCCTGATGTTAGACTGTTAAATTGCCAATCCTTATATACAAGGACAAGCCAGCTGTTTCGGCCATGCAATTGAGCCTTCTTAATCGGATTGATTCGTTAATATTAAATCCTGTATACAGGGCCCCCAGGACTGGAGCAGAGAAACCTTAGATTATACTATACAAATATACTGAACATTCCACCAAGTACAGACCGAGATGCAATTATCATTACTGTTTCATGAGTTACTTGAGAGGGAAACACAAAGTGTTAAAACAACAGCAGCTTATACCTGCACAATTTGCACACGCATTATCAAGTATTATCCACAGAGGAAATTATTCAGCATTGTCAGTACATTTTTTGCATACACTGAGCGTACAAAACATTAAAAACATCTGCTCTGTCCATGACAGACTGACCAGGCGATTTCAGGTGAAAGCTATGGTCCCTTATTGATGTCACTGGTTAAATCCACTTCAATCAGTGTAGCTGAAGGGGAGGAGACAGGTTAAAGGATTTTTAAGCCTTGAGACAATTGAGACGTGTGTGTGCCATTCAGAGGATGAATGGGCAAGATAAAAAAAATGTAAGTGTCTTTGAACGGGGTATGGTAGTAGGTGCCAGGCGCACTGGTTTGAGTGTGTCAAGAACTGCAACACTGCTGGGTTTTTCACGGTCATCAGTTTCCCGTGTGTATCAAGAATGGTCCACCACCCAAAGGACATCCAGCCATCTTGACACAACTGTGTGTAGCATTGGAGTCAACATAGGCCAGCATCCCTGTGGAACGCTTTCGACACCTTGTACAGTCCATGGCCCCAACAAATTGAGGCTGTTCTGAGGGGGAAATGGGGGAAGGGGGTGAAACTCAATATTTGGAAGGTGTTCCTAATGTTTTTTACACTCAGTGTATTTGTTTACAGATTTGTAAAAAGAAAAAGCATGTGTGGAAGGGGTCAGGAATATAAGCACTACATAGATGCTTCACAAATCATCTATAACTGTATATCGTGCTGTATAAATGTATGGGTATGTCACATTATGATATATCATAATGTGACATACCCATACATTTATCTGTTTACATTTATTAATCTTTTATAGAGCATGAAATAAGGTTATAGATGATTTGTGATTTATGCAGTGCTTACGAAGCCTATATGAATGCTTTATGAATCAAATCAATCAAAGTATAAAACCTTGCAGCAGATGGGTTATAATTAATTTCTTATTCAACTGTTTTTTTTTAATGTGATCACAGAGCAGTTGGATATTCTACATATACCTTGTGTGTGTACTAAAACTGGACTGTGTCTGGACCTGCTTTAGTCCTTTTCCCACTGTCAACTCACATTACATGCATGTGTAAACCGTCAGTGGATGTGTTACGCTTCTGTGAACAGTGGAAATAAATGAATGACAGGACAGGGACAGAGGCCCAGTTCTTACCTGCATGTGCTGCTCCTTTGCATGACTTCTGCCCTGTGGTACCCCGACAGCTTACAAAACCCGTCATTACTGTATACTACTGGCCATTCCACTATCTGGGCATTCCCCAACAGGAAACTTGTTTCTGAAAGACAGCCATGGGAAAAAGCAGAAAATCTAAAGAATTCTAGAAAGTGAGTTCAGTCCCAAATCCCAAAATGTAAACAATTGTAGATAAATAACAAGTAAGCCCACATTGTGGTTTTTAGAGGTGATAACTACTTTAAAACTGACCTCTCAAAATGCTCCAACTGTGGTCATTGTTATTGGATATTGACATGAAACCACACCTGCCCTTAAAATAAAGTGTTAACATGTGGAGCCTGAGCCTTAGAAAAATCCCATGGTTACTTTTATTGCTAAATATGGAAATGGTAAATGGGTTGTTCTGGTATTTTGGGGTTGTTTTGAGTAGTTTTGAGTTATTAGTAGGACGCCATAAATAACCTTGTTTTTGTTTACACCCTGAACATTGTCTAATTAAATCACAAGGCTAAACATAATTTGTTTTCTATGGTGCAGGAGAAATGTTATAATGCCTGTGCAGATTTGTCTCATATACAGGTTTGATCATTTGATCTCATCTCTTTATCTTGCAAGGCAACTTTTGAAATAGTTCATGTGGATTTAGACTACAGTGAGCAATAGTTTCCCATTATTGGTTCTGGTCCTTTAAATGGTATACAACTGTGTGAGAGATGAGAGGTTCCTTGCCCTAGATTGCAAACTGCCATCTGCCCGAAAAACCATCCTACTTAGATCACAGAAATAATACCAATAGGCCTATTAGTAGTGTCTACAATGCATATAGGGAGCTGTAACATACTGTACAGTATTTGCTACATAGGGCATCGTATTATGGTGCCACACTATTCATGTTCTCTGTTTACTCTGACATCCCGTTGCTCTTACAATTAGCTAGGAGTTGCTACAAAGAGATGTGTACCTACCTCTGTCGTCTCCCTAATCCACCCAGACTTACTGTCTTATGAACCCTAAAAGCGCCAACATATTTATATATTTGAAAGCTCCAAATTGGTAATGAATGCAGAGACACTGTCTGTCAAGCAGTAGCACTTTTCATTTTATGAATCTCTTGTAACACAAGGAAATGGTTTAAATCCCCCATCTCCAATGTTTTTTTATTAATAAATATTTAGAATAAAAATAATCAATAATATTTTTTTTCAATGTTCACACATTTGTAGTTACATTTGATGTTTAAAAATATATGTTTTTAAAAGTTATTTTGATCAATTTCATCCACAGCAACTTGTCATAAACATTGTTCTGTTATTCATTGAAGTGTTGTGTTTCTGTGATACTCAGAGGCTGAGAAATTGGCGATATAGCTAAACTGACCTGAGAGGAAGAGGCAAAGTGAGAGGGTTTACTCCGGCTAAAATCTGTCCACGAAAATAAGCCCACAAAGGGAATCATTTTTTTACGGAAGTCAATGAGTGTCAAATTTGGTCAACAAAGAATATAATTGCTAATTTGCTACGTGAGGCTTGATCTAATAGAAGTTTCGGAATAGTTAGGTTCTTACTAGCCTCGTCGTGAACCATGCTTCCGTAAAACGCTTGCTTGGGCAGATCTCCAAAAGTGCTCACCAGATTAGTGCGTGAGCACCAAAAATTTCAACAAAACAAGCACTGGTGACAAAACCTTTCCGTGTTTGCAGCATGTTGGTTTTCAAAGCATTTCTAATATTTCGAGATGAGCTATAGCTGCAGCAAGAAGGGAGAAATGGTCTACAATGCTGGCCATATCAATATTTTTATGTTGATATTTCTGAAGTGATATTTGACTGTAAAGGCTAGCACGAAGGACAAAAAGTATCTCGTCACAATGAGGTTTGTGTATAGAAAAGCCAGCTAACCTTGTACGTTACCTAGGCATAACTAACTAGCTAATAGCTACAGTAGTTACATTTTTCTCACAATTATAAAGCCAACCATTTTTTATATAAAAACAGCATATTATTATTGACCTAAAAAGTCAACTGTGTTAGCGCAGTCGCTAGTGATTTATAGAGCACCCATGTACTGTCTGTCCGTGGGAATAACTAAAAAATCATTTTGCAACCAACATTGCTAAAATTAAACAAATACATTTAAATCAACTTCATAAAATGTTAACTGTAACGCTCATCTCCTGCATGTTAATTGTCACCCTTATTTTCATACTGTACCTAAATATCAAGGGTTGGATTTGCACTAAACCATGTTATATGTCATCACTTCAAAGGGATGTACAAAATCTGTTATTTATATACATTGTCTACTGGTATAATTTTTTATTGAGAACATACACAAAATACCCAAACCATTAAGAACACCTGCTCTTTCAATGACATAGATTGACCAGGTGAATCCATGTGAAAGCTATGATCCCTTATTGATGTCACTTGTTAAATCCACTTCAATCAGTGTAGATGAAGGGGAGGAGACAGGTTAAAGAAGGATTTTTAAGCCTCGAAACAATCGAGACATGGATGCCTGCATGCCATTCAGAGGGTGAAAAAGATTTAAGTGCCTTTGAACGGGGTATGGAAGTGGGTGCCAGGCGCACTGGTTGAGTGTGTCAAGAACTGCAACGATGCTGGGTTTTTCACGCTCAACAGTTTCCTGTGTGTATCAAGAATGGTTCACCACCCAAAGGACATCCAGCCAACTTGATACAACTGTGGGAAGAATTGGAGTCAACATGGGAAACGCTTTCGGCACCTAGATTTGAGATCTTACAACTAGAAAAAAATGAAGTGTTTATTTGAGAAACAGAAACATTAAAGACAGAACTCCTTCCCCTCTTTATTGCAGGATTGTGTTAAGTGATTAATTAACATTGACACAAGTTCATTTTGAATAATAGTTTAACAATTAAAACAAGTTTAAAAACTTGAATCCACATTTTATCACTTTAAAATGTACAAATAAGCTAACTCGTATGTCAGTGGAGGCTGCTGAGGGGAGGACGGCTCATAACAATGGCTGGAATGGAGTCAATGGAATTGTATAATGCACATCAAAGACGTGGTTTCAATGTGGTTGATTCCACTCCATTGGCTCCATTCCATCCATTATTATGAGCCATCCTCTCCTCAGCAGCCTCCACTGTGGTATGTAAAGATTGGTCTAAACAACAATAGATAATTTAGTACTAGTATCATGTAGGCCATTATTACTAAAGCATCATTTCAGGTGAACAAATCTTCATAACAGCGGTGACCAACCTTGCTCCACTGATCCCTGATCTACTGTATTCTATTCCTGCCCAGCAATAGCAGACTTGATTTTAAACTCATCGGATGTTATACGTTAAAATCAGGTGCATTATTACTGGGCTGAAACAGAACCCTGCACACCCAGCATACCTCCAGAAGGGTTGGCCTGCTCCAATTGTAATAGTGTGTGATGTCCATCGTGTGTGATGCATACAACATTTGCTAACATAGGTAGACCTACACATATAACATATAGGATATACTCTTAGTCTCATTTATTGGGACCTTTCTCTTCATCTGCTAACAGGCTTTCACAGCTTTCCATATCTGAGGACAGAAAATATTATAATCAAATTAGACAACACTGAATATTATGTTGCTATTATCTCTCTGTCCGCAAAGTTTTCCCCTGTAGGGACTGGAACTGGAGAATCTTTTCATAATGTCCTCCCACAAAATGACCTGCTATATTCAGTAGCCTACACTCTCCCTTTACTGCCAGGTGGAGCTGCAATTTCACCCTCTTCCATGGCTGTTATCTACAAATGCATTTCGACTGTGTTTTTAATTTACAATGATTACATCAAGATAGCTAGCTCATAGGAAGTTAGCTACCTGATGACATTTAATTAACTTAGTTAAACAGTGTGTAAAGTTAGCTAGCTAACAGCGATCAGTTAAGTTAGCCTTCAAAGTGGTCTACTGTCACCAGCTAGCTAGCTAATAATACATACTTTAACATTAAAAACATGTATTTACTTACTTGAAGAGGTTCTCCCACTGCCTCTGTGTTTTTTGTCCTTGCAAAAACAAAGTAATGGGCAATCTTCACAATATTTTCGGTGGTAACAAAGTGCAGATAGCAGCCATGTGGATGAATGGAGACAAGGTAAACGGTGTGTTTGTCACAAGAGCAGTTTAGAACGTGTTGGGAGACTCCAAGATGGCGTCGCTGTGAGAGGGAGTGTTTTCGCGCTCTTCAAAGCAATATTGAGGGTTAGGTGGTTAACAGTCAAATATTGCTATTAATATTGAAAGAAGCTATCTATTTTTAACTACTAACTTTTTTTATGGACTTTTTATGGGATAAGTTTAGAGTTAGTTTTTGTCAAGTTGAATGGGAAGAACACGACAGAAAGACAAAAGTAGACGAAATATCCAAGTCTCACAGAAGACGTCTGACATGCTAGCTAGCCACAACGAGGACCAGAGCAGCATGGATACACAAGAAGCCGCGATCTCAAGCAAGAGAAAGAACAAAACTGACCAGGATGAGATCCTTGCAACCTCTTTACCTCAGACCCCAAGTAAAAATGATCCTGTCTACTAAACAAGACGCCATGCTCTCCAAAGTGTCCATCATAGAGCGGGCTACAGAAGAAACATCAAAGAAGATCGATAATCTGTCAGAAACTGTAAATCAAACTACACAAAATTTGTGTGCGAGAACAAGGAAAAGATAACGTTCCTAGAGAATGAGCTGAAGAAAATGCAATCCAAAAATAATGAGCTGTGTGAGAATGTAGCTGAACTTCAAAGGTACTCTCGCGGGTGGAATCTGAAAATCCAAGATGTAAAAGAGGTAGAGGGAGACGATATTATAGATGTAGTCATTAATATCCTGGGAAAAGTGGCACCATGCATCAAAGACAGGCTAAGAGACGTGATTGATGTGGTACATCGACTTGGGAAACGAAGATCTGATGGACCCCCTCGCAATATCATCTTGCGCTTAACTATGCGCCATTACAGGGACATCATATGGAAAATGGCCAAGGGGAACAAGTTTCTGGACGAGTTCTCGGCATCAAAGAAGCTCTGAAACCGCAGGATCAGGCTGCCAGAGAGAAACTGTGGCCGCTTATACAGAAGGCGCGACAAGAAGGAACGAAGCCGGGGTTCAAGGGCCCACACGCGTTTATCGAAGGAAGAATGATTACTGGGTAACTCTGTTGACATTAAGCAAATTGGAACTGTGAGTACTACCATGAGTACAGTTAATGTACTGCCAATTATACATGTACCGTTGGAACTACAACTGATGATCACTTGCCAAAGAAAAGGAAGTAAATAGATTTGTTATTCTGTTAACCACCGCTACCTCATCTGAGCGTAGTTTTCCGTCGAGTAATCCTCTCAAGGTTCACTGTTTGTTTTCTTGTTCACATTAATACTTGTTATCTAATTTGTGTTCTTTATTTTTTAATGCAGGAGTTCGTTTTCAATTCACTCAATATCGTTAGTCTGAATGCTAGGGGTTTGAGAAATCCTACAAAAAGGAAAGCTTTATTTTTATACTGTAAACACAGTAATGCAGATTTTGTCCTTCTTCAGGAAACTCATTCGGGTGAAAGTGATTTGACATTTTGGAAAGCACAATGGGGAGATATGGCCTATTTCAGTCATGGATCAAATCATTCTGCTGGTGTTTTGACACTTATTCACACATTTAAAGGTGACATTCTAGAATCCACAACTTCACAAGAGGGCAGATGGTTCATAGTAACTGTTAAACTTGACAATGCTATTTTCATCATCTGTAATGTATACGGACATAACTCACATGCTCCTTTTTTACCCAATTTACCAGGAAAGTACAGGATTTAAACAACAAATACTCTGAGGCTTTTCTAATTATTTCAGGGGATTTTAACGAAACACCTGATGCATCTGCTGATTGTTTTCCTCCTAGAACGAGTCAAAACCTTCAAAATAGTAACATTATCATTACATTATGCAAGGATCTCTGTGTTGAGGATGCCTGGCGTTATTTCAATCCGGATGCTAAGGGTTATACCTGGACCAACAAAACTATGTCACATAAATCTAGAATAGATGTATTCCTAATTTCCCTTTTTTGTTCCAATTTGTTATAGATGTAAATCATCAGTTGGCTCCCTTTTCTGATCATCACTTGATTTCCCTGAATTTACAAGCTACTAAAAAATCAAAAGGTACTCGAGGATATTGGAAATTAAACAATACACTTCTTAAAGATACTGATCTCATTGAAAACATCAAATCATTAGCTAAAGATATTTTTGCAAGGAAAGACTTGGGTCATGGAAGTCGATGGGAATTTTTCAAATATAAAGTCAGAATGGTAGCCATTAAACGCGCCAAAGAGCTGATGCAATTAAAAAACAATAGAGAAAAGGAGATGATGAGCAAGCTTGACAGTTTTCTAAAGAAAGATAATCTATCTGAAGAAGAGGAGTCTGTGTTTAGGTCTTTACAACTAGAATTAGAACAGACTTACACGGATTTGGAAAAGGGCGCCTTTGTAAGGTCAAGAGCCAAATGGATTGAAGAGGGGGAAAAAAACACTAGTTACTTTTTTTGCACTTGAAAAGAGAAACTACAAAAGAAAATCTATAACTGCACTCAAAATGAACAATGTTTTATGCAAAGATCCCATTACAATATCATCATTTGTCAATTCCTTTTATGAAAACCTTTTACAACTCTCAATGTCAGGAAGATGGTTGTGAAAGTTACATTTGCCACATTCAGAATTGTGTCCCTGTAATTGAGGATGATTTCCACTCAGTTGGCAATTCTCCTGTGTCAATTGGAGAAATTAGAGAGGCTCTGAATTCGATGAAAAAAGGGAAATCACCTGGCCCTGATGGCCTGTCAGATGAAATCACCTGGCCCTGATGGCCTGACAGATGAAATCACCTGGCCCTGATGGCCTGTCAGTTGAATTCTATAGACAGTTTTGGGAGTTACTAGAAGACCCGATTTTCAATATGTTTCAAGATTGCATTAAAAAAGGGGAAATGGTCTCCACTATGAAACAGGGCCTTATTTCACTGATTCCGAAACCTGATAAAGACCCTTCTCTCATTGACAATTGGAGACCAATTACTTTATTAAATACTGATTACAAATTGATTGCTCTGCTTTATGCCAAAAGATTAAAGAAAGGAATAGATACCATTATAAATTAGACTCAAACAGGATTTAAGAAGGGCCGTCACTTAAGCTCTAACATTTGTTTAGTCTTGGACCTTATAGATTATTCAAATGCAATTGACTCAGATGCGGTTGTCCTATTTCTGGACTTCTGTAAAGCCTTTGACACAATTGAACATGAATTTCTCTTTGGGTCTCTTAAACTTTTGGGATTTGGTGAACATTTTATTAAAGTAATTCGTATGTTTTACAAAGATATAAATAGTTCTGTGCTACTAAACCTTAATACTTCCAAAATATTTAGTATCAACAGAAGTGTATGACAGGGATGCCCAATTTCGCCATTTTTATTCATTTTGGGTGTAGAACTTCTATCTCTAGATATTCTGAATGATGCAAATTTGTATGGCTTAACCATTTTTAACAAAGAAATCAAAATTTCCCAACTGGCTGATGATACTACTCTTTTCTTAAGAGACAAAGACCAGGTCGCACATGCCCTTAATACTATAACTGCATTTTCTATTGCATCAGGATTTAAACTGAATGTTTCTGAATGTGAAATCTTATGTTTATTTGACTCTGATGATAAAGAAATAGAAAATATTCCTGTAAAGGACTGTGTTAAATATTTAGGAATACATCTGTCAAAAAACCACTTAGTCAGACAATATTTGAATTTCTCTCCTAAAATTAAGAGAACTAAAAATATATTTAATAATTGGCTACAAAGAGATGTTTCTATACTTGGGAGAGTACTTCTGTCCAAGGCAGAGGGACTGTCTCGTTTTGTGTACCCCTCATTATCGTTATGTGTAAATCTAGCTACTTGTAAAGAGATCAATAAGACCTTTCTTGACTTCATCTGGAAAAATAAGTCTCACAAACTAAAAAAATATGTCCTTTCTAACCAAAGAGCTGAAGGCGGTCTAGAAGTGTTGGACTTTGTTGACATAAATAACACTTTCAAGATAAACTAGTTGAAAAAATGTTTGCTCGATACTGATCCAATATGGTATTTCATTCCAAATAATGTGTTTAATAAATTGGGAGGTCTTCAATTTTTACTGAAATGTAATTATATTCCTGAAAGATTACCTGCTACATTGGCTAGGTTTCACCAACAAGCTTTACTGGCCTGGAAAATATGTTTCCTGCACAATTCTTCCCCTCATAAAGCTCTTTTGTGGAATAATTCTGACATAACTGTAAGTAATAAGTCATTGTTCTACCCCAGCTGGCATAAGAGTAATATTGACTTTGTTCTTGATATTTTCTACAACAAGGGTAATATTCTCACATATGAACAATTTATAACATTGAAAAAGTTTCCAATACCTTTCAGAGAGTTTATTTCTGTGATCAACGCCGTTCCCAGTGGTCTAACTACACTTATGAAAAGTCATCTTAATTTTGGGAATGATCACAAAGTTTATCCAGAACTCAGAGTGGAAGGCGTGGGCTTACTTGAGAAAACTTGTTGTAATAAATATATAAGACAAATTCTTCATTCACAAAACCAACTTACACCGAGAGGAAAGTTTTTCTGGAACATGCTAACTCCTGACATGGTCTGGAAAAAGGCATGGTTAAGACCTTACAAATACTGTATACCAAACAAAGTTAAGGAAGTGCACTTCAACATTTTGCATAAGATATATCCATGTAATTCTATGATTTCCACATTTGTGGCTATTGATGATATCTGCATTTTCTGTGAAAAAGAAGGTGAGAATCTGTCTCACTTGTTCTTTGAATGTAAATTTGTGGCAGAATTTTGGGAAAACCTTGCAAAGTACTTATTTACCATTATGAACACTGCCTATAATTTTAACATAAAATATATAATATGTTACTATTGCAATGATAACAAAACCACTGAAATGATTGTTATTTTTTGTATTCTTGTTGCCAAATACTTTACACACAAATACAAATAAAAATGACAAAATTCTATACCAAAATTACAAATTTTTCTGATTGAATTTAATGATCTTATTAAAACATTAACCCTAGTGAATAACAAAAATAATAACATCTTCATGAATCATTATAATAAGATATTTTCAGAGTGAATATAATTGCACTTAAATTGTTTCTTTTTTGTATTATTTTGTTGATATTTTTTGTATGTTTGAGTATTGTTAATACCTGTGTTTGGTTTGCTAGACATGTTTGATGTAGCAATGTAAGTTGATTTTTGTATTATGAATAATAAAAAATAATACAAATAAAAATATATTTATGTTTTTAAAAGTTTAGAACGTGTTGTGACATTTGTCATTACCAGAGTAATCCAATCTAAATAAATATAAATTGCAGACTGTCGGCCACACGTGATAATTTGAAAACTAGCACTTGAAACTAGCATAGGCAACAACTACCCCATGCATATAACACACAGCGCCCCTTCAACGGGCGTGTGGGGTGAGGGTTCTTGAAATGTAACATCCAATCAAAATCTTGGCACTGGGAGCCAGTGGACATTTCAAACCGTTGTTGCAATACAAAATCCTCCAGACCTTCAAGGGAGGTGTGACAACAACGTGATCTTGGAGGTATGGCAACGAGAGACTAGGTTGTTACGAATGCACTGATATAAGTGGACGCACATGGCATTTTGGCAACTTTGAATAAAACAACTTTATATCAGAGTTGTGCCGGTTGTCATGAAATAGATAGAGGACTCAACATGGATATAACCCGTTTAAGCATGGAGGGCTTCCACCATTTTAAATTAGTCAACTGGGTGGGGACTCCTACGAGTTGGGTACAATCAGCCAATAAAGATGGACTACTATAAAATCTGGCTCTGTGGACAACGAATCCCATGGTTAGGGCGGACACATAGGCCTCTCCTCATTATATCCAGTATCTCTGATCTGACATACCAGTACGACCTAAAATGACATCCGTTATGGGCGCTGGGGCCCTATCAGACTTTCAGCTCTAACTTCAGAATTCCATGGGCAATCAATTCAGTTCCAATTGCATCTGAAATATGGGAATTCCAACCTGGTATATAGATGTTGACTGGAGGCCAAATATGTATTTATATTATTGAGTTAATTTGACCCAGAAAGTGCCCGATATGGGGCACAAATTGTGAAAAGCGCCACAGGTAGCCAAAATGACTTCCATCTTGTTCCGTGCTATATTCCTTGCATGTCAGTCATAGCTAACGAGCGGTATTTTCAATATTGTAATAAAATGACACAATTTTAGTGGAATAATCATAAAAATGTCAACTAAATCTATGGTAGTATTGAATTTGAACATGAACAGAAGAATTAGGACACAAATAACATGAAGATGTGCAGCCTCTATTGAGCTTGAATTGCACCACTCTGATAGAGGTTCAAATTCCCCTCCCCCCACTGTGTTTACCACTAAATATTACTCCTACAAGAAAATGCTTCCATCAGTCAACACAACTGTTAAAACAAATACATTCATATTGATGCAAAGAATACAAAAAAAAGGACACAGGTATAAAAAAACAAGTTGTTTGACAAAATCATGAGACATTTGAAGGATCTAACAAAATCTACAAAAAGTAAGTTGTGTGTGTGTCATTGCATTCAATAACCAACAGTCCTCTGGCACCCCCTGAACAGGTGAGGGGGGTAGAGGTATGAGGTAGAGGCCCCACTAAACCCCCGGAGGATATGTGATGCACTCTATCATAATCCGTCGGAAGTCGCAATGGCTTAATTTGGATATAAATGGTGTTTTTGTTAACATTTACATTTGTCGCTGTTGGGGGTTTCATCTAGTTTTAACAAAACAATGTCTTTGCTTTCATAATCTGTATGTATTATTGCCAAATTCAGAGTATAAATATAGTTTTTAATCGTATAAACGCAGGATGAGACATAGCAACGAAGCAATTTCACATTGGTTCGGTGGCTTGCAATATATCAGGCTTTCACGGCTGCATCTTAACTGCACTATTACAACCCTCCCCTATTCCGAAATCATGAATGAATTACAAACTAGCTAGCTAGCTATATATTTTGAATCGAGCTACAATAGGCTATTCAATCGGTTCATTTTCCTGTTTGCCCAATAAAAAGCTACTGTAACGTATCAACCACGTGAAAACAAAGTGTACCTCAGGTTACACTCTCTCGCACTTCAAAACCCATCACACATAGTCACACTGTCACTACTGCCTACACCTTAGCTAGCTAGCTTAGCGTTCTACTGCATCGATGGATTCCCGAGAGAGAGAAATCGGAAATCGACATTTTTATATAATAATGTTGTGCTGGGAACTGGATCAGACGATCAGCGGCGTCAACTTATTGGAACCTACTTTTTGACACTAACCCGGAGAGCGTCACCATCAGCGACTCCGCAGACAGCGACTCAAACGAGCTCACTGTAGTCGAGGCCGAGCCCCTTGAGGAGGCACCCGAGGAAGACCCCCGTTAATGGTGGATCCGTCAATTAAGGTGCTTCAGTCGGTCAACGGGGAATATATCAGTGATGCTGGGAAAGAAATTGAAAATGCTCACGAGATCAGGTGCACTTGCAAGACCAACAAAGAAAGCCCTACTATTTGCTTTTTACCCATGAGGAGATGGTCAAGAAAAGTGACCAGATGAATTAACTCACCAATGGTAAGTGCTTGCCATTTAACTATTAGTCAGGTTTTGTTGGCTGTGAGTGAGTAAAGTGTAATGTATGCGTGTTTCTGTGTCTGCCTATCTGTCAGTGTGTGTGTGTGTGAGATAAGGCACAAGTAAACTGACTAGCTAGCTTGCTATTATATTAAAGCCAAGTGTGTGTGTGTGTGTATGTAATTGAGTGGGTGAGGGTGTAATTGAGTGAGTGTGTGCGTGTGTGAACACATGAGAGCGAGCAAGAGAGAGACATGAGGAATGTGTAGCGCATAAAACATTTGCAGTAACTTATGGGACCTGTCTGTCTGTCTGTGTTTCTGTGTGTGTATGCATGCGTGCATGATGGGTGCTTATATTTGTCCCATTTGTCCTAAAGACAGGTTACATAAATGCATGAAATGACCATCAACACTGAACAAAAATATAAACGCAACATCTAAAGTGTTGGTCCCATGTTTCATGAGCTGGAATAAAAGATCCCAAGTGTACCATACGCACAAAAAGTGTATTTCTCCAAAATGTTGTGCACAGATTTGTTTACATCCCTGTTAGTGAGCATTTCTCCTTTGCCAAGATAACCCTTCCCCTTGACAGGTGTGGCATACCAATAAGCTGATTAATCAGCATTACCATTACACAGTGCACCTTGTGTAATGGCCACTTTAAAAGGTGCACATTTGTCACACAACACAATGCCACAGATGTTTTGAGGGAGCGTGCAATTGGCATTCTGACTGAAGAAATGTCCACCATAGCTGTTGCCAGATCATTTAATGTTAATTTCTGTACCATTAACTGCCTCCAATGTTGTTTTAGATCATTTGGCAGTATGTCCAACCGGCCTCACGACTTCAGACCATGTGTAACCATAACAGCCCAGGACCTCCTCATCCGGCTTCTTCACCTGCGGGATCATCTGAGGCGGTGTGGGGGGTGCTGAGGAGTATTTCTTTCTGTAATAAAGCCCTTTTGTGGGGAAAAACTCATTCTGATTAGATGGGCCTGGCTCCCAAGTGGGTGGACCTGGCTGCCAAGTACACTCATGCCCAGATCAAATCAAATCAAGCTTTATTTATACAGCACATTTAAGACCTGGAATGCAACAAATTGTGCTTCACAGGAAAAAAACTAATAAAAACAATGAAAATAAAAACTTAAATATTTACTTCACAACAAACATAAGAGGGTAAAAAACAATAACAATACAAACTGAATGACTAAAAAGCACCCTAAGGAAAAGCAAAGGTAAAAATGTGTGTTTTAAGATCTCTTAAAAATGTCCACCATTTCGGCTGGGGGCATATTAACTAAAAGCTGCCTCTCCATGCCTCTTGGTCCTAGGATTTGGGATAGTTAAAAGGCCAGTGCCATAGGACCTGAGGGACATAGCTTAAAACCATGTCTGACATGTATTGGGGTGCACAATCGTGTATTGATTTAAAAACCAATTAAAGAATCTTACAATGAATTCTAAAACTCACAGGCAGCCAGTGCAGAGACATTAAAACCAGGGGAAATGTGAGCTCTCCGTCTGGTCTTGGTCAGTACCCCTCCCACAGCATTCTGTATGTTTTGCAGATGACCAATGGCTTTCTTCGGTAGATCAGACAGGAGAGCATTACTGTAGTCAAGCCTGCTTTTAATGAAAGCATGGATGAGTCTCTGTATCAGCTTGAGAGAGAAACGGCCGCACCTTGGCAATGTACCTCTGGTGGTAAAAAGCTATTTTGGTCCCATTGCTAATGTGGAATTCGAAATTGAGTTCAGAATCTAAAATAACACTTAGGTTTTTTTATCTTTATTACCTGTGAATGAAAATGTGCGGCCAGATTCTCTCTCTGTGATTTGGCTCCAACAATAAGTACCTCGGTCTTGCCTTGATTTAGCTGGAGGAAGTTGTGAGCCATCCAAGTATTTAAATCACTAATACAGTCTAATAATTTATCTGTGGAGCTGAAATCCTCTGGATACAAAGAAATATAAAGTTGTGTATCGTCTACGTAGCAGCTAAAATCAATGCTGTGCTTTCTGACAACACTGCCAAGGGGTAACAAACAGTATATAAACCGGAAAGTACCGGACCCAAAATCTAACCTTGTGGAACGCCACATGTGATATGTATTTTCTCTGAGTTATGTTTACCAAGGGTGACAAAAAAACTCTTTACCGGGTTAAATAAGTCCTAAACCTATTTAGAACTGGACCGGAGGGACCAACCAACCTCTCCAGATTAATGTAGCACTTAAATCCAAGAGTACAAGGACAGAGAGCTGTTTGGCATCCGTGTTGGTTCTAAGATTATTTACCACTGTAACTAAGGATGTCTCTGTGCTGTTGTGGGCCCAAAAACCAGATTGGAATTTTTCAAATATACAAAATAATTCAGCTGTTTTAAAACCAATTTCTCCAGAATTTTGCTTAAGGTTGGAGATTGGCCAAAAATATGTAAGAGCTGAAGAATCTAGATTACTTTTCTTCAGGAGTTTCACCATAGCGGTTTTTAGTGCAGTGGTTTACACTTCTTCAGATATGCAATTAAAAACTATTTTGGTGGGGATAGGATCGAGAAGGCAGGTATCACTTTCCTGAGCATGTCTGTCTCAACCAGGGAACATAAATCCATAGTGCCTTTGTGTGGTAGGCTAGGGCACATATCATCATTCTCATCAGGTCTTACTTGACTGATACCCAGCCTAACATTTGTTATCGGATCTCTGAAATATGCCCAGTCATAAATCCATAGATTAGGGCTTAATGTATTTATTTCAATTGACTGATTTCCTTATATGAACTGTAACTCAGTAAGATCTTTGAAATTGTTGCATTTTGCATTTATATTCTTGTTCGGTGTATGAAATTTTCCCATACCTTTATATCAAACATGACACATCTACAATACTGGTTAAATAGTGTGCGTGTGTGTTTAATAATAATAATTTTATAGATGAAAAACATCTAGTGCTCATTGGCAACATCGCAGTTTTGATTAACCTCTGCACGGAAACGGTCAAAAAGGAGAAAACAAAAAGAAACCAAACAGAGAACATCAGAGTTCCTTGATAGCCAGCAAATCTGCAGAGAAACATTCAAGTTCTTACAAGCGTTAGTTTTCTTGAGTAAAACAACTTGATGTTTCTGTTATTACTGGGGCAGCAACATTATTATAAAGTTCATGAGGTAGTAGGCTGTATCATGAATAGAAATACAAGAGCTGAGAATACATAGTGCCTTTCAGCACATATTAAAGGCATGTTTTAAATCTGTTCTCTTCTGGTTTCAGAATTTCCACAAAAAGTTGACTGCAGTGATAAAGTTCAACAAGGAACATGGTGTGGCTCCAAGGAAGAAGAGGTATCGGGGTCTTCTCGCCAGCAAACGGGTGCTGTCCTACGAGGACATTCAGCGAATTGTCCACTACGTCAACAACTACAGTGGGGCAAAAAAGTATTTAGTCAGCCACCAATTATGCAAGTTCTCCCACTTAAAAAGATGAGAGGCCTGACATTTTCATCATAGGTACATGACAGACAAAATGAGAAAAAAAATCCAGAAAATCACATTGTATGATTTTTTATGAATTTATTTGCAAATTATGGTGGAAAATAAGTATTTGGTCACCTACAAACAAGCAAGATGTCTGGCTCTCACAGACCTGTAACTTATTCTTTTTAAGGGGCTCCTCTGTCCTCCACTCGTTACCTGTATTAATGGCACCTGTTTGAACTTGTTATCAGTATAAAAGACACCTGTCCACAACCTCAAACAGTCACAAAGACCAAAGAGCTGTCAAAGGACACCAGAAACAAAATTGTAGACCTGCACCAGGCTGGGAAGACTGAATCTGCAATAGGTAAGCAGCTTGGTTTGAAGAAATCAACTGTGGGAGCAATTATTAGGAAATGGAAGACATACAAGATCACTGATAATCTCCCTCGATCTGGGGCTCCACGCAAGATCTCACCCCGTGGGGTCAAAATTATCACAAGAACGGTGAGTGAAAAATCCCAGAACCACACGGGGGGACCTAGTGAATGACCTGCAGAGAGCTGGGACAAAAGTAACAAAGCCTACCATCAGCAAGGGCATTGAAGATGAAACGTGGCTGGGTCTTTCAGCATGACAATGATCCCAAACACACCGCCCGGGCAACGAAGGAGTGGCTTCGTAAGAAGCATTTCAAGGTCCTGGAATGGCCTAGCCAGTCTCCTGATCTCAACCCCATAGTAAATCTTTGGAGGGAGTTGAAAGTCCGTGTTGCCCAGCAACAGCCCCAAAACATCACTGCTCTAGAGGAGATCTGCATGGAGGAATGGGCCAAAATACCAGCAACAGTGTGGGAAAACCTTGTGAAGACTTACAGAAAACGTTTGACCTCTGTCATTACCAACAAAAGGGTATATAACAATGTATTGAGATAAACTTTTGTTATTGACCAAATACTTATTTTCCACCATAATTTGCAAATAAATTCATAAAAAAATACTACAATGTGATTTTCTGGATTTTTTTCCCTCATTTTGTCTGTCATAGTTGAAGTGTACCTATGATGAAAATTACAGGCCTCTCTCATATTTTTAAGTGGGAGAACTTGCACAATTGGTGGCTGACTAAATACTTTTTTGCCCCACTGTACATGCATGTGGGTGCGCGACAACGATGCAGACAGACACTGTCTGTATAGTTAGAGCAAGATGTAATTTAAATGTAGCCTGTGTGTGTGTGTGTGTGTGTGTGTGGTGTGTGTGTGTAAGTGAGCTTGACTGAGTGAGAAAACGAAGAACATGGGCACTCATGTCAATGGATTTCATGTATTGTGTTTGGTATTAAGCAAATAGTTCTTATTAATTATTTGAATAAATGTCTTAAAAGTAACTGCAAACTTTGACTGCATTTTTCTGCAAAACATTTGGTGCCAAATCAGCAGGTAATGGCACGTAACTCACTTGATATTTGGAGTAGAGAGATGATGTTGGTCTCATTAGAAAGCTAGCATTCTCCTCTTTCCAGCACAGTATAAAACTGTGTTTCAGGGTCAAAGTGACTGATTATGATAGAGTAAGTCACATATACAGTGCATTTGGAAAGTATTCATACCCCATAATTTTTTCCACATTTTGATGCGTTACAGCCTTTCTAAAATGTATTAAATTGTTTTTTTCCCCTCATCAATCCACACACTACTCCATAATGACAAAGCAAAAACAGTTTTTTAGAAATGTTGGCAAATTTATTACAAATAAAAACAGAAATATTATAGTTACATAAGTATTCAGATCCTTTACTCAGTACTTAGTTGAAGCATATTTGGCAGCGATTACAGCCTCAAGTCTTCTTGGGTATGACGCTACAAGCTTGGCACGCCTGTATTTGGAGAGTTTCTCCCATTCTTTTCAGCAGATCTTCTCGAGCTCTGTCAAATTGGATGGGGAGCATTGCTGCACAGATATTTTCAGGTCTCTCCAGAGATGTTCGATCGGGTTTAAGTCCGGGCTCTGGCTGGCTCACTCAAAGACATTCAGAGACTTGTCCCAAAGCCACTCCAGCATTGTCTTGGCTGTAGTCTTATGGTCGTTGTCCTGTTGGAAGATGAACCTTCACACCAGTCTGAGCTCTCTGGAGCAGGTTTTCATCAAGGATCTCTCGGTACTTTGCTCTGTTAATCTTTTCCTCAATCCTGACTAGTCTTCCAGTCCCTGCCGCTGAAAAACATCCCCACAGCATGATGCTGCCACCACCATGCTTCACCGTAGGAATGGTGCCAGGCTTCCTCCAGACGTGACGCTTGGCATTCAGGACAACAAGTTCAATCTTAGTTTCATCTGACCAGAGAATCTTGCTTCTCATGGTCTGAGAGTCTTTGTTGCCTTCTGGAAAACTCCAAGCCGGCTGTCATGTGCCTTTTACTAAAGAGTGGCTTCCGTCTGGCCACTTTACCATAAAGGCCTGATTGGTGGAGTGCTGGAGGGATGGTTGTCCTTCTGGAAAGTTCACACATCACCACAGAGGAACTCTGGAGCTCTGTCAGAGTGACCATCGGTTTCTTGGTCACCTCCCTAAGAAAGGCCCTTCTCCCCCGATTGCTCAGTTTGGCCAGGCGACCAGCTCTAGGAAGAGTCTTCGTGGTTCCAAACGTCTTCCATTTAAGAATGATGGAGGCCACTATGTTCTTGGGGATCTTCAATGCTGCAAAAATGTTTTGGTACCCTCCCCAGACCTGTGCCTTGACACAATCCTGTCTCGGAGCTCTAGAGACAATTCCTTCGACCTCATGGCTTGCTTTTTGCTCTGACATGCACTATCAACTGTGTGACCTTAAATAGACAGGTGTGTGCCTTTCCAAATAATGTCCAATCAATTGAATTTACCACAGGTAGACTCCAATCAAGTTGTCAAAACATCAAGGATGATCAATGGAAACAGGATGCACCTGTGCTCAATTTTGTGTCTCATAGCAAAGGGTCTGAATACTTATGTAAAAGGGTATTTCTAAAAACCTATTTTCGCTTGGTCATTATGGGGTATTGTGTGTAAATTGATGAGAAAAAAAGATATAAATGTAATCATTTTTAGAATAAGGCTGTAACATAACAAAATGTAGAAAAAGTCAAGGGGTCTGAATATTTTCCTAACTGAGGTCTATGCCTAGTGGGTGGTCACTTTCCGGGTCAAATTGCAGTTGTACAGTTGTACCCATATTTTTTGCCCATGTAACTCAATATATAAATGTAACTCAATACATATTAGCCTCCAGTCAATGTCTCTATACCAGGGGTACATTCTTCTCCTTTACCCTGTAACTCTTTCTCGGGTCCATGGTGTACAAGAGATGTGTTTTCTGTCAATACACCTGGTAAAATAATGGTTAATAAACAACTCTAAGGGGGCCCCATAAAATCAAGTTTTTCTTTTCCCGATTTCTCTTTTCTCTGTAAAAATGTATCCTGGTTTGGGATTATTTCTTCTTTTTTTTTACTCTCAATATTACAATTATTCATAGAGAAACAACTAAAATAGATGTACTGAGTCCATGTCAATGCTTAAATCACATTAGAAGACATGATCATAGTAATAAAAAATGCATGTAATTCCCCCTTAATTGCTGTTACACCTACTGCACTCAAAACAATCACCACTCAATTGATACAAAAAATAATTATAGAATTCTGCCAGGTAAACTTACTTTGCAGTTAACATTTAATTGAGAAGGTTTTTGGGGGAAATCTTTGTCTACCCACACGATGGTTATCATTAACTGGCTACATATAGCGTGATAGATAAACAGGTGCACCAAAACAGACAGAGAGGAGCAATCTGGCTGGAAATTAATTGACAGATATTGTGTTATGTTTGGCTTTTTGGGGGTGGGATAATGTCAATGTTGCTTTGATTGGCTAGTAGTTGGAACATAAAAAAAATGCTCGTACTTTCAGAACTGATTGGCAAGTTACTCATAGGTTGACTGTGAGCTAATGGTAGCTTGAACGATGAGAATCTCATCTTTCAGATGGAATTGGGACTAAGTTGTTTTCTTCTTTGTGGTAAAAATATCTACAAATGAGGGGTAACTAGTTGCTTGACAAAGTCCTACACTTTTAGGATAAAAAAAGTTTTAAAATTACAACGTTTGACACCGGTTGGCGCTTCTATGGTAATTAAAGTTTTAGGGACTCTTTTTTCTACACAACTTAGCAACTTTTTAGTAACTCTTGTGTCTCTCCCCAGTTTAGAACTGATTCAGCAAAAAACTGTTTCTTCAGGAAAGACCAAAAATAGACAGCTAAACAGGACACAATGGCATAGCACTCTGATGGAATCAGGGCATTTATTCCAAACATTACATACCTATTATGACACAAATCCCCTTTTTTGTGTATTGAGAAAGAGAGAGAGAGAGAGTGAAGGAGCGAGCAAGCGAGCGAAGAAACAAGTAAGTGAGAGAGTAACAAAGACAGAAAGAAAGAGGAGGTGGGATGGAGAGAGGAGGACTTGACACAGCTATTAAATGGGGCAGCAGCATCCATCTCCAGCTGAATAAACCTCATTCTCCCACTCTCTCTTGTCTCCTTGCCTTGCTCCCACTCTGTAAATCTGTAAGAGTCCAGGGCTCATTATAGAAGCTGATAGACTGTGGCTAAAGCTTTAGTGGCCTCGGGGGTCAAGGGTCAGAGGAATGGACCGGCCCCAAGGGCTGAGGTGACCCAGATCTTGGCCCGAGATCGGAGCCTTCAGATGTAGCTAATTATGTGCCCACTGTCACTGGTGATAAACTCCCCTCCTCTCACAAAAGAAGAGCAACATCTGATACAGCCAGAGAAGTAACTTCGACTCCACTACAGCCAGGCTAATCGCTGTCATAGTTTGGCAGTTTAGCATTGCACTCTGATGTTGTTCCATAATGTGTACAGTAGGGTAGCTTGTGTGTTATAGTTAACATGTCAGTATTCAAATCTCAAGTTCTCATGCAAAAGTCAGAGGAATTCAATCACTGTACATTACGCATCAAAGAGCACAAAGTGAAGATTTCAGTGTCAGCATCTACTGCAGTTGACATTTAAACAAATAAGGACCCGTATGACTTTGCATCAAAACCCAATAAAAATACCTGCGTTATGTCAATCTTGAAATGTATAGTGCCTTCAGAAAGTATTCATATCCCTGGACTTGTTGTGTTACAGCTTGATATCAAAATTGATTAAATTTTTTTTTTATCACCCACCTACACACAATACCCCATAATGAAAAAGTGAAAACACGTTTTAAGAAATGTAAGCAAATGTATTGAAAATTAAATGCAGAAATATCTAATTTGGCAGTGATTACAGCTGTGAGTCTTTTTGGGCAAGTCTCTAAGAGCTTTCCACTCCTGGATTGTACAATATTTGACCATTATTCTTTTCAAAATTCTTCAAGCTCTGTCAAGTTGGTTTTTGATCATTGCTAAGCAACAATTTTCAGGCCTTACCATAGAATTTCAAGCAGATTTAAGTCAAAACTATCTTGGCCACTCCGAAACATTCACTGTCTTCATGTTAAACAACTCCAGTGTAGATTTGGCCTTGTGTTTTAGATAATTGTCCTGCTGAGAGGTGAATTCATCTCCCAGTGTCTGGTGGAAATCAGAAGGAACCAGATTTTCCTCTAGGAATGTGGCTGTGGCTAGTTCCATTCCATATATTTTTTATTCTGAAAAACTCCCAGTTCTAAACGATTACAAGCATACCCATAACATGATACAGCCACCACTATGCTTGAAAATATGGAGAGTGGTACTCAGTAATGTGTTGAATTAGATTTGCCCCAAACCTGAGGTGCTAAAAAAATGCATATTGACGTCACATGCAAGGCTTAACCACGGCAATGTTTTCAGGGTCCTTCTGTCGTTATTACGGGACAAAGACACTCCTTCAGCATGTATGTGGGCTTATGATGTGGTGGTGCTGGCGACAGCTTATCACGAGGGTGATGAATAGGAGGCATATTGCTTTGGATGAAAGATGCAGCACCGTGTTTTCCCGGTGCGTGTGGGAGGCAGGGCTGCAGCTGCTGGGCTGTTATCCAGTTCTCAGAATAAGGGCACTATTTAATCTAAACTGTTAACTGGGTTGATGGGATAAGTTAAAGATACAATTCATTCAACTCCAAGATGTTTTTTTAATGAACATTCTGTTCCGTGTTTGTCTCCTACTGTCAACACTGTTTTGTTGAATACACTTATCTAAACAAGTATTTTTGCAGTGCAAGCGACATTTGGCTTCTACCTTTGCGAGAATGTTGAATACCTAACTAGTGAGAAAGCTTCTGCTTTTGACCTGTCACCATTGATATCACAAAATGTACCACCGCAACCTTTTCAAAAAGGTGGTTTGTTTAGAAAAAAAAGATAAGGTTACACTTTACAATAAGGGTTCTATAATCAACATGAGTTAATGGTGTTTGAATAAATACATGGGATACATTTAGCTATTAATAAATACATAAAAAAAATATAATTGTTCATATTTGTAAAGGTACTAAATGAGCAGTCACCCAAAAGTGTTAATATGCAATGGGAACAATATCAGTGTCAGAAATACACAATACATCATATTGTTTTGCAAGAATGTGTTTATTTATTAGTTCCAGGAATCATTCCAAGAAAACTACTCCAACTTTTGAAATTAGTTTTGAAGCAACTGTCACAAAATCATTCACTTTGAAGGCAGCGCAGTTTATTGGCAGGGATATCGCCACAATAGAGGTTGGATTGTCAATGTAGGTGGTTATTACATTAGCTTTGCCGATTCATTTAAACTAATATACGTTTATGTTAGTCAAATACGCTAACATACCTGATAACTACACTGTTAAAATAAAAATCTGGCTGTTTTTACAGTATTATACAATAAAAACTAATAGTAAAGTACCATATTATTTACAGTAAAATGCCACATATGGCAATGCACTCTGGGTGATTGTAGGGGTAAATGGTAAATTATAGCGTAAATACCAAAGAAACTTTGGTTTAACAGTACATTACTGTCACAGCACAGCATTATGGAATTGTTTAACTGGAAACTTTCTGAAGTTGCCAGTTGATTTACAAAAGTTAATTATACCGAATATTACATGGTAATGGAAAACTGTTTTCTACGATGCATTGGCACACTTATCAACAGTAAAGTTCTGTGGAGTATATTGCAGCATACTGTCAATTATGGTGCATTGTGGAAAAATGTGGGAGGGAAAGAATTGCTGTATTTTGAATGGTGTACAGTATTTTTGGAGTGCCAAAAAACATTTTACCACTAGTGGGTGCATGGTATTGTTGTTTCTGGCTCATTAACATATTTTGAGGTGTGCTTTGTAAGAGGCTACATTTGTTGCACCCGTTAGTGAGAGTGCTGTGCCAATTTAACTGATGTGGTGGTGGTAGTAATAGTTTCCCGACAATTGAATGTATTTCGGGGACAGGTTGGAGTGGCAGCAAGTCTCAAATGGTTGCATAACCATTTCAGACTTGCTCAAATGGTTTTGCCCGGTAGTCACTGCCACAGGCCTAAACTACGACTCGATGCTAGATGTACTCAGGCTTTTCTGAAATTAGCAAGCAGTTTCGCTTCACATTCCAGCTCAGGCTTCATCCATGTTACGAAGGTAGATATTGATCGTGCACCCACCGCTTCTCAAGCCTGCTTCATTGCTATTCAAATGTAGGTTGTGATATTTTCATTCATTCCCCCCAGTAGGCTGGTTCAATTTTGGTTTCATGTATTGTTATGAAAATAACAACTTGCTCTTTAGAGCATTTCCCCCAAAATGTTTTTGGCTTCAAAGACAATAACAATTGTAGGCTATAATAAAATGTGCATTGTCATGCAGTGGCATAATGATAGGCCTAAATTGAGAAAATGTCAATCATTAATGATTACTTAGTACAAAATAAAGAAAAACCCTTGAATGAGTAGGTGTGTCCAAACTTTTGATTGGTACTGTATATGCCAGTATGCTTCCAGGGCACATTTTAATTACCTAATGTGGCTATGTAGTGGGTATACACTAGAAATATCTGAGCTGATTTACTGATACATATTCAAAGGCAACTGTAATATTCATGAGGCAGGAGGCAAAGTGCCACCACGGCAGACAGTTTGGTTGTCGTGCCTGCATGGTTTAGGTAAACAACAAATGGAAGAGTCAGCTCTTTGTGAAACAAAACAACCTTAAAATGAAGAGACATCCTCCCAGAACATAAACAATTTAGTACCTGATTTACCTTTTTTGTCTTCTACCACACACTGTTCTCTCTATCTCTATTCTATCTCCAATGTTTTTTTTTGATCGGTCTAATAAATACCAATATCTCCCAGTTTCCTCAGTACCATCTTCCAGTTTCCTGATTCCTCCTATTCCTCTCCGTCTTTCCCTCATATGTCCTTTTCCACCTTTCTTCTAGTCTATCCCCATCTCTGTCTCTTTTTTTGTCCGATTGAATTCACTGATTTAGGGCTCTATCAATCCGTATCGCAGAAGTTCAGCGCTAAAGCACAATATACCCGTGTTGGAGGAAACTGCATTCACGGTAAACGCTGCATATGTTGGTTCAAACAGAAATTACCTTCAGCTTTCTATCACGCAATATGTTACGCTTCAGCGACACAGATTGAATAGAGAGCCCTTGCCCCCTATTTTTCAGCACACCCCTTCTACTTATTGTAATGCACCAGTCCATGCTGCATGCTGAGTATGGCTCCTAGCTATAGCGAGTAGTCTTATGTAAGCCCTATGAAAAAGGAGCTGCTCTCTTCTGGATGGGGAGAGATGGACAGTTGTGCAAAATAAGAGGACTACACTCGACCCCACACGGGACACTTACACCAGATACAAAACCCCATCAGTCAATGGCCCCAGGTCTAAGGGGTTGGGATTTGAGGGGGGTGAACAGCACTCATTCAGCACTAAAGTTATTTAATATATGCAGTGAAAAAGATAGAGGGGTAGAAACAGTTTATTTCCATATATATATATATATATATATATATATATATATATATATATATATATTTTTTTTTTTTACCCCCTTAAGAGATTTAGTCTCATCTGAGAAAATTGGCTTACACCTGTAGTGGAGGTGCATGGCTGAAGTATATTTGCATGATGAGTGCCCTAAAGTGAAGCATGAAATTACAAGCTTTAGATCACTGTGCAATATACCGTCAATATACAGTTGCGTGGACAACCTGGATGGTTGGTTGCACAAAATTAGGAGAGGATTCAATCTGATTTTAAGTTGTAGAGCACTGTCAATGAAAGCGGAAGTTGGCAAATGTTTTTTTGCTGAGGCAGAAATGTAATAAGCTGTTATAGCACATGTATATGCATGCTAAAACAGCATGGTTATACCCAATCCTACAAAACTAGGTTAGGATAAACAACATTCAAATGTGAAGATGAAGTGGAGAGCTGCCATTTTACGGGCTCCGGACCAATTCTGTTATTTTATGTTATTTTTTACACTGATCTGAACTTTTCTTTTACATAATATTTCCGTCGTCATTTCCGATGACCAAAAACAGTTTCTGGACATCAGAATAGCGATCACTAACTTCAATTTGGATGAAGATTTCTACTTCAACAAGTTGGCAGCTGTGGATGTACTCCTCATTGCGGACCAGGCCCTAATCCCCGTGCCTCGAAAGAGGAATAGATTGCGCAAGAGAGGCAAACGAGCGGGTCCATTGTTTAGACTACATCATCGAGAAAATAAACCGCATCTACCCTCCGTTCTTTTGGCGAACGTACAATCACTAGAAAACAAACTGGACGAGCTCCGTTCGAGACCATACCATCAACGGGAACTGAATAACTGTAATATCCTATGTTTCTTGAAGTCATGGCTGAACAAAGACTTGACTAATATACACTACCTGTCACACCCTGACCATAGTTTGCTTTGTATGTTTCTATGTTTTGGTTGGTCAGGGTGTGATCTGAGTGGGCATTCTATGTTACATGTCTAGTTTGTCCAGTTCTATGTTCGGCCTGATATGGTTCTCAATCAGAGGCAGGTGTTCGTCATTGTCTCTGATTGGGAACCATATTTAGGTAGCCTGGGTTTCACTGTGTGTTTGTGGGTGATTGTTCCTGTCTATGTGTTTTCACCAGATAGGGCTGTTTAGGTTTTCGTTACGTTCATTACGTTCTTTATTTTGTAGTGTTTGTATTGATTAGTGTTTTACGTTTGGTTATTAAAACATGGATCGCAATCTACACGCTGCATTTTGGTCCGACTCTCCTTCACATACAGAAAACCGTTACACTACCGGTCAAAGGTTTTAGAACACCTACTCATTTAAGGGTTTTTCTTTTCTACATTGTAGAATATAGTGAAGATATCAAAACGATTAAATAACACATATGGAATCATGTAGTAACCAAAAAAAGTGTTAAACAACTCAAATATATTTTACATTTGAGACTCTTCAAATAGCCACCTTTTGCATTGATGACAGCTTTGCACACTCTTGGCATTCTCTCAACCAGCTTCATGAGGTAGTCACCTGGAAGGCATTTCAAATAACAGGTGTGCCGCCTTAAAAGTTCATTTGTGGAATTTATTTCCTTCTTATTAATGCATTTGAGTCAATCAGTTGTGTTGTGACAAAGTGGGGGGGGGGGCGGGGTATAAGGAAGACATGGCCAAGGCCAAGAACAGCTCAAATAAGCAAATAGAAACGACGGTCCATCATTACTTTAAGACATGAAGGCCAGTCAATACGGAAAAGTTCAAGAAAGTTTCTTCAAGTGCAGTCGCAAAAACCATCAAGCGCTATGATGAAACTGGCTCTCATGAGGACCGCCACAGGAAAGGAACAACCAGAGTTACCTCTACAGCAGAGAATAAGTTTATTAGATTTACCAGCCTCAGAAATTGCAGCCCAAATAAATGCGCCACAGAGTTCAAGTAACAGACGCATCTCAACATTAAAAGTTATTCATTACACTTTGGATGGTGTATCAATACACCCAGTCACTACAAGGATACAGGCGCCCTTCCTAACTCAGTTGCCAGAGAGGAAGGAAACTCCTCAAAGATTTCGCCATGAGGCCAATGGTGACTTTAAAACAATTACAGAGTTTAATGGCTGTGATAGTTTTATTCTGAGGATGGATCAACAAAATTGCAGTTACTCCACAATACTTACCTAATTGACAGAGTGAAAAGAAGGAAGCCTGTACAGAATACAAATATTTCAAAACATGCATTCTGTTTGCAACATGGCACTAAAGTAATACTTTTTTTTTTTAAATGTGGCAAAACAATTAACTTTTTGTCCTGAATACAAAGTGTTACATTTGGGTCAAATCTAATACAACACATTAATGAGCACCACTCTCCATATTTTCAAGCATAGTAGTGGCTGCATCATGTTATGGGTATGCTTGCAATCATTAAGGACTGGGGAGTTTTTCAGGGTAAAAAAGAAACAGCATGGAACTAGCCACAGGCAAAATCCTAGAGGAAAACCTGGTTCAGTTTGCTTTCCACCAGACACTGGGAGATTAATTCACCTTTCAGCCGGACAATAGCCTAAAACACAAGGCCAAATCTTCACTGGAGTTGCATACCAAGAAAACATTGAATGTTCCTGAGTGTCTCAGTTACAGTTTTGACTTAAATCAACTTGAAAATCTATGGCTAGATCTGAAAATGGTTGTCTAGCAATGATCAACAACCAATTTGACAGAGCTTGAAGAATTTTGAAAAATGTTGCACGATCCAGGTGTGAAAAGCTCTTAGAGACTTACCCAGAAAGACTCACAGCTGTAATCGCTGCCAAAGGTGCTTCTACAAAGTATTTTTCTCAGGGGTGGGAATAGTTATGTAAACTAGATATTTCTGTATTTAATTTTCTATATATGTTAACACATTTCTTAAAACATGTTTTCACTTTGTCATTATGGGGTATTGTGATTGGATGAGTGAAAAAATAAATATATTTAATCTATTTTTTATTCAGGCTGTAACACAGCAAAATGTGGAATAAGTCAAGGTGTATGAATATTTTCTGAAGGCACTGTAGTCACCGATTGTCATCAGGCATACTACAGGTGCCACCCACAGGGTTCAGTTAAAGTCATTCATACTCAGCCTCTTACTTGTACAAAATTCAATGTCACAAACCCATGGTGAAACCTTTAAAGGATGAGAATGATGGTCTCCACTCCCTGATTTTAATATAACTGGAGCAAAAGAGGAAAAGTCACCACAATGATCCAGGAAACTGCAGTGACAGGGGGAAAAGAGCAGAAGGACCATCACCATGATGACCTCCCTCCATAGTTTCCTAACCAAACTGCATCGTACAATGAATGTCCCATCGGCAAAGAGTGTTTGTTTACTGAGGAGAGTGCATGATTGGTGGGGAATCGTGGTTTGTGCCACAACTATAGTGTAGGGGTCAGAGGCGTACTCTGCCACAACAGGCAAACAGAGGGCCATTTAGAGAGGGGGATGTGTCACCTGTCCTAGTGGAAAAGTGTCCACCGGTGCATTGAAAGGTGATGAGGATGAGCACTGAAGGACAGACAGGCCAATTCACAATCCCACTCTGGAGTCCTGAATCGTGAACACCAACATAGAATGGAGAGGCCATCGACTGGGTTCACGAAACTAGCTTGTCAATTTTTTTAACCAAATGTACTGGGGAGAGGGTTGAAAGGGCACCAAGATGCTCCATTTTACAACCATAAATATGTACAGTACAGTACAACCAAAGTGGCATTGCTCTGGTTGAAAGTAACTGCAGTGAGTCCATCAAAAAAAGCACAATGCTTCACCTGTATCTTTTTCAGACGCATGAAAACACTGCATGCTCACGTTAAGCTTTAAAGGGGTGTGTTGTGATTCAGTCCTGTCTTACAATCAACCCCTCATTCAGATTACAATTATTGTATGAGGTTCCTTATCCATTTTATGTGAGACAGTAATGGGTGAATTAAAATATGTATTCATTTTTAATCATTGTTATTGGGGATATGCTTAAGCCTACTGGGATTGGCCCATCATAGTTGTGATTTAATTAACTTTTTTTTTCTTTTTTTTTTACATTCAACAACATTTTAAAAGTTATGATGGCTGATCAATGATGTGTCATTTTAAATATTATACCAACTTTAAACAATAACTCATTTAAAAAGCCACTTGAGGGGCAACAGTAATTGGAGCCAAGACTGTAGTTGAGAGCAAGAGAGAGCAAGGGAGGGAGACAAATGAACACCCACTAACGTGTTAATTTTAAACTGAGATTTTGCAATGATTTGGGATCCACGGTAAATTTCTGAAATCGCAGGAAAATTTTGTAGTCGTAGGTTGCGTAATATGAGCAGGTGAGAGACGTGTAATTATGGGCATCTTAGGTCCCGATAATTTTTCGGACACAACATACATTTCCGGTAGTATGTTGTATAGTGAGGGGTAATGATGACACTTCTTAAAGCCACTGGTGCCACGCCCAGCAGGAAAGGAGAGCCAGGTTGCAATGTAACGTGAGCACACCGGTCACAGATTTCAGGATGACAATATTATGCAGACATTTCGCATAATGTGAGTCCTGCCAAGATGTCAAGATTATTGTTGTTGTCTAATGTATGCCTAGCTTTACTATTGAAGGAGGATATGTCAAGCTCTTCCCTGGTGGATACAGATAGGCTAGCTGTCATTTAAATGTGTAAATAGTAAGACTGACATAAATAGCCCGTAAAGCTGTTGTTTAGTGTTTATATATATTTTTTTATTGTAACAAAACGGATTTTAGAGGCAAATTCAATTTGTGTGTGTTAAACAATTATTTTTTGAACAGTTACTGTTTGAGTAGGCTACACTCTCAGAGAAAAAGGGCTATTCATTTTTCCCAGTAGGGGAACCCTCTTTGCACTGTGGATAACCTTTAATATTGGTTCTTTGTATAGCGTAACCATCCGCAGACGGTTCCATTAGGAACAAAAACTTTTTTCATTTAACTGTAAAAAAAATAAAAAATAATCCTGGCTACTGGTTGCATTAAATGGTAAATATACAAGTTACTGTATTTTTTGGGCAGTATTTTTTGGGCAGTGTTATTACTGTGAGGTACTGTATGCGGTGTTCTGATTACTTGGAACTCCTCTTGGTTGCCAGCGGCCTGAATTTCCTTCTACACTATCAGGTCTGTGGGTATGATAGAGATTGTTAAAAGATTAGAGATAAGAGGAATCTGACATTTGTCCCACTGTGGGAATCCTTTTGAGTGCAACGTAGAACCCTTTGATTTGTCCCTATAGAGGAACCATGGAACCATTGAGTTCCATTTAGAACCCTGTCATGAGGAACCCTCGTCCCTGTAGGCAAACCCTTTAGGGTGCTTCCTAGTACCCTCATAAAGAACCCTCTGGTTCCAGGTAGAACCAATGAGAAAGGTTGTTCAGAGGGTTCTTCATTTGTCCATGTCAAACCATTTTGGGTGCTAGGTACAACCCTCTACACTTTTGGCAATTTCTGTTAAATGTGGTGTAAAAAAAAATATAATCATACGGTGTCATTCTTTTGATGTATTTGGGCACTTTACTGTGTCAATCACAATGCATTTGAGCACTTTTTCGACCGTCTGGTAAATTATCTCAGCATGCCTCACTTGCAATTACAGTTATGATTATAGGATAATGCACTTTTCCTGTAATTTGACAGTAAGTTACCATCTACTGAGCTGCAGTGAAAACACAGTAAAAACATATATTGTATTTTTTTACAGCTAAACTATATTTTTTACAGTTTAATTAAGGTGTTGTTGTAAAATGAGAGCATGCTACTGTATTCTGATTCAAATACATTCTTGTAAATTATATATATTTTGTGTATTTTAAACGCAACTCAGTAGCCAGTCAGTTATTGTAATTTAACAACATAAATGCACTTCATATCCCCAAAGCATTTATGCACACTTCACGTCAAGTGTCCCTTAGCACTGCTATTTTTTTTTTACATTGGTGTCGTCAAATAATCATCAGAGGGAACACCCCCCTATCCACATCGATGGAACAGTAGTGGAGAGGGTAGCAAGTTTTAAGTTCCTCGGCATACACATCACAAACAAACTGAATTGGTCCACTCACACAGACAGCATTGTGAAGAAGGCGCAGCAGCGCCTCTTCAACCTCAGGAGGCTGAAGAAATTCGGCTTGTCACCAAAAGCACTCACAAACTTCTACAGATGCACAATCGAGAGCATCCTGGCGGGCTGTATCACCGCCTGGTACGGCAACTGCTCCGCCCTCAACCGTAAGGCTCTCCAGAGGGTGGTGAGGTCTGCACAACGCATCACCGGGGGCAAACTACCTGCCCTCCAGGACACCTACACCACCCGATGTCACAGGAAGGCCATAAAGATCATCAAGGACATCAACCACCTGAGCCACTGCCTGTTCACCCCGCTATCATCCAGAAGGCGAGGTCAGTACAGGTGCATCAAAGCTGGGACCGAGAGACTGAAAAACAGCTTCTATCTCAAGGCCATCAGACTGTTAAACAGCCACCACTAACATTGAGTGGCTGCTGCCAACACACTGACACTGACTCAACTCCAGCCACTTTAATAATGGGAATTGATGGGAAATGATGTAAATATATCACTAGCCACTTTAAACAATGCTACCTTATATAATGTTACTTACCCTACATTATTCATCTCATATGCATACGTATATACTGTACTCTATATCATCGACTGTATCCTTATGTAATACATGTATCACTAGCCACTTTAACTATGCCACTTTGTTTACATACTCATCTCATATGTATATACTGTACTCGATACCATCTACTGTATCTTGCCTATGCTGCTCTGTACCATCACTCATTCATATATCCTTATGTACATATTCTTTATCCCCTTACACTGTGTACAAGACAGTAGTTTTGGAATTGTTAGTTAGATTACTTGTTGGTTATTACTGCATTGTCGGAACTAGAAGCACAAGCATTTCGCTACACTCGCATTAACATCTGCTAACCATGTGTATGTGACAAATAAAATTTGATTTGATTTGATAATCAGACAATTATTGACAAAATCTGTGGCCAATCTTTGTCATGCCCACAGTTTTTGAGGCATAGCAGGAACATTTCAGGTTGCTCGAAACGAAAAGGTGAGTTCAAATCCCAGTTGAGTCCCAAGTGTGCTCACAGTGCATACTTATACATTATTTTACTGTATTAGTTATCCTACAAAGTTACATTAACTTACTGAGTTGCAGCTAAAATGCGGTAAATATCATACTTTTAAAGCATACTGTCATCAGAATACAGCAGCATACTGTCATTTTAGAGCAATAATACATTAAAGTTGTCGAACATTTACTTTATTCCTACTGCAACTGTAAGCAAAGTGCAGAAATGTACAGTTGAAGTCGGAAGTTTACATACACCTTGGCCAAATACATTGACAGTTTTTCACAATTCCTGACATTTAATCCTTGTAAAAATTCCCTGTCTTAGGTCAGTTAGGATCACCACTTTATTTTAAGAATGTGAAATGTCAGAATAATAGTAGAGAGAATTATATTTCTTTCATCACATTCCCAGTAGGTCAGAAGTTTACATACACTCAATTAGTATTTGGTAGCATTGCCTTTAAAATTGTTTAACTTGCATCAAACATTTTGGGTAGTCTTCCACAAGCTTCCCACAATATTTTGGGTGAATTTTGGCCCATTCCTCCAGACAGAGCTGGTGTAACTGAGTCAGGTTTGTAGGCCTCTTTGCTCACACTCGCTTTTTCAGTTCTGCCCACACATTTTCTATGGGATTGAGCTCAGGGCTTTGTGATGGCCACTCCAATCCCTTGACTTTGTTGTCCTTAAGCCATTTTGTCACAACTTGGAAGTATGCTTTGGGTCATTGTCCATTTGTAAGACCCATTTGCGACCAAGTTTTCACTTCACCTGACTGATGTCTTGAGATGTTGCTTCAATATATCCACATAATTTTCCTACCTCATGATGATCTATTTTGTGAAGTGCACCAGTCCCTCCTGCAGCAAATCACCCTCACAACATGATATGCTGCCACCCGCGTACTTCACGGTTGGGATGGTGTTCTTCGACTTGCAAGCCTCCCCCTTTTCCTCCAAACATAACGATGGTCATTATGGCCAAACATTTTTCTATTTTTGTTTCATCAGACCTGAGGACATTTCTCCAAAAAGTACAATCTTTGTCCCCATGTGCAGTTGCAAACCGGAGTCTGTCTTTTTTATGGCAGTTTTGGAACAGTGGCTTCTTCCTTGCTGAGCGGCGTTTCAGGTTATGTTGATATAGGACTTGCTTTACTGTGGATATAGATACTTTTGTACCCGTTTCCTCCGGCATCTTCACAAGGTCCATTGCTGTTGTTCTGGGATTGATTTGCACTTTTCGCACAATAGTATGGTCATCCCTAGGAGACAGAACGCGTCTCCTTCCTGAGCCGTATGACGGCTGCATAGTCCCATGGTGTTTATACTTGCATACTATTGTTTATACAGATGAATGTGGTACCTTCAGGCATTTGGAAATTACTCCCAAGGAACAACCAGACTTGTGGAGGTCTACACATTTTTTTCTGAGGTATTGGCTGATTTCTTTTGATTTTCCCATGATGTCAAGCAAAGAAGCACTGAGTTTGAAAGTAGGCCTTGAAATACATCCACAGGTACACCTCCAATTGACTCAAATTATGGCAATTAGCCTATCAGGAGCTTGTAAAGCCATGACATCATTTTCTGGAATTTTTCAAGCTGTTTAAAGGCACAGTCAACTTCGTGTATGTAAACTTCTGACCCACTAGAATTGTGATACAGTGAACTATAAGTGTGTCATGCACAAAGTAGATGTCCTACCCGACTTGCCAAAACTATAGTTTGTTAACAAGAAATTTGTGGCGTGTTTGCTCCACTTATAGCCAGTGGGTAATAACAAGCCATCTGCTTTAGTTTTCGAGATGATCACTATCTCTCGAGGGAGGAGATGGTTTTTCCATATTGTGTGTATTTATTTATTCTGAACACATTTCCATTTGTTGTAAATTCTTCAAAACATTTTCTAAATACTTACTTCTATGTTCGCTAGCTGTACAGGCAAATGCCGCCGAGTACTTAAGTTAGTAGACAGCTGGTGACAGCTTGAGAGAGATCGCCATCCGACAAACTTCTATCAGGTAAAGTAATTTGGGGGTTTTGTAATCTAAATATTTAGTTATAGAAACATGATACAATCAAAGCGAGCTGTAACATGACTCCCACCTTAGAACGCAGCAACCTTAGTAATGTAGCTAGCTTTCTAGTTAGCCAACTAGTTACAACAAGTAGATTTGTTGCTATGTAGCAGGAGCAGAGAATTTTATCGAGCGCAAGCTAGCATGTCATTCCGGGATGAGAAGTTTTTTAGTTGTTAGTTTATTCCAAGTAATAATTTAAGACTACACACATCTATAGGACAGATAGTGTAAAGCTAATACACAGTGTAAAGACAAGGCAGGACCCACTAGATGAATTCATACTGACAAATAAGAAATTCCACATTATTCCTATCTATAGTTGGAGTAGGATGAATGCAGAGCACCCTGCCTCAGACTGTCAGGATGTTCATTTTCTAGCTCACAAACTACATTCCTTTACTGCGATGATTTATTGTATTCATTCTTGCCTCTCACGTTTGTCTCCTATGAGCTATTCACCAAGTCCTGCAGTTTGAACTAGCCCTGCTGTCACTAATTAGACATTGAGACCACATATGCATTTGAGTGTTGTCTTTGTGGGTTTTGTCTAGTGCATTTTAGTTTGAGCATCTCAAAGACTAAATTCAATCTAGAATCAGTTTGACAGGTGACAGATTATTTTACTATCATAAAATGCACTGGTGAGAATTCTATTGTTCCCGTCAGGAGCCCAGGCTTTTGCCATAGATGGTAGAGTTAGTCTCTGGACCATACAAGCTTTAGATTGCATTCTGCTAAAGTACTTGTCTCCTATGGGGCCTGGGCACACAAATGCTCCTAGAGAGGAGGAGGAATCATGCGTTGATGACGGTTGTACAGTCTCCATCAGAGGCCCAGGCGTTTGGCAGATGGTAAAGCTCTCATTTCTGGACTGCAACATTGTAAGATTGTGCCTTCCATGGCACCTGATATACATTGATTGGTTACACTATATTTAGATACTTCAAATACTGCCTGAGACTCCTTTACTATTTGTCTCCGTACTCAATAAATGGTGAAACACTATTTGTGATGGTGTTCTTTGTTCCAATGTATATGCATGAAACATACATTATGGAAAACATGTCTCACTCTGTCATAGGTATTAGATAATAATAATTTGAACCACCTAATAATAATAATAATAATTTAATAATAATAATAATAATAATTTGAACCACCTAAATATACTCACATTAAAAGGACATTTAGTATTTGAAAATCATACATTCATTTCCCTGCTGCTTTTTCTATAATCCTACAGCCCCTATCATTCTCCATACCTTATATTCAAATGCATCCAACTTTATGCAGGCCCACCATTGTATTGGGCAGCAGCTATTTGAGAACTCATCTGGTTTAGAAATCAAACTGGTTATTTTATTGCATAGCGCATTGTACAACCATTTTTTAGAGAAGATTTTAATTTCAAGGTATGCTATATGTGTATGGGTTATGTATTGCTAGCTAATATGCATATGAAGCTGTCGCATATACATCTATCTACATGTTTTTATTTAGATTTCTATGCAACTTGTATGATTTAATGTTTATTTAAGCCTGCAGATAGTTACTTGAAATGAAACAATCATGACAAAACATGATTCAAAATTGAATTCACTGACAGAGAGATAGCTAATGAAGCACTAGCTACCTGAGCAGGCACATTGACGTTTACAGTATTGGCTAAGCTAGTCAATGGTAACATTAGCTAACTTTCAATAAATTGGATAAATGGTTAACAGAGTTACCTCTTCATATAATCAAAACCATTCCTATTGCATGCTGCATATTTCAAGTGCACTTGAAAACAGATATTTATCTTCTTTTAGTCTTTAGGAGCTAGCGTTAGTTCCTCTTAACACACTGACAGCAGATCACGATTTCATGTGAGGCTGTGTTTACGTCTTAGATAGAAGCCGGCCCATTGGCTGCCTTCATCACGAGGGGAAAATAATTTATGCCAATAATAATGCCAATACATTTTACAGTAATCATAAGAATATGTATTTGTCATATACAAAAAAAAAACAGCTCCTCCCTCGATATAGATCAATCAACTTCACTGTTTTTGCCATAGGCCCACCACGTATTAGCCTGCACCGGAAGTCTGGGCTGCATACTAGCTTCCCACTCTCGCTGCAAAGAAGTTAGCACAATTGAATTATGCGACACGGCATGTAGAAAATGTTGAAACTGAATTACTGTTCCCAAAACAATGTTCCCACAGACTAGGACACTTTACAATGCAAGAAGAAGCTTTCAGCTTTGTAGGCTAACTTTCTTTGCTAGCTTACATCTGAAACTAACATCAATTCACTACCCTAGTACTTTGTTTGAGATTATATGCAAACCATAACAGAAAAAAACGGTGATTTCAAAGCTGATTGCCACCAAAACCGTTTTCATTCACTTAATCGTTCTCTCACGTCTTTTAAAGATTATCTATTGCCTCAGCAAACTGACTGTGTGTGTGACTTGAGCTCAGATGGGCCACCCCCTCTTAAAGAGACAGCGCACACTTTTATAAAATAAGCTACTTCTATGCAAATGTTGTTGATCAGTACAATAAAATAAGTCCCAAATGGAAGGGAAACAAATCGTTTTTGAACTGTAGCCCCACGAAATCAACCAAAACAAGCTCAATAACTCAATGCATGAACACACTCTTATTGAAAAATGCATTCACCTGTCCTGTGAATAGGCCTAGGCTACAGAGATTTACCATGCAAATACATGATTGCCATTGTTGTTATGTAGTTAGATTGGTAAAAACAAAGTCAAATTGACTGTATGATTGTATAATTTATTCATAAATGCATACTGTACATGGCCACCACATTACGTTTTTGACGCAAAATATTTCAAATGAAATCATATTTCACTCAAAAGTGCCCAAATATTGAACAGAGCAGTAGCTTAGTTTCTCTGTCTGGATCAAGTGCCATTCTGTGACTTTGGCTAATATGCCCTATTTATTTGCAGTGGTATTGTTTTGGTATCATTTAGTATTGAGTATTGAGTATTGTGATGGTATCAAGTATCGTAATACTAAACTAGGGCTGCATTCCGCACATTTTTACGTTTTGGAACGTTTAATAGAATGCAATGGTGCTGTACTGAATGACTGGCCCTATAAACCTCTTGTTTTAAGCCACACCTCGCCACACCCACCAAATGAGAGCAAACGTACCTCAGTATTTTCAAGAACGTTTTGGGGAACGTCTTGGCGTTCAGTACAAACTGTTTGGAAACTTAGCAAATGTTGAAGTGAACTCAACACACCACTGGTATAAGTATCGAAGTATAGTCTATAAGTATAGTATAGTCCCAAGTAATCAGCATTCAGCAGCATACTGCCTTTTTACAGCAATTACACCTTAATTCAGCTGTAAGAATACAGTAACTTGTTGTTCTTTACTGTACTTTCACTGCAGCCACTAGCCTGTAGGGTAGCGTAGAATTACTGGAACTTTTTAACAGTGTAGCATTTCATGGCATAAAAGGTTCTTCACAACCATCACAGCAGCAGGCTAAAAAAGAACCCTTCCTGATATGCAAATCACCTTTTGGTAAAAATGGTTCAACATATAACCCTCACACCTGACAAAGAACCCCTCAATTGCCTTTTTCTCTGAGTGTAGCCTAGTTACAAATACACTATATATACAAAAGTATGTGGACACCCCTTCAAATGAGTGGATTCGGCTGTTCAGCCACACATTGCTGACAGGTGTATAAAATCGAGCACACAGCCATGCAATCTCCATAGACAAACATTGGCAGTAGAATGGCCTTAGTGAAGATTTCAGTGACTTTCAACGTGGCACTGTCACAGGATTCCACCTTTCCAAAAAGTCAGTTTGTCAAATTTCTGCCCTGCAAGAGCTGCCTCGGTCAATGGTAAGTGCTGTTATTGTGAAGTGGAAACGTCTAGGAGCAACAACAGCTCAGCCCAGAAGTGGTTGGGAACACAAGCTCACAGAACGGGACCACTTAGTGCTAAAGCGCATAACGCATAAAAATTGTCTGTCCTTGGTTGCAACACTCACTACCGATTTCCAAACTGCCTCTGGAAGCAACGTCAGCACAAGAACTGTTCGTCGGGAGCTTAATGAAATGGGTTTCCATGGCAGAGCAGCTGCACACAAGCCTATGATCCCCATGCGCAATGCCAAGTGTCGGCTGGAGTAGTGTAAAGCTCGCCGCCATTGGACACTGGAGCAGTGGAAACGCGTTCTCCAGAGTGATGAATCATGCTTCACCATCTGGCAGTCCAATGGATGAATCTGGGTTTGGCGGCTACCAGGAGAATGCTACCTGCCCCAATGCATAGTACCAACTAAAGTTTGGTGGAGGCGGAATAATGGTCCGGGGCTGTTTTTCATGGTTCGGGCTAGGCCCTTTAGTTCCTATAAAGGGACGTCGTAATGCTACAGCATACAATGACAATCTAGACGATTCTGTGCTTACAACTTTGTGGCAACAGTTTAGGGAAGGCTCGTTTCTGTTTCAGCATGACAATGCCCCTGTGCACAAAGTGAGGTCCATACAGAAATGGTTTGTCGAGATCAGTGTGGAAGAACTTGACTGGCCTGCACAGAGCCCTGACCACAACCCCATCGAACACCTTTTGGGATGAATAGCCCAACCTCATTAATTATCTTGTGGCTGAATGGAAGCAAGTCCCTGCAGCAATGACTTTGTAATGGGATGTTCGATGAGCAGGTGTCCACATGCTTTGGTCATGTAGTGTAGCACCTCTTCAATTGACTCATTCACTTCTCAGGGGTAGCCTGGCGCTAAAACATTAGGATAGGCTGGTAGTAATAATAATTCCACATCACAAACCAACCGGCTATATCATGACTAAAACGCATTGAAATAACTCACCTTGCATATTGTAGCATGCAATGTGCATATGTTTTTCAAATTAAAGTTGCATATAGTCAATCTAGTAAACATAGCTTTAGCCTAGGTTACTGTGAAGTTATATTGCTGCCTATCCCAAAAGCTGTTGATGTTACATTCATAATAATCAATGTAGCTTATTAAAGTATGCCTCATTAACTCATATTAGCCTTTAAATCACTACCATTAATTATCAAAGCAACAAACTTTGGGGCTTCGTTATAAATAAAAGCAGAAATGATGTCTTCTCCGAATATTTGCCCCATTTACAGTCGTGGAAATTACATGGACAATTCGTTTAAGTAAGGCTTTTTAGGACACAACCAGATTCTGGCAATAATCATATCGGGGAGCACACATTTTAATGTCAATCGGGCTATCCCAAAACATTCAACGCGCAATGCGAAGGTCCCTGAGAAAACCTTACTCTATGCACAGCCTTGTTTTAAAAAATGTATAATGTGATAAACAAATAACATTTTGCCTACGCATAAACTTGGCACTTATAGCCTATAGGCTACATCAATAAATTGTATGCATCGCATAAAGCGCAGTAAGTTATTATTAAGTGGCACATGATCGTCTTCTGTATAGGCCTATCTATAAACTGCCAACAGAGGGTGTCTTGGAGTTTTTAAATAAACCACCGTGGCTCTGCTATTCACAGACCTTGCTTATCTACAAAAATAATACAGTATCAGGTTTGCAACCACAGGCTATTGCATCTGCTTATTCGCCGACAAATAATAATAATTATGCCTAATGGCCCTGAAATTAATGCACAGCATCATTCATTCAGAAAATTGAATCATTAGCGAAATTCAACAGATTTGGTAATTGTAGGCTAATCTACACTTGTTTCTACATGCACTTGAACCATTTAATGCTACTAACAGAGTGAACTCTTACCACTTGAGCGCCGGACAATGTTCTCCAAAAAAGTGTTCTGAGGTGCCACCAAACCTCTTTTTCCCCCGTGCATTCTGTGGTCAGGAGGTGTCGTTCGGGGCTTCAAGCTTTATGAAAGCTGGTCGCAAAAGTGAAATAGTCTAGATAAGTAAGAGTCTGTGGGGTGAAGAAGCTCATGGTAACAATGCACCGAGGCTGGTTTGCTGTAGATTCTTTATCACAGAGCTAAAGCAGCTCCGCAGGCTACGAGTTTGTCCTGGTGCGCCTGCGCTCTCGATGTTTCACCGCAAACCCGATGGCATTGAATCTCAGATGGTCAATGCAATAATCTCAAGCAACGGCATGAGTTTGAAATCCAAACTGTTAGAACATTTTGCCGATATTTTCAACCTATCTGGAAGTAAACTATAGCTCAATGGGTTCTTAAACGTATTCTCCCTCTTTTTGCAATTCAAGCAACACTGTCCATTTTCTTGCATGAGATTACATTCACCAACAAATAGGCTGGCTACACTCTTAGAAAAGAAAGACGCTAAATAGAACCACATAGAGTTGTTCGGTTTTTCCCCCTAGGGGAACCCTTTTTGGTGCTAGATAAAACCCTTTTCAGAGAGGTCTATTTAGGGTTCTTCATAGAATCCCTCCTCACCTGGATGTCTAGGTCTCAATTGAAAGTAAAAATCAAAACCAACAGACACTAAACCCTCCGTGGAATGAGTTTGACACGCCTGACCTAAATAATCTAAACTGGAACAACTATCTCAGTAACGTGTGCAATAAATCCAACTACTAACAGACAGGATAAGTATTAAAATGATAAATGTATGTTATTTATCTTCGTGCAGCATAATCAAACAATCAATGTACATGCAAAAACACAGATATGGAAACAAACAATTCTGAAAATCAACCAGCAATAGAGCACGCTGGGAAATACGATAATGATGGGATTGTTTTTAAATGTTTTACAATCCCTCCAGGATTTTGCGGGATTTTCTGTGATATTTGCAGGCAAAAGAGCTTGATTCTGCTACAGCAATTCTGCTATTTTGCATGGCAAATGCAATGATTTTATCCAATTTGCCTCGAAAATGCGCTGATGAGAGAAAGTTTGTTGACGTGTGGCTTGATTGAACCATATCAAAATCAAATCAAATGTATTTGTAACATACACATGGTTAGCAGATGTTAATGGGAGTATAGCGAAATGCTTGTGCTTCTAGTTCCGACAATGCAGTAATATCTAACAAGTAATATAACCTAACAATTTCACAACAACTACCTTATCTACTACCTTACCTTACAAGTGTAAAGGAATGAATACGAATATGTACATAAAAATATATGAATGATTGATGCCCGAACGGCATAGGCAAGATGCAGTAGATGGTATAGAGTACAGTATATACATATGAGATGAGTAATGTAGGGTATGAAAATATTATAAAAAGTGGCCTTGTTTAAAGTGGCTAGTGATACATTACATTAAAATGGCAAGATGCAGTAGATGGTATAGCGTACAGTATATACATATGAGATGAGTAATGTGGGGTATGTAAGCATTATATAAAGTGGCTAGTGATAAATTGATTACATCAATGTTTCCATTATTAAAGTGGCTAGAGTTGAGTCAGTGTGTTGGCAGCAGCCACTCAATGTTAGTGATGGCTGTTGAACAGTCTGATGGCCTTGAGATATAAGCTGTTTTTTAGTCTCTCGGTCCCAGCTTTGATGCACCTGTACTGACCTCACCTTCTGGATGATAGGCAGCAGTGCAGTGGCTCGGGTGGTTGTTGTCCTTGATGATATTTTTGGCCTTCCTGTGACATCGGGTGGTGTAGGTGTCCTGGAGGGCAGGTAGCTTTCCCCCGGTGATGCGTTGTGCAGACCTCACTACCCTCTGGAGAGCCTTATGGTTGTGGGCGGGGCTGTTTTCCTTTATCTCAAAAAAAAATGTGGAAAACGTCAAGGTGTCTGAATACTTTCCGAATGCACTGTATTTTCCCATATAGGTACGGTTTTAAACATGCTCACACCTAAATGTATCAGATTACTCAAACTCTTGATGTTAAAGTTTAAACACTGAGGTTAACATTAATGCTCAGGCACTATTTAAAATAAAGAAAAAAATGACAATGAAAAAGCTTATTCAGATGTATAACATTTGCCTTCCAAAGAATCTTTCTTGCCACCCAAAGAATCATCGAAGAAGGGTTCTTCAGATGAAAATGGATATTGGTAGAAACCTACAGAGGTGTGGACTCGAGTCACAAATATGATGACATGCAACTCGACTTTGACTTTAACACCAATGACTCGTGACTTAACTTGGACTTGAGCCTTTTGACTCGAACTGACTTGATACACTCCCCAAGCCCAAATATTTTAAATTATGCTATTTAAAAAAGTGTGCAGTGCGTCAACTCTTCATTTTACAGATTACAGTTTGAATCGGACAGCAGCCAATAAAATGTGCCAGCTGAGAAAAAAATTGCGAGTGGCAGTGCAGAGGAACGTTGGCGGGTAAATTAAGATGGAGTCCTTGGAAAGATGATACCCAAAAATATTATTTTTGGATATAAAGACTATGCTGTATCAACAAAAAACTTATTGCAACTTGCAAAACACGAGGGAAGAAAATGACAGACGGAGGCGCAACAACTTCCAACTTTGTTTGACATTTGAAGCTGCACAAAAAACGGTAAGTTGTGGCTAATATAGCCGACAGCTATATCATTCATAACTTTGCTAGTGTAGCATGATGGCTAACGTAATGTTAAATCAATGAGCCTCCACACAGTCAGTCAGTGCGGGAACGTGATCATTGCACCCAAGATTGAGCTACAACTGGCTAGGCAGTTGGTAGCCTAAATCCTGCCTGATGTTACTGCTGTTCCTAAAGCCATTGACATATGTTAGCCTACTGTAACCACACACACTGTGTGTGTGTGTGTGTGTGTGTGTGTGTGTGTGTGTAAGGTTGGGCGATTGTGTATAAGCCTACACCTTAGCCAAATACATTTAAACTCAGTTTTTTCACAATTCCTGACATTTAATCCTAGTAAATATTCCCTGTTTTAGGTCAGTTAGGATCACCACTTTATTTTAAGAATGTGAAATGTCAGAATAATAGTAGAGAGAATGATTTATTTCAGCTTTTATTTCTTTCATCACATTCTCAGTGGGTCAGAAGTTTAGATACACTCAATTAGTATTTGGTAGCATTGTCTTTAAATTGTTTAACTTGGGTTAAACGTTTCAGGTAGCCTTCCACAAGCTTCCCACAATAAGTTGGGTGAATTTTGTCCCATTCCTCCTGACAGAGCTGGTGTAACTGAGACAGGTTTGTAGGCCTCCTTGCTCGCACACATTTTTTCAGTTCTGCCCACACATTTTCTATAGGTTTGAGGTCAGGGCTTTGTGATGGCCACTCCAATACCTTGACTTTGTTGTCCTTAAGCCATTTTGCCACAACTTTGAAAGTATGCTTGGGGTCATTGTCCATTTGGAAGATCCATTTGCGATCAAGCTTTAACTTCCTGACTGATGTCTTGAGATGTTGCTTCAATATATCCACATAATTTTCCTACCTCATGATGCCATATATTTTGTGAAGTGCACCAGTCCCTCCTGCAGTTAAGTGCACCAGTCCCTCCTGATGCTGCCACCCCCGTACTTCATGGTTGGGATGGTGTTCTTCAGCTTGCAAGCCTCCCCCTTTTCCTCCAAACATAACGATGGTCATTATGGCCAAACAGTTCTATTTTTGTTTCATCAGACCTGAGGACATTTCTCCAAAAAGTATGATCTTTGTCCCCATGTGCAGTTGCAAACCGTAGTCTGACTTATTTATAGCAGTTTTGGAGCAGTGGCTTCTTCCTTGATGAGCGGCCTTTCAGGTTATGTCGATATAGGATCCGTTTTTACTGTGGATATAGATACTTTTGTACCTGTTTCCTCCAGCATCTTCACAAGGTCCATTGCTGTTGTTCTGTGATTGATTTTCACTTTTCGCACCAAAGTACGGTCCTCTCTAGGAGACAGAACACGTCTCCTTCCTGAGCGGTATGACTACTGCGTGGTCCCATGGTGTTTATACTTGCGTACTATTGTTTGTACAGATGAACGTGGTACCTTCAGGCGTTTGGAAATTGCTCCCAAGGATGAACCAGACTTGTGGAGGTTTATCATTTATTTTCTGAGATCTTGGCTGATTTCTTTTGATTTTCCCTTGATGTTAACCACAGAGGCACTGAGGTTGAAGGTAGGCCTTGAAATACATCCACAGTTACAGATGGATGTATCAGAAGCTTCTATAACCATAACATCATTTTCTGGAATTTTCCAAGCTGTTTGATTGCACAGTCAACTTACTGTATGTAAACTTCTGACCCACTGGAATTGTGATACAGCGAATTATAAGTGAAATAATCTGTCTGTAAACAATTGTTGGAAAAATGTATTGTGTCATGCACAAAGTAGATGTCCTAACCGACTTGACAAAACTATAGTTTGTTAACAACACATTTGTGGAGTGGTTGAAAAACAAGTTTTAATGACTCCAACCTAAGTGTATGTAAACTTATGACTTCAAATGTACATTTGGTGAAGAGCACATTATGGCTTGTTTAGGACTCAAAACTCAAAGTTTAGTACTTGAGACTTGACTTGAGACTTGTTGGTCTTGACTTGAGACTTGACTTAGACTTGCCTGTCCTGACTTGGGACTTGACTTGGGACTTGAGTGCTAAGACTTGAGACTTACTTGTGACTTGGTCCCATCTCTGGAAACCTATCCCTCCACAAATAACCCTTTTGGAAGCCTTTTGTCTAACCATGTAGCCTAGGCTACAGTACAGTGGTTCGTCCTTGAAAAGTTGCAGTGTACTGCGGCACAGCTTGCATGATGCCTGAGAATTCTATGGTACGTTATTTAAGTGTCAACCACTGGTACCCTTAATACTAGTTAGTGCTAGTTTGACCACCAGAGGACATCTTTGAGAAGCATTTGATAGCCTTCAATAGTTGCTGTACTAGAGAATTGAAAACCTTTTTTGTAAGAACAGTTTATGGGACTGATTTTAAGAAATCTTGCTTAATTATTTTGATTAACATTATGGTGTTTCTATTCCAGTTCTTGTAAATAAGAATTTGTTCTTAACTGACTTGCCTAGTTAAATAAAGGTTACACTAAGAGCATAACATTTCTACACCATAATTGTAGTCTAACCAATACCCAAACGGAGATTCAGTGAAAATAAAAATCTCATTGATTTATCGAGACCAGTCCCCATGCTTGTCTCAGAGCAGCGCAAAATGGTGCTAAAATAGTTGTAGGCTATTGCTTCAAATCCTATTGCTTCTTACTTCAATATGCTCTTTAAATAATTAAGACCAACACCACTTTTAACAGCACATTACTCAACACTAGTGAGACTCATGTCGCCTACAGTATGTCTACAGTATATTTAAAAAATGTATGTGATTCTCTGCCAATAATTACATATAGAGGATTGAAGGATTCTAAATTAAAACCAAAAGCTGCCTCACGGGTCTCCCGGTGGCGGCCGACATGGGTATCGAACCTGCATCTGTAGCAACGCATTTTGCACTGCGGGAGCACCCATCCACTCCAGAGCCTCCTTCCACAAAGTATCAAAATACAGATAGGTGTTGGTAAAGGTATATTGTCCTGCTAATAGCCTATAATGGGCTATTATAATACTGTACACTGTGTCCAGGTCAGGATAACCAAAACATTTCTTTATTAAAGACTATCAGAAAGAATGTTGGTACTTATTTATTTTGATCCAAAGCCATGAATGAGTGAGTCACTCAGCTTTATGTAGGTGCCGGCTATGTGACTGTGCCATGGACTTGATAATATATAACAATATTTTAGAGGTTATTTAATTTTCAAAAAAAAGAAAGTGAGCGATGGTTTTCTGAATAAAGGCCAAAATAATATTTGTAAAGGCCAAAACATTTATTTCTGTTTTTAGAGGGAGAGAAACGCTGGACCAATTGTGAACCGCACGCATATAAAGCCCAAAATATAGCCCTGCTAATAGCCATAATGGCTCTGTACAACGTGACCATGTGTGTTTGAAAGAGTATTTTCCAGTAAGCAACCATTTGTTTACCTTCATTAGACAACTTTGTTCCAATATTTATGCAATTCAGTGATATTTATTCCCATAGTAATTCCTTATGGATCAATAACTAAATAAACATTGGCATTTTGAAAGAGTATTTTTATTATTATTTTATTAGCGAAAGCATAAAGACGCTGATGAAGAAATAAGTACTGTACAGTATATGCTTTTACATTTGGATATTAAAGCATTTCAACATTTTGAAGATATAAGCCACCTGCATTTGTTTTTTAGGCTATAGCAGAACAGCATAAAAGTCTGGATGGCCCTTGCTTTGCCTGGTGAGCAGTTGGCAAAGTTCTGTTGTCAGAAGAGGAATGTAAATGTCAAGGTGAACCGATGACCTGATGAACCCGTGAGGTATGTTGACTCTGCCTGTCGGAGGTGGAGTTCCAGAGCTCACAGGTGTGCCTGGCATGGATTGTGACTCCATCTCGTTCCTCGCCATCAACGCACCATTCTCCACCTGACTCTCCGCCAATGCCGCCTGGCTCTGGACTAATGCATCAGCTGTCGCCTGTATCTCTGCCCCCAGATAATGTTTCTCTTTCTACTGGTCTGCCTTCAGTGACTCGATCTCGGTCTTCAAAGTTTGAATCTGATCCATGTGCACCTTCATCAGATGAGCAAAATGGTACCACCCTGAGCCCCCATCGATTACAGTGGCCTATGAACAGGTAGGCTACAGTAGGCGACAATACTGTAAAGTTGGCCTAATAATGCTAAAAATAATGCTTAAGAAGATGATGATGAAGATGAGCGATCGGCAAAGGCCATCTGTAATCTGCTGGCATCACGGCACAACATCAACATCACTCTAATCACAGTCAGAAGAGAGTAGAAGAAACTTGTGTGGATTGATGGAAAGGCTCGGTAAGACACGTTTTTAAATATATATATATATATAAAAAAATTTAACATTAACCATGTGTATTCGCTTGTTTTGTACCGTTCTGTAGTTTCGACCTGATGATTTGTCTGACAAACCAAGAACTTTGCATCCTGCAGGTGTAACAGTATAACTTTAGTCCGTCCCCTCGACCATACCCAGGCTCGAACCAGGGACCCTCTGCACACATCAACAACTGACACCCACGAAGCATCGTTACCCATCACTCCACAAAAGCCGCGGCCCTTGCAGAGCAAGGGGAACCACTACTTCAAGGTCTCAAAGCAAGTGATGTCACCGATTGAAACGCTATTAGCGCGCACCACCGCTAACTAGCTAGCCATTTCACATCGGTTACACAGGCCCAGGCATGGATCAAAGCTGGCGAGACATTCAATGATGTCATCTTCCCAGACGAATCAACCGTGGCCCTTGAGCAAAAGAAAGGAAGATGGTCAAGCAAGCCGAGTCCCAAGCATCTGCTCTAACTCCATGTGTGGGGGGCAATTTCTCGCCAGGGACCAGGCCTGTTATGTGTTCCACTATAATTCACTGTTGCCTCCTTTTTCAGGTATCATGGCTCGATATTTCTTTGAGGAAGAAATCATCAAGAGATATGCTGGACCCAATGTCAGAGAGGTGATTCTGGAACCACATCGTTTCTTTCAAGGTAGGATTATAGCAACATTTTGTTATGTTTAGACCTATGTACGTGTATATTTCTAGTATTGTACCTAATGTTGGCTGTTAGGCTAAATGTATTTTTTTCTTCTCCAAATGCAGGCAATGACCCAAAACAGCTCCTTCCGCTGGCAAATAAACTTGAAGAGCAGTAGATGGTAGGCTTTATCTACCCCAACTCCTCCAGGAGTAACAGGTGAAATAAGTGTTAACCCTTTACACTAGTGTCCTCATTACTGTGTAACTACTCATTTAATTACATTGTAATAAGTATTGTAATTACTCATTATTAAACCCTAGCCACAACCCTAACCCTAGCTTCATGTCCATATCCTGGTTCAACCCCAATCCTAGCCTAAACCACAACCCAGTTCCACCCTTATCCTAGCGTCAACCACAACCCTAACACTAGCTTCATGTTAACATCCAGTTCAACCCTAACTTTAGCCTCAACCGCAAGTCTAACCCTAGCTTCATGTCCACATTCCGGTTCAAGTCTTACCCTAGCATCAAACCTAACCCTAATGGCTAACCCGAAGTAACCTTACAGTGTAATAATGAGTAATTACCCGCTGTAATGTTAGTGTAACCAACTATGGCTAGGCTACGTCTCAAATTACAGGATTTTTATGAAACGTTCACCAAGTGTGTGTGAGGAGAGAGAGTGTGAGTGTGTCAATGCATGCACTTATTGTGTATTTCAAGCTTTATGTCTTGGACTAAAGAGCACTTTCAATGGAGATTCTACATTCAGAATCCTTTTTACATTTTAGCAGAGGCTCATATCCACAGTAACTTGCAGGAGCAATTAGGGTTAAGTGCCTTGCTCAAGGACACATCAACAGATGTTTCACCTAGTCAGCTCAGAGAGTTGAACCAGCAACCTTTCTGTTACTGACCCAACGCTCTTACCCACTAGGCTACCTTTCACTTTCAGTCCAGAACTAGGCTTAATCTGTGTCCAGTAAACCACCCCTATACTGCATGTCTGTTCACACTGGACACTAGAGAGACTAACTAAAAAAATCCTGATTTTGAAAATGTGCAAGGCTTTGCTGATGCAAATGCTTAGTTAATCAGGTCCGACATTACCTCAACTCCTTAACCAGTGTTCTCAAATGGCCTTCAGTATCAAGGTCAGGACGTCATGTCCATTGTATGGTGTTCAATGCCTTATGATGTGTTTTCACTGGATACCACGTTGTCATACAGCATCTCCTAGATATCCCCTTGTATTTTGTATGTTTCTTCCGAACAGCATGCAAAACAGCACCTTGGCTGGTTGCCTATCCAACAGCTAGCAAGACCTACCCTCCCTGGTCATCGCTAAGCAACTTAGCTGATGTTTTGCGTAATGACTCCTCACCTCGACTATTTATACTCTTATGAGTGTCATTTGCCTACTTCCTCACATTGCTCTTGCCTTATCTCCAATGTCCTTAGCGCTCTGCACATTACGGTTAGGAGTAAAGAAGAAAGCATATCATAGACATCTGTGGCTTTTTATAAGAACTGAGGAACATGCCTTCCAGAACATTTAATGTGTTAGGTTTTAGACACTTTCTTTTTTGGTCCTTAGTGCATATCTGACACTGCCTTTCATATAGTTGTGCCTTTGCCTGATACTGTAATCCAAGCCGTAACCTTTTACTGCAGTGGGCTGAATCAGGGTCAGTGTTTCTATGTAGTCTTAAACAAACCTACTTTGAAACAAAAGTATACACCTCACACACATGGTTATGGGCTTTAAAAAAATAAAACAAATGTACCATGTCAGATATGTAATGTAACAGTTGAAATGTATTACATTTTGAGTTTACATCACAAAAGCAATATAACAAAACTGTTGACATAGAAACACCGGACTTTCAACAGGTTTTTTGAAATAATGTTTATTAATTATGTAAAATATGAATTACATTCCACCCTTTAGGCCACTAGGTCATTTGAATGCAAGAAAGGGCTATGCACCAGACATGGTGGCTACAATAGCAATAACTTGAACTTTCATTGTTACTGTAAACTATATGAAACTTGATTTTCTGGATTTTTGTTTTAGATTCCGTCTCTCACAGTTGAAGTGTACCTATGATAAAAATTACAGACCTCTACATGCTTTGTAAGTGGGAAAACCTGCAAAATCGGCAGTGTACCAAATACTTGTTCTCCCCACCCTATATGTTATGTTTCGTATGGTATGCATTCATTTGTGCATGTCCATCATCCATTTCGTATGCTATGTTACGAATTGAAATTCATACAATATGTTACGAATTTGAAAAACGTACATGTTACGAATTCCAATTTGTTGTGGCTAACGTTAGTTGGGTGGCTAACGTTATCTAAGCTAAGGGTTAGGGTTAAAGGGTTAAGGTTAGGGAGAGGGGAAGGGTTAGCTAAAAAGAAGTAGGTAGTTGCTAATTAGCTAAAGTTATCCGTGATGAGATTTGAATATGCAACATTTGGGTTGCGAGACGTTCGCATTATACACCTACCCATCCACCCTGACAACCACCCTACATTTGTTTTTGCCTTAAGTAACCATCTGTCTTATGTAACCACACCATACCAAACATAACATTTTACATGGAGTGTCTCAGATTTATGTACAGAATATTAAGAAATGCTCTGAGACCAGGTTGGGCCCTGAATAGACTAGCCTCCTGTCCAAGGGGTGTACTTGTACATCAAGCTGCCTCTCGCTACAGAAACAGGAGATCGGCTCATATGGCAGGAGCCTTTCTCTCTCGCACAAGCCAAGGCTCATGCAAGGTTATACTTACTGTTTTGATTGATTGTATTACTATTGATTGCACTTCATATTTAAAATGTGTATTTTTATATTATTCTGTAGGGCTCATTTAAAAAAGAGACATGGATCTCAATATGATTCCCTGTTGAAATAAAGGTTAAATAAATAAATTGCAGTTTTGTTGTTTTTCAAATCCCAGATTGCCTCTTTAAGATACTTTATAAAGAGATAATGCTTTAAAACATTTTTATGGAATGGTTTTCCTTGAGCACTAGTACAGATCATAACAATCAAAGTGCTGCCATGTGAATGTGATGCATATGTTTCACTGTTAACATGTTTTTTGGTGGACCACCTACAGATGGCTTCAATTGAATTGCCTGATGTGAATGTAAAGTAACAAACGAATTGTTTAAATAAGAATTCAGACAATATCTTCCAATGCACCTGTCTCAATCACAGTTCAAAAATATACGTATTCTGCCTCCATCTAGTGGGGGAAGAAAGGTGTAGGCAGGAATGGGCATACAAAAAACATACAATTGTTATATATATTGTATATACAATATTGTTGGTTAAAACAATGTATTTCATTACGAAATAAGGTTTTGGGTGTGTGTGTTAAAAATGCTGTCATGGAGGAGAGACTATAGGTACACAGCTGACGTTTAAACCGACTAGCCAAAACCTAAAGCTGACCCTTGCCTTAACATATTCAGTAATTAAATATTGGTTTAAGCGACAGGCGGGCCCTTATTGCCTTTGTCCCTGTCATGCACTAGAGCAGCAGAGTGAAAACAACCAGCCCAAACCGGCAAGACTGGCTGCCCTGCAACCACACACCTCACCTTTAAAGGTTACCTGGCCCAGTAAGAACCAACGACGTCACGCGTCCCGTCCTCAGGACAGGTCGCGCGTCACCTTGACAAGGGTTGTATCATGGAATGAGGAAAAGAAGATCACACCATCTGGACAGAATACTTTAAGATATTAACTCTCATCGATAACAACTATCAGTAATGTGAAAATTAGACATAATAAATTGACAGTCACAGAATTTGAAAGAAACAGTTGTAAGTCAGGTCCAGTTTCAGAATGTACCGCCAGTGCGCGAGTCTGGTGGAACGACACCGGTCAGAGCTGAGTTTCGCATTGCTGTTGTCAGGCTATGCGCTCTACCTGATTCTTGGCGCATGGGTCTTCTCCGCGGTTGAGCTTCCATATGAGCAACGGCTGCGCGAACAGCTGGAGACCGCCCGGCAAAAGTTTCTCTGGGACAACGCGTGCGTGTCTGACGAAAGGCTCGAGGAGCTTCTGACCCGCGCACTGCATGCCAATAACTACGGCGTATCGGTGCTCGGTAACGCTAGCGAAAACAACTGGGACTTCATCTCCTCTCTGTTCTTTACCAGCACAGTTCTAACCACCACGGGTAGGTTTAGGTGGGTTGGTCAGTGTGATTTTAACCTTTGCTAAAATGTAGTTATTTCAAGTTGGTTTCATCTTCTCAAGATGGGTATCACAAAGCAGGATCACTACTAGATAATTGTGAAAACATTAAGATTAATTGAATAAGCCGCAGTTTATGGGTTGTTTGAAGTGTCAGGTCAATGTACCCCTCTCAATGTACCCCTTCCATGCATAAGTAGGGATGTTGAGGGTGCTGCAGCACCTCCTGAAAAATCTGAATAATATATATATATTTTTTCTCCACAAAAGTAGTACACTGGGCCTTTACTAGTCCTGTATTAGTGGACTGATATGTCTGTAGCATCATGCACCTTATTTCTTTGAGGGGGAACTAATGTCAAAATTCAATAAAATGTATATTTTCAGTGCAAGTGGATAAATCTGAAGTGGCCTGTACCTGAGCAGAGCTGTCAGCCTCCAGGATAGGTATTGCATATAAAAAGGTGTGTGTGCATGTTGTTGCAGGCTATGGTCACACTGTACCACTGTCAGATGGAGGAAAGGCATTCTGTGTGTTCTACTCTCTCCTCGGAATCCCCGTCACTCTCCTCTTCCTCTCCGCCCTGGTACAAAGAATTATGGTCCTGGTGACACGCCGGCCTGTGGCGTACCTTCACCTGCGATGGGGAGTGTCCAAACCAAAGTTTGCCGCTGTCCATGCGGCATGTCTATCCGTTGTTGCAGCACTGCTCCTCTTCCTCCTACCAGCGGTAGTGTTCTGCAGGCTGGAGCCTCTATGGAGCTACCTGGAGTCCCTCTACTTCTGCTTCATCTCGCTTACTACAATTGGCCTAGGAGACTATGTACCTGGAGAGACTCACAATACCGTTCCCAACTCTCACCGCACGCTATATAAGCTGGCTATTACACGTAAGTTACTGTAACACAACCAACACCTAACCATAGCAAAGCCGTGAACCTCAGCCCTCACTGCTATTTACCTTGTCAAAGATACTAATGAAAAAGCAAGATAGATCGCCTGCCCTACTGCCATGCAACAATAGATTCCATAGATAAGAAATATAATCTGTTCAATCCAGTTTGATGTCACTTTAAGTGTGTACAGTGTATAAAAACAGTGCACACTACAGTCTTTAGCCATGTCCTATAAGTTATTTTTCAGAATGGAAACACCACTCAGTGGTGGGAAAAGTACCAAATTGTCATACATTAGTAAAAGTAAAGATACCCTAATAGAAAATGACTCAAGTAAAAGTGAAAGTCACCCAGTAAATTACTACTTGAGTAAAATTATTTGGTTTTAAAGTATTAAGTATTAAAAGTCAATATAATTGCTAAAATATACTTAAGTATCAAAAGTAAAAGTATAAATCATTTCACATTAATTATATTCATTTACAGATAGCCAGGGGCACACTTCCAACACTCAGACATAATTTACAAACCAAGCATTTGTGTTTAGTAGGGATGACGAGGGATGTTCTCTTGATAAGTGTGTGAATTGGACCATTTTCCTGTCCTGCTAAGCATTCGAAATGTAAAGAGTACTTTTGGGTGTCAGAGAAAATGTGTGGAGTAAAATGTACATTCTTTCCATTAGGAATGCAGTAGAGTAAAAGTAAAAGTTGTCAAAAATATAAATAGTAAAGTAAATTACAGATACCCCAAAAAACGACATAAGTAGTATGTTAAAGTATTTTTACTTTAGTACTTTACACCACTGGCTCCAATGTAGTAGCTCCGATGCAATAATTGATTTAACAACATTTTGACAGCAAGCTCTCTTCATCAGGGTATGAGTTATAATAACCATAAACTAACCATAATAACTAGCTCGGTCAAACGATAAAACATTTTTATCAAGTTATTTCCAGGATTTGCTGTGATTAATCATGATTAATCACAAATTCTGAATTTGCTTGAATTAAGCAAAAATTAAGATTTTTCATAATTTAAAAAAAATTATTGATGACTTGATTTGGTCTAAGGTAATGGTTAGCAAAATTAGATAAATTGAAAAAAGCAGACTTTCTTTAACCTCAAAGTGAACTTGCTTTTAGAATGCATTGTTGTTTTTAGCTGTATCGATTGGGTATTTGGGATGTTGTCTGTGTATTTTGAAGGGTTTCAGAAAAGACGATTAAGCACGATAAAAAATTATTGGGCAATAAAATTACAAAAAGTTAACTTGAGTTAACGTATCAACTCTTGACAGCCCTAATAATAACACAATCATAACCTCGACCACATGCTATAGTCTAGCCATCACTTGTAAGTTACTATAACCATAACAGAACCACCAATGAATTACTATATCAGTTTCATGTGTGATTAATCCTATTCTCCCCTGTTTCTCGTCACTCTCCCTCTGTGTTAGTGTACCTGTTGCTTGGCTTGGTGTGTCTGTTGGTGGTGGTGGAGACGTGTTGTGAGCTGCCACAGCTGAAGAGCTTCAGGAGGATATTCTACAGAGAAAATAAAGCTCCAGAGTCAGAGACCAGAGACCAGGAGGAGTTTAGCAGCACAGAACATGATCAAATGACTGACCACCTAACTGATCAGCTGACCATCTCCTCAGTGTCCGCCCAGGCCGCCTCCCTCCGCCAGGACAACACAACCTGGCAATAGCATAAAATAGATACTTCACTGTGTATTGATGAGAATGGAAATGTGTCTTCTGCCTCTTCTGCCTTATGCCCCCCCATTGTCAGTCCTGCAATTCCAGAGGTCACCAACAGATATTTTTGCTTAACCCTCAACTGGTAATGAAAAACCTGCAAAAGTATTTTAAAAATGAAAAATATATATAAAAACACGTCACAATTGCAAGAAAGATGTACAATATTTACAGAGCTCTATGCCAAGGCTTCCTCACAGGTGAAAAGTGATTGCACATTTTGAAACCATGCAGCCTCCCGGTTGAGGGTTGCGGTGTGAGCCGTGTACCCTGTTCAAAGCGGCTGGCGAAGTCTGCTCAAAACAAATTGTCGTATGTAAAGCACGTGGAGAAGGGGGAGACCAAGGTTGGTTGTCACACGGATTGGTTGTCACAGTGCTTATAGAGAGCAATGGTAATGCCGTTTTTTGTAGACACCAACTCCGCCAAGGCTCGTTGGCCAAGCCTATCGGAAATTCATTCGGCCTCAGAAATTGCAGCCCAAATAAATGCTTCACAGAGTTCAAGTAAAGACACATCTCAACATCAACTGTCCCGAGGAGACTGAATCAGGCTTTCATGGTAAAATTGCTGCAAAGAAACCACTACTGAAGGACACCAATAATAAGAAGATACTTGCTTGGGCCAAGAAATACGAGCAATGGATATTAGACCGGTGGAAATTTGTCCATTGGTATGGAGTCCAAATTGGAGATTTTTGGTTCCAATCACTGTGTTTTTGTAAGTGCGGTGTGGGTGAATGGAGGATCTCTGATTGTATATTTCCCACTATAAAGCATGGAGGAGGAGGTGTTTAGGTGTGGGGGTGATTTACTGGTGACACTGTCTGTGATTTATTTAGAATTCAAGGCACACTTAACCAGCATGGCTACCACAGCATTCTGCAGTGATACGCAATCAATCTGTTTTGGGCTTAGTGGGACTATCATTTGTTTTTCAACAGGAAAATGACTCAACACACCTCCAGAAAGTGTAAGGTCTATTTTACCAAGAAGGAGAGTGATGGAGTGCTGCATCAAAAAAACATTATAGAGTAAAGATAGATATAGATTTTTAGACATAACATGTAGTATTTTCAGCTTTTAATATCCGTTTTTCAAAATTTGATGTTTTTTTAAAATATTTCTCACAAAAACAAGCTTACCATTGTGAAATGACAACTGAGCGTACCGCAAGCGTTCTATTTTCAATGCCTTTTACATTTAACCGTTTACATTTAATTCAGTTCGTGTGATGTTAATTTAGCTTTTTGCGAACGCGGAAACAACTTTGCAGACGAACACCACAACATGTAAAATCCTCAAAAATCGCTCTGTCAACAGGACTTGGTGCTTGTTATTGGATGTATGAATCGTGACACATGAATCGCAGCAAATTGTTTCAATTTCAGCATTGGTGTAAAGTACTCTAGTAAAAATACATTAATACTAATTAAATCGTTTTTGGGGGTATCTGTACATTACTATTTATATTTTTGACAGCTTTAACCTCACTACTTTTACTAAAGAAAACAATGTACTTTTTACGCTAAATGTTTTCCCTGACACCCAGAAGTACTCCTTACATTTTGAATGCTTTGTAAATGATATCTGAGTGTTGGAGTGTGCCCCTGGCTATCTTTCATTAAAAAAAACACAAGAAAATGTTGCAGCCTGGTTTGTTTAATATAAGGAATTTGAAATGCTGTGTACTTTTACTTTTGATACTTAAGTATATTTTAGCAATTACATGTACTTTTTATACTTAAGATATCTTTACTTTTACTCAAGTATGACAATTGGGTACTTTTTACGCCACTGCATTTCAGTCTTGTCTTTGGTCATGTTCGCATTGGTCAAACAAACAAAAAACTGGTTTAGTTGACAATAGAGCCTCCCACAATGCAGGTGATGGATGCAGGATGAAGTTGTTGAAAAGCAACTACGGAACTTGGGCTGAATCACAAATCACCCCTTCCCCTCAGCCTTCCATTTGAGCCTTCACATGTGCCTTTGCCATCTGCTCAGGTGTCCCAAAGCTGAGGGAGTAAAAATGATCTAGACAGCAGGGCTGCAGGTTTCAGAGAGAAGTGTTATCACAACAAACACTGCATATGTTTGGAGTTTGCACAATTTAATCCAAAATAATGGAGAGGAGTGCCTAATTATGTGTCACATGCTTATATGTCTGATTTATTGACTTGACACATTTAACAGATATACTTCCCAAATTAAATGTTTAACAGTTACGGAGGTTAATATCTTGTAAAACAATTTCATTCTCGTTTTATTATTTAAAAGTGGAACATGAATTGCATCGATCAAGTCGGGAGTGTGTCCAGAAGTTAATGTGTTTATTAAAGCCCATCGCCACTCTCTGTTAAATCATCCTTGGAGTTTCTTCACAACACTTTGGGATTCACCGCTGCAGTCATGACCTTTGATCACATGATTTGTGTAACGTTCATGCAGTCAACATGTAGGCGTACGTTTTTAAAAAAGTGCCCCAGAATGCAACACACTTTGAAAGACGGTGACCAACGATGGTAAAGGACTTGACAAAATTGATCCGCTCGAATGCGTCCATGACCTTCAGAAAGGGATACTGTTTCGTGTAAACAAAACCTATCACCGGCCCCAAACCAGCCATGCAAATGCATGTTGATTTCGTCTATCCACACCAGTACCCAATCATTTCCTTTTAAGTTTGGGCGTAGTAGAGTTTGCAATGTAAAACTGACTCAAATAGAATCAAGGTCTTTGGAAAGTGTTAACAGCGCTGCCTGCTGGAAATATCACGTGGCAACACTGCTACAGGCCAATAAATACCAGTCTCAATATTGAATGAGTTCTTACTGGTATAAAATAATTGAAATCCCAAATTCTTGTTTTCATTAATCATATTTGCTTGCAATAATATTAGAAGCCATTGATTAAAAAAATAATTATTTTTGACTTTTATTTTGAAGTTTGCATTTGAATACCGGAAAGAAAGGAACGGAAATTTAAGCAGCGTTCCATGAACGTAAATAGCAGGATTGGATCTAAGAAAGTAGGTAAACAACTCTACGCATGCCCTACAGCACTCTAATAGCATAGTTCGAACTACTTTTAACTTCATAGGCTACCTTGAAAAACGGGTTTGAATGGTGTTTCATACGGTCTATCTGTAGGTGTTATTATATATTTTTTACTCAATTCAATACACTTCATTCTGAACTGAACAAAAATATAAAGGCAACATGCAACAATTTCAAAGATTTTACTGAGTTACAGTTCACATAAGAAAATGAGTCAACATAAATACATTTGTTAGGCCCTAATCTATGGATTTAACATGACTGAGAATACAGATTTGTATCTGTTGGTCACAGATACCTTAAAAAAAGGTAAGGGCGTGGATCAGAAAACCAGTCAGTCTGTGGCGTGACCACAATTTGCTTCATGCAGGGCCACACATATCTTTAGCATATAGTTAGTTGATCAGGCTGTTAATTGTGGCCTGTGGAATGTTGCCCCACTCCTCTTCAATGGCTGTGTGAAGTTGATGGATATTGCGGGGAACTGGAATGCGCAGTCGTACACGGCGATTCAGACAATCCCAAACATGCTCAATGTTGCCCCACTCCTCTTCAATGTCTGTGTGAAGTTGATGGATATTGCGGGGAACTGGAATGCGCAGTCGTACACGGCGATCCAGACAATCCCAAACATGCTCAATGGGTGGCACGTCTGAGTATGCAGGCCATGGAAGAACTGGGACATTTTCAGCTTCCAGGACTGGTGTACAGATCCTTGCGACATGGGGCAATGTATTAATCATGCTGAAACATGAGGTGATGGCGGTGGATGAATGGCACGACATTGTGCCTCAGGATCTGGTCATGGTATCTCAGTACATTCAAATTGCCATAGATAAAATGCAATTGTGTTAATTGTACGTAGTTTATGCCTGCCCATACCATAACCCCACCGCCACGATGGGGCACTCTTTTTACAACGTTGACATCATCAAACTGTTTGCTAACAACGCCATACACGTGGTCTGCGGTTGGACGTACTGCCAAATTCTCCAAAATGACGTAGGTGGCTTATGGTAGCGCAATGAACATTACATTTTCTAGCAACAGCTCTGGTGGACATTCTTGCAGTCAGCATGCAAATTGCACGCTCCCTCAATTTGAGACATCTAACGGCAAAGTCTCCTTTAGTTTTGTTCTGTTACCAAACTTCGTATCTGCACAGTTCTTCCTTTGAAAGTGTTTTTGTAAAATATTCTGTGGAAAATTGGAAGTAGTCCTTGTGCACAGAACTCTATTGTTTAAACTTTTAAATCAATGGTTTTTGTTTGGTATACATTTTAAAGTGAAAAATCTGAGTGTGTAATTCCGTTACCATGGAATTGCAGTAATAAGAGGAGGGAGGGTCAAATCAGTCTCATGGGTGGGGGGAGACTGAAGTTCAGGAGGGGGCAGGCACGTGCACAGATGGGGTCTACCTGTGCCAGAGTACCTGCCTCCTTTGTCCTCCCACTATCACTGGGTGGTGGTATATACACTGAGCATACCAAACATCCTAATATTGAGTTACGCCCCCCCCCTTTTGCCCTCAGAACAGCTTCAATTTGTTGAGGCATGGACTCTATAAGATGTCGAAAGCGTTCCACAGGGATGCTGGTCAATGTTGACTCCATTGCTTCCCACAGTTGTGTGAAGTTGGCTGGATGTCCTTTGGGTGGTGGACCATTCTGGATACACACGGTAAACTGAGCGTGACAAACCCAGCAGCGTTGCAGTTCTTGACACAAACCGGTGCACCTGGCACCTACTGTACTACCATATCCCGCTCAAAGGCACTTCAATCTTTTGTCTTGCACACTCACGGCTTTAAAATCCTTCTTTAACCTGTCTCCTCCCCTTCATTTAAACTGATTAAAGTGGATTTAACAAGTGACATCAATAAGGGATCATAGCTTTCACATGGATTTGCCTGGTCAGTCCATGTCATGGAAAGAGTTCTTAATGTTTTATATACTCAGTGTATATATTTTTTGTACCACTGCCCCCAATTTGTTGTGATGTCAAGTTTGCCACTCCCCACCCCCATCTCTGAATTCAAAGACTGACATGGAATTTGAATGAAATGGAGTTTACGGGGAGAGGGATATCAATTTGTGGAATTAACCCCAACCCTGCTATAATTTAACTTTTATTTAAAGCTTTTTCATCAAACTGTCCCATTTTCATGTCAGATGGTCCAGCACAATCCTTAGACCATTGTTTGAATTTATGTAGTTCTAATTTCTGGATTAGGCTTCAAATACAGGATAAAATATTACTGTGTTATATGATTGGCAAAACACAGGGCCCTAACCTGAGGTAGATAAACCCAATGGATGATATTGTTGCATTCCCATTACCTAGTGATCAATTATTACACCACAGAAAATTGCATGCAAACCTGGTTGAATGTTTTTGTTGAAATCAGATGGAGCTTCCACCCCACGAAGGATCGGTACTCTCTGTGGTTGACATGCACACAGGTGGAGAGCCTTTGCGCATTATCCTTAGTGGTTACCCAGAGGTAAAGGGCGAGGGTGTGCTATCCAAACGGCGCTACGTGAGAGAGCATCTGGACTACCTACGGAGAGTGTTGATGTTCGAACCAAGAGGACACTATGACATGTACGGAGCCCTGGTCGTGGAGAGTGAGATACCTGAAGCCGACTTGGGGGTTCTTTTCATGCACAACGAAGGTTACAGTACCATGTGTGGCCACGCAGTCATCGCTCTTGGGAGGTTTGCTGTAGACTACAAACTTGTTCAAGAGCCAAGGTCGCCAGAGACGCAGGTGAATATACACTGTCCATGTGGCCTGGTTAAGGCATTTGTGGAGTACTCCAATGGTAAAACCGGAGGTGTGAGGTTCCACAGTGTTCCAGCGTTTGCATTTGCAACAGGTAAGTTGCATTCTTTGCTGACAAGCATTTCAATACATAGTAACATTGCATATAGAGTTGCATATAGAGTTGGATCTGTGTCCTGTAGAATACAAGGTATCACCATCTCAAATTACTTTACACTGCTGGCTGCCTCTGGCTATCAAGGCTAAATCTCTTTTTTGTCAGATGTAATTGTTGCTGTGCCTGGGCATGATGAAGTCACTGTTGATATAAGCTACGGAGGAGCATTCTACGCATTTGTAAGTGCAGAGCGATTTGGCCTGGATATCAACAAGTCCAAGACCAGGGATCTGGTGGATGCAGCTACTGCAGTGACCAACTCTGTCAAATCTCAGGTAAAGATTTGTTCTAGCCCAACTGTAAATTTGCAGTTTAAACAGCCACTCAATGTTCACCTCAATGTCCTGAATCCTTCAACCTAGGAGATGAAAAAACCCTGTGAATGTCTGGTTCCCCTAGGTAAAACTGCATCACCCAACCAGTGAGGACCTGGCCTTTCTCTATGGCACCATCCTCACAGATGGAAAAGATGCCTATTCCCAAGAGCCCACTGCTAACATGTGTGTGTTTGCAGATGCCCAGGTACAACAAACTTTAAATCCTGCCACGGTACAGTAGCCTTCAACAGAAGCCACTGTTCATGCTACCTGTCATATCACCATATGATTTTAAGTAAGGTTGAAAAGAAAAGTAAAAGGCAAGCATAGATAAACATTGGAGACAGAAGTTGACAGTGATTTGTAAATAAGTCATTTGATATTAAAATTAGAAGAGTTCAAGTTAATTGCAACTATAGCAAGACTTCTTACATTAATGTGGTCTGATTTTGTTTCCTTTTTGGTTCTCTGACACGTCACATGGGCTAGGTGGACAGAAGCCCTACAGGTTCAGGGGTCACTGCCCGTGTGGCTCTCCAGTATCATAAAGGCCTCATCCAACTCAACCAGACTAGGACCTTCCAGAGTGGGGCCACAGGATCTCTGTTCACTGGCAAAGCTGTTCAGGTACTAGGGCTGTCTCCAATATATGTTCATGCCTCTTAGCCTTTTTGGAAGTTTTCAATTAAGCTTTGTTTCATTAACACAATGATATCTCAAATGTATGATTTGTCTTGTTATATTAATTTCAGGATAGCAGAAGGTCTGTATGCACTATGCAGACCAGATAGTGCTGCAGGTGCAGAGGAGCAAATAAGAGCATAATGTACATGGGGGGGGGGGGGGGGGGGGGGGAATACTGATAACTGCATCTTTGCAAAACACAGCACTTTGATCGAAGGCCACTGACTTGTTGCTGCTTTCTGCAGTTGACATTGCAATCATTGCACCAATTATTCAGCAAAGATATTTGACACACAAAAGCTTACCCAAAACTAGTACAATAATCGTAGGTAAACTCAGTTTTATGCAGATTCTATTTAAAACATAAACAAAGTTCTATAATTGTCTACCTGGAAGGCACCCAATTACTTCTCTGTCCATTTTGCACAGGACACCACATGTGGAGACTTCAAGGCTGTGGTGGTTGAGGTGGCTGGCAGAGCACACTACACTGGCGTGGCCAGCTTTGTGCAGGAAAGTGACGACAAGCTAAAACTTGGTTTCCTGCTGAAATAGGAGCAGCTACCAGTGCCCACAACCACTTTTGAGTGCATCTCCATCCAAGCAAAGGACCATATCAGATTGCAAATCAATTGTAAAAATAAAAAAAAACACACAAAAAACCCATCACTCATTGAAGGCCTATGTAGCATCGGTAATGGTCATAAGTATTGTGTGTACTGTATGCACAGAGTCTGACATAAGAGACATGGCAGACAAGGCTGTTGGAATTCCCTCAAACATCTGAATGGTTAAGGTCAACTTCCATGAGCAGGTGTCCAATATAACAAAGTTTGCTCCTGTCCTGTAGTGGTCATAAACACAAAATTAACTAAAAAGTGTTAAGTAGGATAACTTTGGTCATAAAGTCAGTCTTTAAGGAAACAATGTCTCAGATTTCTTGGATATTTGAGGATTGGGTTTTGATTTCAGTCATGCCCAGTCATCGCCTGGTACAAAGCGATGGGAGAGCTGTGACACACTGGTCTGGACAGGAGTCAGTTTGTTGGTGCAATATACACGCAAAAATTGTTTGAACTTTGATTCTCTCAAACATTTTTCCCCCTGGGGGTTGAGACCTCCCGCTGTTTGTATTTGAAAATCCAACAGTTGTATTGGATGAAAAAACACACCCCCCTTCATTACCAATGCATTGTGCCTACAACATGTGTTTGATACCATTCCACTCCAGCTATTTCCACGAGCCTGTCCTCCCCAATTAAGGTGCACCAACCTGCGGTATGCACACTTTAAAGTGTCTGCTAAAATGGCATATATTATTATAAACCACAACCCCATGACAGAATCTCATCTCCGGAGTCACATTTCCTATAAGGAGGAAAACTGTGGTGAAATCAGTCAGTTCAGCCTCCCTTTAAGGTGATGTGCATATCAATGTTAGTGTCGTGCTACAAAGCCAAGGTGGAACATATTGGGTAATATCACATATTGGCCTCAAGATGGCGCTATACAAACATTTTCTGCTAAAGTAGTCAAGTGACTATGAAGGAGGCTGATGTTTGTAATTTAAAAAAAAACATGTATCCATTCATAGACACATTTAGCTGTGATTGGGAATGCAGCCATTGGACAATGTTATTTTTACCTTGATTTGAAATAAAAATACCACAACCTGCATCTTTTTCCCCATTTATTAACTTCAGCTCCATCATAAAATGGAAGGCCATATTTAAATTATAGAAGCCCAATGGAGGTATCTCAAATTGTGAAAGAATTTGCCACACAGTTAAACTCTGGAGGAGGGCACTCCTGTGAAAGGGAAATAATGGTTGAGTAGTATTGCATTGACTGGATATGGTTTTAAATTAATTACATACAACATGAGGGGGCAAACAACCAACATTGTATGTACTGTATGCATAGAGTCTGACATAAGCGTCCACAGTTTTGTGAAATGGCAGACAAGGCTGTTAGATAACAACAAAGTATTTTCCTGTCCTGTAATTATTCACTCAGATCCTTGGATACGTTGGGCGTTAATGATCTAGAAAATCACCACATACAAAATTCCCCATTCCAGCAGGAAAAAAAAAGTGAAACAAAGTTTGTCCACTCTGTAAAATGTCCTCTTAATGTCAACTATAGTTGATCAACATACATCTTCCACTGGTTTTAGATTTCTCTCCCAAGTCCCAAATGTCGTTCCAACACCCAGCCTTGAAAAATTGTGTTTCCTGTACATTTGTCTGCCCAATGATTCTGCCATTAAACACAGCATGAATAGTGTCTGTTCAAGCATGAATGAGCATGCTCCAGCATGAATTTGGGGGTTGTTTAGTGAAGCTATAATGTCATTGGAATCAATTCCATCCAGACATAGAATATGTTTCCACAGGTTACATGGGCTATAAAGGTGTATATATATCAGATGAGGTCTGAGCAAATAGTGACTTTCCACAGAAGTCGTGGGGCCTCATTTATAAACCGTGCGTATGTACAAAATATACCCCAAAATGTGTGCGTGCCAGTTATCACGCATAAAAATCTAACTTGAACTGAGAATGTGCTCTCCTCGTCACTAACTTTAGACCATGCGTACGTACATCTGCTAGTGGTTGAAATATTGTATTGCAACCATGTATTTTCTGCAAATGGCGATATGATGACAAGCATATTCATAAAAAAATGGAAAACATATTATCAAGAATGCAGTCATTTGCCAGTAGTGAGAAGAGCGAAAATCACTTTTAATTTTAGAATCCAAAATAATTAGACATAGGAATCTTTTTCCTATTTATTTTCATAACCATTGTAGAATATATTCCTCTTCTTTTCTGGCCGTGATGTGTTCATATTCCCGAAGGACATAGAACAAATTACCATGCGCATCTGCCATTTCATTGGACCTAGAAGCCTAGTAAACAGATAGGCTATATGTTTTGCAATATTATAGGGAGCGCGGTTTATAATACCGACATACAGATCTTTTACATTGAAATAGGCCTACTGTAATTGCATATTTTTTTGCCAGCCTTCTCTACAATGTTTTACAATTCTAACTGGCAATCCATGCTCCTCTGTAGCTCAGTTGGTAGAGCATGGCGTTTTCTACGCCAGATCAGTGGGTTCGATCCCCAGGACCACTCATACTTGAAATGTATGCACGCATTAGCACGCATTAAAGTAGAATTGGACAAAAGCGTCTGCTAAATGGCATACATTATTATTAGTATATTTAGGTTGAGGAAAAGTCAATGCAAGACGTTCTGCTGACGGGTCCATGACAATTTGCCATTGTTTTCTCTGCCAGAAACAGACACGGTGCTTTTCCAGATACAGCATAAATTACATAGTAAATAGACCGGTAGTTTATGCAAAATAAAAATAAATTGTGCGATAGGAGCGCGACATCATTGCCTATTGCCTGAGTCTATACCAAGGCAGGAAATAGAAACCCAATAATCTATTGATAAAGTAAATATCGAACAACAATTCGTATTTTAAATGCCGTGGCCTAATGCCAATAGTTCCAAATTATACAGTAAATAAAGGCCGTTATTGTCCCCATGTTACGATAGGTCTGATTTATAACAGGAAACGTGTATGTAAGGCGTAAGCTAAATTTATAAATCTCAATATTTTTTGTACGTGTACAGACTTCTCAGAAATGGTGCACGCAGGAATTGTGTGAAATTTACGCAACGGTTATAAATGACGCCCCAGGTGACCTCCACACGATAGTGTTGTCAGTCCATTCTCCCATTCTGAAATACAAATAACACGCGTTGTCAGAGGCCTCTTCCTGGTTTTAGTAAACTTCTTCCCCCTCAAACTCTGTTTATTTGGTTATTCATTTCCAGACAAACGTCTATATCCATTTTATCATTCTGTTCCATCTTGAGGGAAGAACAGTAGACCACCTTGAAACATTCACTATCCTGGGTCACATTCATCAATTGTTCCTATTGTCAGATAGTAGCAAAGTTTTCAATGGAAGTGGTGCCTCCTACAGACCTCAAGAGGTTAACAGCCTGACATGTCTCAAAATGTTTCAGAACGTTATACTGTGATGAGTGGAAATATGGTTTTACGTTTCTCTGAGGCTGTTGGGTCAAGAATCTGCACTCCCAACGTTTGCCACCGGATGACAGTACAGGCCAAAAGGAGGGGTGAAGCAGCCTGTGGATGGCTGGGTTGTCTGAGTTGATAGGCTTGTGAGATGGACAGTGGGTGGATCAAAGGATAGAGGGCTGGGCAGGGGGCCGGACCTCTCAGAAGTTGAGCTTGGTGACTGGCCGCTCCCTGCCAGTATCTGGCTGGCTGTTGATGCGCTTGCGGTTGCGTTTCATCTTGGACAGGTCCTTGTCGAAGACCTCGCCGGAGCGCAGTGCCGACACCAGGTCGTCAAACTCTCCGCCGTCGTCCTCGCCGCTGGCCTTCGCTTTCCGTGCCTTCCGCTCCTTCTCTCTCTGCTCCTTCAGCTGAGAGAGACACGTAGGGTAGATGGAAATATGGAGAGATCATGACAGGAAAGACGTGGGGGAAGAAAAAGGGCTATTGCTATAAAGGTGTAACGACAACAGCTGATGTGATATTTCTCAAAAAGCACCCAATTTCCTCCTGTCAACCCTGTGTTCTGCATATTGACTACGTTCCACGTCTCAGTCAAACTGGCATTAAACATTCCAATACGATCTTGAGCCATGGGAAGTGTTAGATTGTAGCTGGTTTAGCCATTGTTGAGTGTGTTCACAAGCTTGTGTGCCAGGCTTGTACCAGCAGTGGCACCATATCTAGCCCAATATCCTGATGAAAAAGACTGATGTCCAAGTATTCTGTGCATGACGCACATTTCTTAATCTAATTGAGCATTTTATCTGATTTCTGTACTTGAATGAAATGACATCAGGATTTTTGACAGATGAACAGGTTGAAGGACTCAGAGGGAAAGCTGATTTTGGATGGGACCAATCTTTCCCATTAATCTGAAATGTATCCCTACAGATCTCTCCTAATACATGTTATGCAATCTAATCAGCAAAAGGCATGGAATATGAAATTGGTTCGACTCAAGACCTCTTTTGAGGTACGAAAATGTAAAATCTGAAAATTGCCCTGGTGACATATCTGATGTAATAAAAATGTAATTATTGGTTGTAATAATGTGATGTTCACCCTTACAGCTGTAACTTAAATCCATAATGAAATGAGGTTGCGATCTTCAGCACTAAATGCGATATAAAAACAGCACACAGATATTGAAACAAGGGAGAATTGTCAGGGGAAATCTTAATGAAATTCAGGATTAGCAGGTATGTACACACCTGAGTTTCCATTTTTGCCCTGCGCTCCTCCTCATCCTTGCGCCGGCGCATATTCTCATTTTCCTGACGCGCCTCGGCAAACGACCCCAGAAACTGGTCGAAGATGCCAAAGAACTCATCCGGCTGCATCTTCCCAGCATCTTCACCAAAATGCTTCACCGCCCTCAGGAACTTTGGGATTGAGAAGAGATTAACTAAAACATTCACTGATCCTAGAACAGTTTCTTACTGCAACCACCTCTGACCCGAGAAAAATGTGTGCATACATCCATTTCTGGCTATATGTTGTGATTTTTAAGTACTGCTATTTCTGGTAGTGTGTAAATAGTTCTGATCCACACAGGCATTTGTTCTTGGCCAAACATTGGTTTACATTACCACTGAGAGCATTGTAGAAGAAAGGTGAGTATATTGACCATAGTAGTATATACTGTATCTATATCAGAGCATTTCCCAAGATGTGTTTAAATTATAGTGTGACCTGTGTTACCAGAGGATGTTACTCCAGAATCATCAACAGTGCCATTACGGCAAACCGTTTATCAGCTTTATGGTGCAGCAGCAGGGCCAAAATACAGGGCAGTGCTAAGGCTTTGCAGCCAACCAACACAAGCACAGAAGCACACAGAACAACAACTACTAGACAGATATGTAATTTATTCAGAACAACAACTGTAGCCACACAGAACCACCACCCATCCCAAACAACTGCATTGAAGTCCTAACCATGTAACCGTGAGTTCCTTTTTGTGGGTTAAAAAATTGAGGACATTGCAGATTCTCCAGACGTATAACGACAGTAAATGAGTCTGTAGTAATGTCAGCTCCTTTACTTTGACCCACTACCCTTGATTCTATGTGTTTGGTGTCATATTATTAACACGTCTTTAAAAGGAAGGAAGGAAGCCTTCTAATGCTAGGGTTTGAAAACAACAAACACAACAACGACAGCGGCGGTTAGGGTCCTGTTCTGCTGTAAAACAGGGATGTCCTGCTCCCTTGGTAGCGGAGCAGCAGCAGCAAGGCTTTGAAGCCCTCATTAACGTACATTTCATGTGCTACTGATTACAGCTGGTGAACCTGGGCCTAGGGCAGAAATGAGAACTGGGTGCGTGTGTGTTTGTCGTAGTGTATGGGGTGAAGTGGGGGGCACCGTTAACTTTGCTCTTCCTACTATGCCTTTGATGCGAGTTCATCACTGCCATATGAGGCATGCAACGCCACAGGTGGTGATGTGACGGGGTTGGGGGAGAGGGGAATTTTGTGTCTGTTTGGGTCCAGTGTATATGGCTCACTACAACTAGAGATATTCTGTGGCCTGAGGATCTTCACAGCGCCACCTAAACATATTTAACATCTGAGAGCAAACATTAACCCTCTATAGCAAAAATTGCACAATTCTGCATGTTATATAAAAATGCAACAGTTTAATTGGAGCCAGAGCCAGCATTTCCAGGCGTGTTTCCTCTCCCAGTCTCCTGAGGCCCCCTAGGGACCAATAATGAAGCCAGGGGCGGCAGCACAGGAAGCTCCCAGCATGCTGTGTGCTGATGTTACTCTCACACCTCGCAGGGGGTGGCCAGGGGGTCACGGAAGCCTGTTTCAACAGCTACTGTACCTTGTGAGGAAACTGAGGCAGCACTAATCTGCTGCACACACGACACGCATACAAACTCCCCTAACACAATCAGAGACTAAGACTGTCACAGTCAGATACTCAGGTAGGCATGGACATGGAAGCACAGCTTTTTAGACTCCCACATGGCCCTATAAAAACACACACACTCACCAGCTCTTTGGCCTCGGTGAGAGAATCCTCCACATCTGAGAAGCTGAAGCTGGCCACAGTGATGAACTGGCTCACCACTGACACAAACTTATCGCCCACCTCCTGGGGCCGCTTCTTCTGGAACTCTAACTCCTGACAGAGCGAAAGAAAAGGACAGAGAGAGAGAGAGACAGAGAGAGGAAAAAGTGAGTGACAGAGCAGAGGGGAGGAAATTTGCAGCTAACTTGGTCACCCATTGTTTGCTTTTGTACCTTTTAATAATTAGAAGTGATATCCCTAGAATTCCAGTCTACTTTCCCAATTGCTCTGTTCAATTTGCTCTCAAGCAAAACAATCTCTTGCTTTAGGTCTGACAATGATGTGGACTATGATACCTGGGAGAATATTCAGTGGTTCCCTTGGTGGCAGGATAATCCACATCAGGGTTGCTACTGACTACAGCTATTATTACTTCAATTTCAATTCCAGCCAATTCAGAAAGTACACTGAAATTACAATTAATTCTCATCAATGCTTTTCACTGATGAAAATATGGAATTGGAATTTGGTGTACTTTCTGAATTGACTGGAATGGAAATAGAATTGACCTGATCCACATACCATTGGGAGTGACGTACTATGAATTGAGAAAACAATCATAGAGACCAAGAGAAAGAAAATAGGAGAAAAAAGGAAAAAGGGTCATGAATGAGGAAAATGTGTGGATTGGTAGAAAAAGCGATGACAGCGAGGGAATTAGGATGAAGACCAGGCCAATTACTGTACTCACACTCTCAACGTTTTTCAAGCCACTGCGCAAATGATTGATTTCCTTTTCCAGCTCAGTCATGCTACAGTGAGAGAGAGAGAGAAAGAAAGAGGTTAAATCCTCTAGAGAGCTCTTCAGTTGCAAAATTCAATTTCTTTAACTTTCAAAGTTGTTCTCACAAAATCACACTACCAACTCAAGAGTTTCTCACATCCATGGTGTTAGCCTAGTTAGAACTGTTTCAATATAGACAATCAGTGTAGTGAAAAAGCATTTGACCCCTTTCTAATTCTCTATTTAGTCATATTTTTGAAACTGAATTTGATCAGATCTTCCACCAAAACCTACAATTAGATAAAGGGCACCGGAGTATACAAATAACAAAAATGTATGCATTATTTATTTAATTAACAAAGTTACGCAACACCCAATTCCCGTGTGGAAAAAGTAATTGCCCCCTTACAGTCAATAACTGGTTGTGCTGCCACCTTTAGATGCAATGACTGCAACCAAATGCCTCCTGTAGTAGTTGATCAGTCTCTCACATCACTGTCGAGGAATTTTTGGTCCACTCTTGCATGTAGAATGCTTTAACTCAGTGACATTTGTAGGGTTTCAAACAGGAACTGCTCGTTTCAAATCCTGCCACGACATCTCAATTGGGATCACGTCTGGACGTTGACTAGGCCATTCCAAAACTTCAAATGTGTTGCTTTTTAGCCATTTTAATGTAGTCTTGATTGTGTGTTTCGGATCATTTGTCTTGCTGCGCTTCAGCTTCAGTTCACAGACAGATGGCCTGACATGCTCCAGTAGAATTCTCTGATACAAAGCAGAATTAATGGGTCCTTCTATTAAGGCAAGTCATCCAGTTTCTGGAGCAGCAAATCATTCTCAAACCATCACACTACCACTGCCATGCTTGACCATTGGTATGAGGTTCTTTCTGTGGAATGCAGCGTTTGGTTTTGGCCAGACATAATAGGACCCATCCGGTCCAAAACGTTGACTCAAGTTTGCCAAAAAGCACCTGGATGATCATCAAGACTCAAGTTCTATGGCCAGATGATTGAAAAGTATAACTTTTTGGATGACATGGGTCCCATTATGCCTGGAAAAAACCAAACACTGCATTCCACAGTAAGAACCTCATACCAATGGTCAAGCATAGTGGTGGTAGTGTGATGGTTTGGGGATACTTTGCTGCCTCGGGACCTGGACGAATTGTGTGTGGTGTGGTCTTGCAGAACACTGCACACGAGTTCTATGAGTGAATGAGGAAAAAAAAACACTTTTTGTATGTTTCAACTACACACAGTCACGTGGAATGACATCAGTGAGTGTGTGTGTGTTTGTTCAAAAGAGCCATTAATTCAGATATCTACAATTGAAGCATTGTGGAGTGCAACTGATCCAATCACACAAACACACACACATCCGTTCCTCTGGGCTAAAAGACGTAGCACATGCTTAGATGACGCAAGGCTGACTCATAGGCCCAGTAGTAAAAAAAAAGCCCATTCACTGACACACGCTGATGATACATTCAAACTTATCCACTACAATCGCCCCTCACCTCATTAACTTACTACAATGAAAGCTGTGCTGGAGGTAAAGCTTATACACACACACACACACACACACACACAACAGCTACATTGCCTTCAGAAAGTATTCTAACCCCTAGAGCTTTTCATCATCTTGTTGTGTTACAAGGTGGGATTAAAATTGATGACATTTTTCATTTTTTTACACAATACTCTAATGTCAAAGTAGAAAAAAAATATAGATATTTTTTTACAAATGTTGGAATATATATATATATATGAAAAATAAAACACTAATATATTCAACACCCTGAGTCATTATGTTAGAATCCCCTTTGGCAGCGATCACAGCTGTGAGTCTTTCTGGGTAAGCGTCTAAGTGCTTTGCACACCTTAATTGTACAATATTTGCATATTATTATTTATTTTATCCTTCAAGCTCTGTCAAGTTGGTTGTTGATCATTGCTAGACAATCATTTTCAGATAGTATTTACTTAAATTGGCTAAAAAAAATCTAACTAGGCCACTAAGGAACATTCAATGTCACATTGGTAAGCAACTCCAGTGTATATTTGGCCTTGTGTTTTAGGTTATTGTCCTGCTGAAAGGTTCATTTGTCTCCCAGTGTCTGTTGGAAAGCAGACTGAACCAGGTTCTCCTCTAGGATTTTGCCTGTGCTTAGCTCTATTCCGTTGATGTTTATCAACAACAACAAAAAACAGATCTAGTCCTTGCAAATGATAAGCATAACATGATGCACCACTATGCTTGAAAATATGAAGAGTGGTACTCAGTGATGTGTTGGATTTGCCCCAAACAAAACTCTTTCTATTCAGGACGCAAAGTTAATTTCTTTGCCACATTACAAGTTTTACTTTAGCGCCTTTTTGCAAACAGGATGCATGTTTTGGAATATTTGTTGTCGATCCATCCTCATTTTTTTTTCTATCACAGCCATTAAACTCTAACTGTTTTAAAGTCTCTATTGGCCTCATGGTGAAATCCCTTGGCGGTTTCCTTCCTCTCCGGCAACTGAATTAGCAAGGACGCCTGTATCTTTGTAATGACTGGGTGTATTGATACACCATCCAATATGTAACCACTAACTTCACCATGATCAAAGGGATATTAAATGTCTGCTTATTTTCTTCTTTTTTTAAATCTACCAATAGGTGCCCTTCTTTGTGAAGCATTGGAAAACCTCCCTGGTCTTTGTGGTTGAATCTGTATTTGAAATTCACTGCTTGACTGAGGGACCTTAGAGATAATTGTATATGTGGGGTACAGAGATGAGGTAGTCATTTTTTTGTGTGTTAAACACTATAATTGCACAGAGAGGGAGTCCATCTAAGTTATTAAGTGAATTGTTATGCACATTTTTACTCATTAACTTATTTAGTCTAGCCATAACAAAAGGGGTTGAATATATTTCAGCTTTTCATTTATTTGTACAAAAATCTTTACAAAAAAACCATCTAAAATTCCACTGACATTATGGGGTATTGTGTGTAGGCAATTTTAAATTCAGGCTGTAGCACAACAACATGTGGAAAATGTCAAGGGGTGTGAATACTTTCTGAAGGCACTGTACATGATCAAATCGAACTGTGGTGAGGCGTTTTGGAGATGGTGGCCATTATAGCACAGAGTCTGCCTTAGCATTAGTACACATGCTATGGCAGGCATTTGCAAGCAAGTCAAATTGTGTTTCTGTTTGCTGTCATTAGTGTTAATGTTTTGTTGCCATTAATATTAGTGTTGACGTACATTCTGGTATTGTTGTCATTCGCTAACCTTGTTATTAATAGTAGTTTATTAGGCCGTACTTGACAGCTAAAAGCTGAATTACAGTACACAAAACAAACAAGTAACTTAGACAAAAACAATTTTAAAGTCAGTAAGTCAGTCAGGACGGGAGTTGAAGGATGGTAATGGGAGTTGAAGCAGCTCAGTTGGGTTTGAGAGCAGAGGTCGCGGTGATGTCTGTGGTTGCCGGTCAGTCAGTCAGAGACAGTCAGGTCGGCAGCCGGTGCAATGCACCTCACCGTCCCCCACGTCCTCCTGGCTCTGCCTTTGTAGATGGTTAGCTGGCTAGCCACTTCTTTCCACTAACACTTTGTAGCACCCACTTGAGTGATGCTACTCAGAGCCATGTATTTAGAAATAAATTAATGGATCTGATGCTACTTATGCAGACACAAAGGCGCTGGAAGTTCACCACACCATTTTTATGGTCAGAGTAGCTTTGTAGCTCAGTTGGCAGAACAATAGCGCTGGTAATGCCAGGGTGGTGGGTTCGATTCCCAGGACCACCCATACATAAAATGTATGCAGGCATGACTTTAAGTCGTTTTGGATTAAAGCTTCTGCTAAACGGTCTTTACACAGAGTACAAAACATGACACACTCAAACCGGTGTGCCTGGCACCTACTACCATACTCTGTTCAAAGGCACTTAAATCTTTTGTCTTGCCCATTCACCCTCTGAATGACACACATTCACAATCCATGTCTCAAGGCTTAAAAATCCCTCTAACCTGTCTCCTCCTCTTCATCTACACTGATTGTGGAATTAACAAGGGACATCAATAAGGGATCATAGCTTTCACCTGGATTCACCTGGTCAGTCTATGTCATGGAAAGAGCAGATGTTCCTAATGCTTTGTACACTCAGTGTATATACAGTATTATATTAGCTTATCTTCACTAATCATCTCCACCTTTAAGGAAAATGCTAAGTAAACATTCTGAACTGTTCCCCTAAATCCCAGTTGGCAGCATTGAGAAGTTTGTGCTGTAGCAGTGTCTACAATGGCTTGTATGACCTACAGGGTGAATGTTAACTCAATGGGACTGATAGACCACTGAAAACCATTTCCTGAAGACATTTAATGAGAGTATACAACAAGGGCCTATAGATCTAAACACTGGAGAGCTGTACATGTGGAGGGTGTCTTTGTGGCTCGACCTACTTGACTTTAGCGGCTTCCGGCACACTCTGCAGGTCCTCCTGGAACATTAGGACTTTGGGGTACTTCTTCTCCAGGATGGTGATCAGGTAGTGGAGGAGGGTGATGTTCCTGCATGCGCATAGACAATAGATACTTGCAGCACTAGTACCACAGCATGGGGCACATATGCACACACCCATATAATGACACCACTCCATACAACACATGCAAACAGGTTGCTTCATAGAGGGTATCACTACAGCGAACTCATCACACTCGTAATTTTAATTACAGTTCTTCCTCTTACTTGTCTATGCTCGACTTTGTGTCTGCGATCTTGTTGAGCGAGGACACTTTGAAGCCATAGGCATTGCCCCTCTGGCCTTTGTTCATGTAGTTCCCAAAGGCCAGCACCACCTCCAGCAGCTGCTTCAGATTGCGGCTGTGCAGCACCTCTTTGGAGGCCTTGATCAGAGCTGAGGAGTGAAGAAACAAAAAAGACAACTGAACTGTAGGGTACTTCACATGTGTCACAGTGGACCTCATTGGGAGTTTTTGAGTTTAGTTTTATTATGTAAGGGTTTGCCAAGAAGCCCCACACAATCACACACACCTTCTACTTTGGGTTTGATCCCTGCAATCGTCTCTGCAAACTTCTTTTTGAAGTACAGCGACTGTAGCTTCTGTTGGTAGTGGTTTATCCTTTGAGCAAAAGAGAAAGAGAGATAGATTATTAAAAAGTGCAAAAAAAAGTAAGCAAAAGAAATTGATATGTCCTGAAAGGAGGTTGGGAAAAAGTCATTTATAGGATACAAAACTGCCCAGGTCACATTGGAAACATGAGAAGATCTTGTTAGCTCAGTCAGAAAAAAAAATGAAGAAGCCCTTATCCCTATTGATATGGTCGGACAACCATCTCGGCGTTGGCTGGCTAGACGTGAGACAATAAGATGGATTGTTGAAGGAAGGCAGAGCAAACATGGAGCGACCCATTTGGCTGAACTCATCACTAGGGCGTCGCTATCCACACTTCAGTGCCAGGGGGGGGGGTCACCTTGGCTACAGGGCTCTCAGAAACCAAAACATTAGTTGTACTCTGTTTGAAGGACAAAGCCAGTTCCTGGAAAGAAGCACCCCACATCTCCAACCACAGGATGGGGAAAAACGCTATTACACAATTCATTTTTATGGTGTCTAATAAAGAGGGAGTGTTGTTTCCATGGGCATGTGCTCCTTGTTTGTTTTATGATTCCCCCGACTGGGACATGAGGCTGTTGTGCATCTATGATGAGTTTCCTGTTTGAGTTGAGAACATATTGATGAAGAAAGAGTGTCGTTCTTGTAGTTATATCCAACACAGTTAACAGTAAGTCTGGGAATTGCCAGGGACTTCACAATATTATCACGATAGTTAGGTGCTGATACGATATGTATTGCGATTAAGATTCTCACAATTCTCTTTGTATTTCCATTAAATACTGTGGTTTAATTGCGATTTGATGTTCCAAACATATTGCTCACTATATGTATGCTGCAGAGAGAGAAGAGAGAGCATGAGAAAACAAGTTTTGAACAGTCAGGGAAATACACTATACAGTATATACAAAAGTATATGGACACCCCTTCAAATGAGTGGATTCGGCTATTTCAGCCACACCCATTGCTGATGGTGTATAAAATCGAGCACGCAGCCATGCAATCTCCATAGACAAACATTGACAATAGAATGGCCTTACTGAAGAGCTCAGTGACTTTCAACGTGGCACCGTCATAGGATGCCACCTTTCCAACAAGTCGTTTGTCAAATTCCTGCCCTGCTAGACCTGCCCCGGTCAACTGTAAGTGCTGTTATTGTGAAGTGTAAACATCTAGGAACAACAACGACTCAGCCACAAATTGGTAGGCCACACAAGCTCACAGAACGGGATGACAGAATGCGGAAGCGTGTAAAAATGTTCTGTCCTCGGCTGCAACACTCACTACAGAGTTCCAAACTGCCTCTGGAAGTAACATCAGCACAAGAACGGTTAAATCTGGAGCTTCATGAAATGGGTTTCCATGGCCAAGCAGCTGTACACAAGCCTAAGATCACCATGTGCAATGCCAAGCATCAGCTGGTGTGGTGTAAAGCTCACTGCCATTGGACTCTGGAGCAGTGGAAACGCGTTCTCTGGAATGAAGAATCACGCTTCACTATCTGGCAGTCCTACAGGCTAATCTGGAATTGATGGATGCCAGGAGAATGCTACCTGCCTGAATGCATAGTGCCAACTCTAAAGTTTGGTGGATGAGGAATAATGGTCTGGGGCTGTTTTTCATGGTTTGGGCTAGGCCCCTTAGTTCCAGTGAAGGGAAATATTAACGCTACAGCATACAATGACATACTAGACGATTCTGTGCTTCCAACTTTGTGGCAACAGCTTGTGGCAGGCCGTTTCCTGTTTCAGCATGACAATGCCCACATGCACAAAGCGCGGTACATACAGAAATGGTTTGTCGAGATCGGTGTGGAAGAACTTGACTGGCCTGCACAGAGCAATGACCTCAACCTTAATTAGAATGCCAACTGCGAGCCAGGCCTAAATCGCCCAACATCAGTGCCCGACCTCACTAATGCTAGTGGCTGAATGGAAGCAAGTAGCCACAGACATGTTCCAACATCTAGTGGAAAGCCTTCCCGAAAGACTGGAAGCTCATAGCAGCAAAGGGGGGACCAACTCCATGTTAATGTCCATGATTTTGGAATGAGATGTTCAACGAGCAGGTGTCCACATGCTTTTGGTTATGTAGTGTAATAGTCCTGAAAGCATGTTGGCTCACTTTAAAAATAAGAGGGAGAACAAGCAATAAGATGAAAAAGTTTTGGCTCAGGTACTATACAACCGACTAGCGCTTGCTAACGCTACCTACAGTAGCAAAAAAATATTGATACTTGGAGTCAAGTATGGTCCTAATATCATCCAAAATAATATTGGGATATGTAACTATCAACCCCCCCCCCCCATCTCTAGCTAACAGGGCTCTACTACTGCTCTGTCACTGTTGCAGTAATTGCCAAATATTCTTAAGAACGACAGCCAGGCAGCGAACTCAAGTCAGGCTTTAGGGTGGGTGGTCTAAGCAGGGATGTTCCCTGTGTCTAAATTCATTTAGCAGACTCTTTGGTCAACAGTGACTTACAGTGCATAGACTAAACAGCGAGATACACTGGCAGGAACAGGTCGAAATACTATGGTGTCGTTGGCTCCACTCTGAGATGGTGAGAATAAAACACCCCCCTTCTCAACATGGGACTTGTTTTGTTATTAAGTAATGGTGGGAATCATCCATTTCTGTGGGAATGTGAGAACATGGGAACCAAGCTCTCGTAATGAGTAAGTTAGCTTGCCTATGACCTGAAGACTTGTGAGCTCACCAAGATAATGTTGAGTCTTACTTAACATGGACTTGTAGCACAGTGGGTTCAGGTTCATCACCGATGCAAGTTGGAAGAATTGTGTAAAAATAAACAACAACAAAAAAGACATTTGATCGAATCAGGCTCTTGGTCTACTTCTCTCTCTCAGATCATCCTACCTGCTCATCTCATAAAGGAAGCGATCAGCCTTGGCCATGCGGTCCAACTCATGCTTGTGCTCCTCCAGGAGGTCCACATCACTCTTCTCTGGAATAAACTTCAGCATCTGAGGAGGAGCCATGAAAATGACTGGCCATTCACTAGCAACATATGTAGCATAGCTAAACATTGCACTGACATAAATCTACCATATCACTTACAATATTGCAATGTAATCTTAAACCTCTCTTTTTATGATGTTTATGAAATGGAGGTGATCATTTATGTGGATGTAATCCAAAGATGCATCCTGTCTATTTGAAATCTCGTCTATTTGATTTTGCTCACTGAGAAACAGAAAATGTCAGCCCATGTGACACTGGATCATACCGATTTCTGGTGTGCTGGAGTTTTTCTTTTTAACAAGTATACGCTTTGCTCCATGCACCTGGAAGCACATTTAGGTGTGCAAGTTTACTGTTTCAAGCCTATGTGATTTTCCGTAGACTCACCTGCTCCAGCATGTCCTTGGGGAGGTCCTCCTGTTCGTCCATGGTCAAGATAGCCCTCTTCATCTCCTCATTGGACAGCTTCAGCCTAGATGACAATCACAGGAGATGTCAGCCACAGGAACTCTTAACACTAGAACCACCATTAATACTTTAACTGTTTTTGAGGCGTCATGTGATTTGTAAATTCAAATAACTCTGCCATTGTGAAAGTTATTTTCCGCTCATTCTTGACCTAAATATATGTGTTTATATGTCACTGACATAATTAGTTTTAGGCATTTCTAAGATTCAACTGGAATATGCCTCAGCTTTCTACTTTGATGTCAAGAGCACTTCAACAAAAAGTGCCACGAAGCCTCAACCTAAACAAATAGATAATACTAAATGTATAATTCAAATTTGGCCTGCAACACTGAACTTCAAACCACAGGAAAAGTAAAGTAAACTGTGGGTAAATAATTTCCTCAGACCACAATGAGAAACACTGCCAACATAACTTCTTTGCCTTATTGCCAGTTTCCAGTTCCTGGCACTTCCTAACCGGTTTGTGTTTCAAACATGTCTTTCAAAAGTATTCTAAAGCCAAGGCTTATTACGAATTAGCCAAATGTGCAATGTATTTATATACAATATCATAGGGAGGAACTGTACGTCTGTCTGGAGAGAGATTTGCCGAAAAAGAAACAGACGATCTTAACGGCCTCTCCCTCGTGGAATTGTCCTGTTGAAAGTAAAAAATTATGAGTCTGATTTTATGCGCCAACTCCGAGAACGATCCAGTGGGGGAACAGGTGCCGGACAGGCTCTGTCGGCTGCTCACTGTAATAACTAGCCGCACTTTGAAACTGCAAAAAAAAAAAGACATTGTATTTTCTCAAATATAATTCTACTTGTCCTAAATCAAATCAAATGTATGTCAGTACAAGAAGTAGTGGGTGGAGGAGTCAAGCGCAGAGAGCAGGGTCGTAGATACGTGGATAATTTATTCCCAAAGCAACATTGTCGGTCAACGCCACACACACGGGCGCTAAAAGACCCAGTCCAAAACAACAGGACGAAACGGTTCAGGAAAAACTAACATCCACAGAAATCACAAACCAAATAACAGAAAACAAGCCCGCACAAAAGCCGGCAGGCCTACCAGGTTTAAATAGCCCAAAACCTAAACAAGAAACAGGTGCAACTAATCAGACAACACTAAATGAAACAGAAAAGGGGATCGGTGGCAGCTAGCAGGCCGGCGACGACGACCGCCGAGCACCGCCCGAACAGGAAGAGGCACCATCTTCGGCGGGATTCGTGACACATACACATGGTTAGCAGATGTTAATGCGAGTGTAGCGAAATACTTGTGCTTCTAGTTCCGACAATGCAGTAATAACCAATGAGTAATCTAACCTAAAAATTCCAAAACTACTACCTTATACACACAAGTGTAAAGGGATAAAGAATATGTATATAAAGATATGAATGAGTGATGGTACAGAACGGCATAGGCAAGATGGAGTAGATGGTATAGAGTACAGTATATACATATGAGATGAGTAATGTAGGGTATGTAAACAAAGTGGCATAGTTAAAGTGGCTAGTGGTACATGTATTACATAAAGATGCAGTAGATGATATAGAGTACAGTATATACATATGAGATGAGTAATGTAGGGTATGTAAACATTATATTAAATAGCATTGTTTAAAGTGGCTAGTGAAATATTTTTAGATCAATTTCCATAATTAAAGTGTCTGGAGTTGAGTCAGTGTGTTGGCAGCAGCCACTCAATGTTAGTGGTGGCTGTTTAACAGTCTGATGGCCTTGAGATAGAAGCTGTTTTTCAGTCTCTCAGTCCCTGCTTTGATGCACCTGTACTGACCTCGCCTTCTGGATGATAGCGGGGTGAACAGGCAGTGGCTCGGGTGGTTGTTGTCCTTGATGATCTTTATGACCTTCCTGTGACATTGGGTGGTGTAGGTGTCCTGGAGGGCAGGTAGTTTGCCCCCGGTGATGCGTTGTGCAGACCTCACTACCCTCTGGAGAGCCTTACGGTTGTGGGCGGAGCAGTTGCCGTACCAGGCGGTGAGACAGCCCGACAGGATTCTTTCGATTGTGCATCTGTAGAAGTTTGTGAGTGCTTTTGGTGACAAGCCAAATTTTTTCAGCCTCCTGAGGTTGAAGTGGCGCTGCTGCGCCTTCTTCACGACACTGTCAGTGTGGGTGGACCAATTCAGTTTGTCCGTGATGTGTACGCCGAGGAACTTAAAACTTAGTACCCTCTCCACTACTGTCCCGTCGATATGGATAGGGGGGTGCTCCCTCTGCTGTTTCCTGAAGTCCACAATCATATCCTTTGTTTTGTTGACGTTGAGTTTTGAAGTTATTTTCCTGACACCACACTCCGAGGGCCCTCACCTCCTCCCTGTAGGCCGTCTCGTCGTTGTTGTTAATCAAGACTACCACTGTAGTGTCAACCGCAAACTTGATGATTGAGTTGGAGGCGTGCATGGCCACGCAGTCGTGGGTGAACAGGGAGTACAGGAGAGGGCTCAGAACGCACCCTTGTGGGGCCACAGTGTTGAGGATCAGCGGGGTGGAGATGTTACCTACCCTCACCACCTGGGGGTGGCCCGACAGGAAGTCCAGTACCCAGTTGCACAGGGCGGGGTCGAGACCTAGAGTCTCGAGCTTGGTGACTAGTTTGGAGGGTACTATGGTGTTAAATGCTGAGCTGTAGTCGATGAACAGCATTCTCACGTAGGTATTCCTCTTGTCCAGATGGGTTAGGGCAGTGTGCAGTGCGGTTGCGATTGCGTCGTCTGTGGACCTATTTGGGCGGTAAGCAAATTGGAGTGGGTCTAGGGTGTCAGGTAGGGTGGAGGTGATATGGTCCTTGACTAGTCTCTCAAAGCACTTCATGATGACGGAAGTGAGTGCTACGGGGCGGTAGTCGTTTAGCTCAGTTACCTTAGCTTTCTTGGGAACAGGGACAATGGTGGCCCTCTTGAAGCATGTGGGAATAAGGATAAGGATTGATTGAATATGTCCGTAAACACACCAGCCAGCTGGTCCAGGTTTTGGTTGTGGGCCGTGTCAGTGGCACTGTATTGTCCTCAAAGCGGGCAAAAAAGTTATTGTGTCTGTCTGAGAGCAAGACATCCTGGTCCGCGACGGGGCTGGTTTTCTTTTTGTAATCCGTGATTGACTGTAGAACCCTGCCACATACCTCTTGTGTCTGAGCCGTTGAATTGCGACTCTACTTTGTCTCTACACTGACGCTTGGCTTGTTTGATTGCCTTACAGAGGGAATAGCAACACTGTTTGTTTCCAGTCACCTTGCCCTGATTAAAAGCAGTGGTTCGCGCTTTCAGTTTCACGCGAATGCTGCCATCAATCCACGGTTTCTGGTTTGGGAATGTTTTAATTGTTGCTATGGGTACGACATCGTCAATGCACTTTCTAATGAACTCGCTCACCGAATCAGCATATTCGTCAATGTTGTTGTTGGACGCAATGCGGAACATATCCCAATCCACGTGATCGAAGCAGTCTTGAAGCGTGGAATCAGATTGGTCGGACCAGCGTTGAACAGACCTGAGCGCGGGAGCTTCTTGTTTGAGTTTCTGTCCGTAGGCTGGGAGCAACAAAATGGAGTCATGGTAAGCATTTGCTTACTAGACTGCCCATTGATGGGAGCATCTTTGTCTCTGGTGTCTTTAAATGGCATTGACCACAGCTTATTCACAGATCATGTTTGCTCCTCAAAATCTGTGTACCGTCTTTTGAGGGCACCCACTTAAAAGGGAGCTTAGTACTCCATTCAATCCCTTAGGAGTGCATCCGCATGGGAGGTCTCTGTTAAAGGCTTTTTGAAGCCCATTAAAAACCATTAAATTAAATTAGTATAGGAGGGGCGGTTGATTTTAGCTAGGATTCTGAATTGCGAGATGGGCCAGACTGTAACGGGAGCTAATTTGGTGTGTGTTTGTGCACAGCTTTTACTTAGGAAACCTAATAAACACATTGTAAAATAAAAGCTAGCTATGGAGCAACTTCTTCATATCACACCACATCCTCTGACTGAGAAACCTCAACCTTCTCGCGTTTGGAAAAAAATAAGTTGTGATCCTACGATCAACTCTACTTCTATTATAAAATCACACCTTTTCAATAAATTGTTAGAAGTGGTCTGATCTTCCACATAGAGAGTAATTATTGACCGGAGTTCATGACCAGGAAAACTAAAAACACAACCATCTCTCCTCCTGAGCTAAACCATTACTCTTGCATCACAACTGAATGGTCCTCCTCCACCAAACTCTTAATAAAATCGCCTTGATGTGGGACAACCCGATTTGAACACCCAAAAAGGAAGCATTAGAAGTAGTGGGTTCCATTTTGGCTTGTTTCGTGGTCGTTTTGAGTCAGATTGGTCTTGATTAAATTAAAAGCTCCCCTCTGTGTGAATGTGTGGCTTACTAATGATACCAGACCACATTCAATTATTGAGAAATCACAGCAGCTCTGCTAACGGAGAGCTGTTTCATGCTGTTTCAGTCAAGTTTTGAGAGCCAGGAATTTGTCTCCAAGTAACGTCTACTGTCAATATATTTTAAAAACAATGACATACATATCACCTTGAATGTCTATCTGCCGCACACATTTTTATTTTTATGTAGCTTCTGCTCACCCTCCCGCTTCTCTCTTTTACACACCTTCTTCTGAACCCTCAACCAATTTGACTGACATGATGTAGCCTACGTCTCTGAACTGAAATGCTAAACACACACACACACACACACACACACACACACACACACACACACACACACACACACCATATATTTTGTAGGCTAATTTTATCTGTTGCAATTTAGGATTTTGCAGTAGCACAAGCATGACTCCTTCTACACATTGCATTGGGGCAAAACAATCTGCCAACTAACCACACATTAGTGATGATGTAATCATCAATATGCTGCAATATTGTAGCATGTTTTTAAGGAAAAGTTTTTGTAAAACTTGAAACTTTCTCTGTAAAGCGAACATTTATCAAAAGGGGGCTTTGGCTGAGAGTTTCCGTTTCAGGGGGGTGGAGACTTCGCTAGTCTCATTAGTATCTTCTCTCATACATATTCCCTCATACCTAATCGACCATCTGACACAATTACGCAATAGTTTAGTTCCGGATTCTCAAGATTAGCCTTGTGTAAAGAAAGAGAGAATGTTTTGATTATGAGATAAAGTCCCATGATTCACTGGAGCCTGCATTGAAAGAGAAGAATGACGCAAAGAAGAAAGCCTACTCACTGACATCAGGATCAAATCATAATTAGACAAAAAGTATTTCCTATCAACAGCATATGACATTTCAGTGCTAATATGTTACTCTCATCAGAACAGGAAATTACCTCAATAGCATGGCCCAGTTTCTGACTGCCAGTATTCACACACTCACCGCAACAGGAGGATATTACAGTTCTGGGCTCGGCGGCCATCGATGACCGAGAGCTCCTTGACCTTCTTGGAGCTCAAGGAGTCCGAATCCTCACTCTCTTTCTGTGGAGAGTCGTTCAGAGGAGATGCATTTCAGAATGGTAGGTATCTTAACTAGGAGCAACAGGAGGAATACATTACACACATACATAAAAAGTAAAGAAAGACAAAACGCACAGATACGAGACAAACTTACGAAGACAGACAAGGAAAATAAGCAAATACATAGAGGAATACAGACACAGGCACCTACGTGTGCGAACACAGTAACAGACACAGACATACACTACATTTAAAAAAGACAAGTTGCATTATGAGTGAATGGACATTCTCATGAAAAGGGGTTGGGATTTTTTTTTGACATACTTTAAAATAAGAGGGTATTTCCTTCACAGAAAAAAAACAAACAGTTTCTAAGCCTAAATTACTGCAATGTACAAAAGGATATTGTTGATTTATGGAAACCATAAGCTATAATTATTTCTTCATGTGTCTACTGAAGATATATATATATTTTCAAGAGGATGAAGATGTCAAGAGGATAAGATAAGGAAAGCAAAATGTTCTAAATGATAGAAGAGGAGGAGGATGAAAAAAGTGCCACACCATTTTGGGTGTGGAAATGAATGAACTCACCTGTTTGCTGTTATTGACCATAAAGAAGTCCTAGAACGCAGGCAAGAAGCAAGGAAGATGTGGGCACTCATTATAATGATAGCGCAGTTAGGTGAATTCAGGCCAAACCAAACAAACAAATAGAAACAAGCTCATACGGGTGATCAGTGATGAGTGAAGTGGGAGTGTGACTGGCCTAGGCAAGCAAAGGCTGATGGGCCATAAGAGATGGGTGTCGGATGGGGGCTGGGGAATTGCCAAATGCATGTGTGTTTGCGTGCATGCGTGTGAGCTGATCATGAGGTGCGGGTGTTAGCGTGAGTCACAGGCAAAACAAATGTGGCAACATTGGAGTCAGTTGAGCGTGATACGTTTGTCATAATGTTCATTTAGACCAGGGACGTCAAAATGTTAAGGCAAATGTGAGAGCGGCCTCATCTACAACAGATCCTTAACTATGAATTCACTGATGTTATTAGATTATTATTTTTTTAACTACATTCAAATCTTTTTTTTTCAAACATGCAAAGAAACTAGCGAAGGGGACACACATGGAGGCCATATTAAATCAGATGTTGGGCCTCATTGCTTGACACCCCTGATTTAAATAGCGCAGAATGAAAACCTAGGCTACATTGTGACTAAATCTCTTGCATTGGTATGATCAAGGTGAACTCAAGCAGATTTGCATTCCATACAGAGGGTCATTGAGTAGTGAGATAAGAGCTATTCCCTGTGTTTGTGGCTTATGTGCTAACTAGCTGATGATTTTAGTAGCCCTGGGTCCAATTTCGTCAGGACAATGTCTGCAAATGTTTGTTAACACAAAAGTCCCTATGTTTCCCCTGACGACAATATGGTGATCTGTTCATCCCACAAACATCAGAGTGTTGTGGTATTAGGTAATACTAAGCTCCAGGCACTAAGGGCCAAACTCAATCTTTACGTGTCTGATGATCTTGAAGATATTTTACATTGATACTCTAGCATCATAAAAAGGTTATGACAGTGTACGCTAAGTAGTCAGTGCTCTTTTGTATTTCTGTTATTCATACATGCAAGGCTTTTATGTTATTTAGTAGTGCCAAATGCCAGTAGACTGCACACTAGCCAAACAATATGGTATTACTCTACATTTGTGAGATGGCAAATAATCAGCATGAGTGAAGTCATGTTTTGTATTGGTGATTTATCTCTAACGAGAAGGGAATAAGTAGAAAAAGGGTGAGGATGGATACATGTTGGTGGCTCTATAAAACTGTTCTCTTCATCAGCAGGACCAGCGTGAACACTTGGCCGTAGTACAGTACCTGTTGCCTCTGGTAGGCCGAGAAGGTCTTCTCAATGTCCTCCAGGTCGAGGATTTTGAAAACCTTCCCGTCGTCCACTTCTGTCCATACAGTGCCCTCCAACTTATTCTGGGATGGAGAGTGGGAGAATTTTATTGACATTTTTTGAGGTGGTGCTTTCAGAAGGGTCGGGATCAATTCCATTTCAATTCAACGAAATAAACTGAAATTCCAAGCAAAGAGGAACATTTCAGTTCAACTCCTGAAATGACTGATTTGAGATGGAATTGACCCCAACCCTGGCTTTCAGTATCCTCAATATGTTCTGTAAGCAATCTCCAGCAGCCATAGTTCAATCACCAAGGCCTAACACAAGAGTATGTTATTCAAAGATTGCAACAGAAGAATAATCACTTATAGGAGCTAATATAGAATCAGCTTAAACACTAACAAAAATATTCCCAGAACATACGGGAACGTTTTCATCTGGTTCCCTATTCTAAGTGCACTTGAATAACTGGGAAAAAAAGAAACATTCTCCCTAACTAAACCGAAACTTTCAGGGATCAAAATATTGTCTGCAGGTTTTACAGACTAACATTTCCCTGTTGCTATCAATGATGACAAAGAGGAGGTCAAATTGACTCTGTAGGGAATTACTGGGGTCATGTTCTTTAGGGCACGCAACAGAAACTGTTTTAAAACGTTTTGCAAAGGAACAGAAACGAGTGTTCCTTATTGGACAAGTCTAGGTAGTCTCTCCCTGTTTCAGTCCGTTGACTTCTGTTTGATCTCTTATGAACATGACCCTTTTCAAACCCATGCAATCTCACCTCAGCCAGCTTGGCCCAGTTGAAAGATTTGAGTGGGTTGGACGGCTGGGGGATGTTCTTCTTCTTGAGAGTGGACCCCAGGGGTGCCCCAGGGGGAGGAGGTATCCCTCCCATGGGTGGCCGTCCAAAAGGAGGCGGGGGACCACCTGGAGGTGGGGGTGGTGGAGGGGGCATCATACCCCCTGGGGGTGGTGGGGGAGGGAGCATTATGCCTCCTGGGGGAGGGGGGGGTGGGAGAGGCCCACCAGGGGGGCCAGGGATGAAGGGGGGACCGCCTGGGACACTGGCGATCGGTCTCTGGAAATGTTGGGGGAAAATACACAGATAAAGACAATGCACCATCACTTATCTTAATGAATCGTATTTCAATCCTTAGCTTATCGTTCTCTTTCAATTTGATGTCGTAACATTGGTTGCATCAGAGACCCACGCAGTAATTTACTTTAGGTGCCTTCTATAATGTACTGTAAATCTAATAACAGTAAATGAATCTTGATGAAACAATGAATCTACATTAAGGCATATTTGGTGACATTTCTTTGTATAAGTCTGAAGGAGTTGAAGGGTGACGTACAGAGCTGAGGTCGTGGAGCTGGAGAGAGAGGTCAGCCACTTGCTGCTTGACTGCCTTGTGCTCGGTGCTCTCCTTCTCTAGCTTCTCCTTCATCTTGTTGAGGGTCTGCATCATGTCCTCCTTCTCCTGGGTCTTGGCGTCACACTCGCGCTCCTTCTTCTCAAACTTCTGCTGGAGCTCGTGGTGCTCTGCCCGATGGGGTTGGAGGTTATGTTGTGAGTGTGAACAGGTTCGGTTCAACTCAATTCAATTAGGACATTTGGATATCACCAATTCCTTTCTATGATCATTTTCTAATCATTTCCTGAGTTGACCGTGTTGAAATGTTAAATCACAATCTTTGTTGCGATCAACCCATGGGACCACAGGGTGGCTCAGAAGATGGTTGTCTGCTGTTATTTCTGATAGATCTAACAGGGGCAGGGTAACATATGGGACAATAGTAGGCAGTGACTGGATCAATGTGCTACTGGTGAGGTAGAGGAGGTAGTAGTCAATCCCTTCCATGTGAAGTGTAAATGACATGCTGTCGAATTCTTTGTGGTCTTTTTTAAAACGTGCAATAGAGCCAAAAGGGCAGTGTTTCACAAAGAAGCAACTCAAAACATGAAACTGACCTTTTCGCATTTTCTCCGCCTGCTCTTTCCACTGCTTGACCTCATTTTCATTGACCAGCCTGTAAGGAGAGACACACAAACAAAGTTACTGGAGGGTCCTCAATGTGAGCATTCTATGACTGATGCATTGACTTATGTGAAAGACAACATGCAAACAATCAATCCTGTGGAAATGGAGCTGAGCTCATTGCTATTATGGGAATTAAAATACAGTTTTCATACTGAAGCAGTGCAGACTAACAGATTTAAATACATTTTATAAGAAGCCTCCAAGGGACTGAGGTTCCCTACAGTATTGAAGTATTGATTGGAGGGTCAGTTAGGAAATGATTTCATTTGACAGTTCAATTATGAATTTTCATGTCTTTCCTAGGCCTATATCATCCCAGGTCATCCCAGTCAGTTGCGCTCAAGCAGGGCGTGCTCCCTCTCTCCCTCGTCATCTTAAGGGGTTACACAGAGAGCACTCACATCCGCACCACGTTCTTAACATTGAAGTTCTCAAGTGGCGTGACGTCGGGGTCGTGGCCTTTGTCGTTCTGCAGGACCATCTGCTGGACGATGCGGTCCAGCAGCAGCCAATACTGCACCGTGTTCCCACTCCTTTTATCTGGGGGGGGACACAGATACAGCCGTTACAGAGATGTCGTCGAGTAGAAGAGGCCTCTCTGCACAAGTAGATATTTAACTAAGGACAGAAAGAGGTTTCCACAATTGATTTATACATAGTGTGGCTAGAGGGCAAGATGCCATCTTGGTTTGCTGACAAATCGTCATACAGATAAAAATTCATTCAAATTGCACACCCACACGCCTGCACCCACACACCTGCACCCCCACACGGCGTGCACCCGCACACGCACAGCTAGCAGGAAGAAGACAGCAGGTCAGCTCTACTGGAATCATGAGGTTGGCTGGCACCTTAATTGGGGAGGACGGGCTCGTGGTAATGGCCGGAGCAGAACACGTGGAATGGTAGAAAATACATCAAACATATGGTTTCCATGTGTTTGATACCATTTCATACGCTCCATTCCAAGCCATTATTATGAGGCATCCTCCCCTCAGCAGCCTCCACTGACAGGAATAGGGAAACACAATATTCTGGGCAACTACCAAAGTCACAGCGCTAAATTCTTACTGACCGGGGTCAACATTAGCAGCAGGTCAGGAATGCGGCAGGGAGCACTTACGAGGCATGAGGAGACAGTGGTGCAGGACGGAGATAAAGTGAGGGTATGCGTCAGTGTGGTTCATCTTCTTCCGGATGAGGTCAAATACCTGGGAAGCACTTTTAGTGTCTATGTGCACCTGGGAACAGAGAACACGTTGACAAGTCACTGTCCTTATCATGCACAACCGACGATGGGATTCAGGAAGGAAACAAGAAGTTTTTACTTACCGACTCAAAACGTCGCGACATAGTTAGCTCGTCCTCATTGCGCAGCATTTCAAAGTAATCCAAATGCCTGGGGGAGATGAAGTAAAATGAATAGGGGCATGCTTAGTCAGAGATCAAGAGAAAAAAGGGGCTTGTGTCACAATTCAGGTTAACGGGAACTGGGCTCCAACTCACCGGTCTAATGTGGAGTTGTCATGGGAGCGAAGTTTATCAATGACTGGCTGAATTCCGAGCATCAGGAACTCGTAACGGAGGTGGATGCGGAACTCTAAACTGGCCTGGGAACATAACAAGATGGAGGACCAAAAGTAGGTGTCAATAAAGTTAAGTCAGATTGAGGTGCAGCACAAGTTTGATTGAAGAGAAAATCAAATTGAAGTATGGTGCAAGTGTGGAGTTAGGAGACAAGCGATGCAGAGGTTGACGGCTAATTTTACCTCTCCGGCACCTTGGCTGAGGACAGCATTGATAAAGGACATGATGGCTGTCTTCAGGTTGACCTCATCCCGGTACCGACCCGTACTCCGGTCCAGATCGTTCAGCAGGGTCTGGGTGGTGAAGGAAAGGAGATGACCACAGATATGGCTCGTCGTTCAGAGAGCAATCATATTGTAGAGACAATTTATATTGCAGACACAAAGTTGCACAAACCATTGGAGCCAAACCACTTTAGCCAATGTAAAGCGTTTACTGTTGCAAATGGCCAGCCAATCGTGTTATTTGAATAAAGGGCAGATGTTTAAAGGAAATATTACATTATTCATTATTCAACCGCTGAAATGAATAACTATAATTGGGTGTCAACTATACACTGAGTGTTCAAAACATTAGGAACACCTTCCTAATATAGAGTTGCACCCCCTTTTGCCCTCAGAACAGCCTCAATTCACCAGGGCATGGACTCTACAAGGTGTCTAAAGTGTTCTACAGGGATGCTGACCCATGTTGACTCCAATGTATCCCACAGTAGTGTCAAGTTGGTTGGTTGTCGTTTGGATGGAGGACCATTCTTGATATACAAGGGAAACTGTTGAGTGTGAAAAACCCAGCAGCGTTGCAGTTCTTGACACAAACTGGTGCGCCTGGCACCTACTACCATACCCCGTTCAAAGGCACTTAAATCTTTCGTCTTGCCCATTCACCGTCTGAGTGGCACACATACACAATCCATGTCTCAATTGTCCCCAGGCTTAAAGATCCTTCTTTAACCTGTCACCTCCCCCTCATCTACACTGATTAAAGTGTATTTAACAAATTACATCAATAAGGTATCAAAAGCTTTCACCTGGATGTTTTGTACACTCAGTGTATATAACCCAGCCAAAAGTCTAAATGTTACAATATTAAATGGTACTGAATGTTTATCCAATACAACTAAGGGGATCGGTTGCTAACGGTGACTAAAATATTAATTAATAACCCTCCCCTTGCCCACCTGGAAGCGCGTCCTCTCACAGGCGAAGCGCTGGTAGTGCAGCATGGCCTCCAGGATCTTCCGATGCCCGCCAGGCACAAGGCACACAGCGCCCATGATCTCCAGCACCGCCACCTTGGTCTTGACGTTCTCGGTGGCCAAACTCTGGGCGATGATGTTGATGCTTTCCGAGTGCGAGAGCACGTGGGCGCGCCCCTGGGAGTTGTTCATCAGGGCCTTGATGCAGCCGATGAGCGAGGTGTGGATCTGCGACTCGGTCGTCTCATAGTCCATGGTCTTCAGGAAGTTGAGGATACAGGTCAGGCCATCTAGGTCAATGAACCTAGTCACAAACCTGAGGAAGGTCAAGTGGAAACGGGATATCAATAAAAAAAAACTAAGTTAAAAGTGCAAGTGCCAGTTGCCAGTTGGAGGAAAGGGGCTAGTCTATGGGATCTCATTTAGTAATTGTCATTTCTTCCACTTGAAATAGGGTATAAAGACTACAATCCTAAGCACTGGAAATACCCAAAATAGTAATTAGGTCTAACATCTTGAGGAAATGGTCAACCTCTGAGTGTGTTATCAAAGTTGTTAAAAAACAAAGACCTGAAGAAATAAAAGGCCAGTAAGTGACCAAGTGCCACCATAACCCCTGGGCGTGAAATTCTGACACCTGATCTTCAGGTTGCACAGGGTCATTAAACGGTGCAACACACACTAATGTGAAAGAGACAAAAAAACATGCTTCACACAATGCAGCCAGAGGGACACCATATGTTCAATCAGCAGATCAATCTGGGTCGTGTTCATTTGGCACCAAACGGAAGAAACAGACAAACAGGGAGGGGTCTACCTGGACTTGGCCAATAAGAAACACTCATCTTCATTTCAATACATTTTACGTTGCAATGAACGCTACCCAGGTTACTGCCCCACAGCAGTAAGTATGATTAACGACATAATAGGTGATTTGAATGAAAGATTAGATGTTCTGGGAAGGACTGCCTGAAGCGTTAGAATAATAAAGCCTACTTTTATTAAGAGCAGTTACATAACTGCTCCACATAGCATTGGTACCGTAGCTAGCGCAGCAGAGGGACCATATCATTTATGACATGTGTGACAATATCCAAGAGTGGTGTTCCAGCCTAGCCATCTACAGTACAGTGATGAATTACTGGGCCGTTGTTGTTCATTCTGATCTGCATATACACTTCTATAAGTCTGTAACTCCAATGGCAATTACTCCCTGTAGGGCCCTGTTATTTCAGTAATTCAAAGAGAGTACAAAAAAATGAAGGAAGAGTGCATGGAAATAGAGAGAAGGGGGTGTGTGTGTGTGTCTGTGAGCGTTTGTATAATGAAATTAATTTCAGAAAACAATCCTGTTCCCTCCTGTGTTTATTCTATGTGTGGTAGCTACAGGTCATTTTTGAATAGGGTGTGTGTATACAAGTCTATTTAAATTAGTTTCTTTAGCGAGTGTATGCGCCGTACAGTGAAGTGTATGGAAGTTTGAGAGCCAGGGCACCTCATGGGTTGCGTCCGCAAAGCAGTCTTCAGGCTCTCTATCGTTTTGTTCCTCTCCTCCTCATCTTCCTTCTCCAGGGCAAGGAGTGTCTTCCTCTGTGCAACGTAAATATAGCGTCACCAAAGCTGTTACAACATGTCAAAATGCCGTGAATTGGTTAGACTACTCCTTGAGCCAGGTGCTCTATTTTCAAGCCACACTAACTGTGAATAGTACCAATAGGAACAGAGACAATAGAGCAAATGCATCCCGTGATATTGGCATGATACAGATTATCTGTAGTGCTCGACGTATGACATCCTGTGAGAGCAACATTACTGTTTAAGCATGATTCGATTCATACATAAATACAACAAAAACATGAAGTAAAACATGAAGTAACAGGTCTTTCGTTATTTGGTTACATAAAAAGGTAGGAAAGTTGTACTAAACTGAGGAAGGTATTTGTACTGTAAGTCGTATTCAAAATCAATGTGTATAATTTCTGTATTTAATTACTGGAAATCTTACAGACTGTGGCTTTAAAAGATACCATTTCTGACTGGAAAGTAATATTTTGCTTGACCAAACATACGCTTTTTGCACATGTGCAGCTAAAAACCTACGCTGCTTATCAAGCGTATGGAACAGCTGGGGAACAAGCACCTGAAAGGGACTCCATGTTTGGATCCGATAACAAGCATCCCAGCATGTGCCAGCAATTTCTGTGTTCAGTGGCTTTTATTATAGATGAAGTGTAGTGGAGAACGTGCCATTCAGATAAAGGAGAAAGGTCTCGAATCTGTGCCAGGTTTTTGCTCGGCTGTTTGAATACAAAAGGAACAGTTCTAGATAGTTGAGTCGGCTGGATGTGTCTAGGCCTGAGGCATGTCTGTGCTAGATATTGCCTGACTTTCTTTGGAACTTACCCAGAACCTCTTGCACCTGCCAAAACTGCAATAGTATTACCAAAAACATATCAACATAGCACGTGCCAGGAGTTAAAACGCTGACAATTGCGGTTACATTTGAATCTAACATGAATGCAGAATGAATCTGATTTAGGATTGATCTGAGGAGCTACAGATTACCGATGTAATTATAACTGTTTTATGATTTAGTGTAACTGTTTTATGATTTAGGATTGATCTGAGGAGCTACAGATTACCGATGTAATTATAACTGTTTGCATTTGTTTGTTACATTGTTTTGAGGTTAGAGTACAGTACAATCTATTTTATTGAGCATTTAAGAATCATTTAAGTTACTGTACATGCTTTTTATTACTTGATCAGGTTTCAATCAAGGATAATCTCAAATCAGTGCAAAAGTTGATATAGACACAGTGATCCTCCATCCTGCTCTTGGAGAGCCGCAGTAACGCACATTTTATGGGAAACACACACCAGATCCATGGACGGCCGAGTGCAACCGAGTGGTCCCTATAACACACCGCAGCGACAGCAAATAGGACGGCCACCCGCAGCTTTTAGCCATTCATCGTCGCATTGTATTCAACGCTTTAGTCCCAGCTCAGTAGAATCAGGTGAGATGCCACTAAGCTGGGGCATAAACCTGCATACTGCATATCAGGTTTTAGGATCACTGATATCAAGCATGTAAATGATAAAGTTCAATGTTTATATTGACAGTCAAGTCTCTTCCAGATCTGTTTAAGGAGTGTGAAAGTGAAATTCAGTACCACAGTAGACTCTACACTCACTTTGGAAGTGTCAATGATAGAGATTTATACAAAATCATAGACAAGAGACCTAGAGTAAAGAATGACAAGGAGTCATTACTTACGGCAGCCATGGAATTGAGCTGGTCAATGTAATACTCTGGCCAGCTGGTTGCACCTTTGTTCTCCTCTTGTTCCTAAAAAGAGGAGAAGAGAGTATGTGTTTGGTCGGTTAGAGTCTTCCACTAGGGCTTGCGTCCAAATTCTCCACCCTTTTACAGAAGGGTGCACTTGTACAATCTCAAATGATTGGTGTCAACATCGGCTGGACTGAGTTTCCACCATTGTTAAGTCCATGCAAGAGACCGGGAGCACAGAGGAGTTGAGAATAAAACACAGTAATGGAAGCATTTTGTTTTAAATCATCATGACCCCAATAAATCATGTGGCCTACTTAAGCTGAGAACATCCTCAACAATAACAGGGTAGGTAGAATGATGAAAGTAACGTAAAGCATGAAATTAGTGGGAATTGTAGAGTTGGAATAAAATGCTCATAACACAATGTGGGAATTATATATTGTGAATGAGAACCATGGGAATAACACATTTCACATGCCATTGCAGCCATCACGACAGGGACTTCCTCTTGAAAGCAGAAACACATTTAGCATTTCAACAACAGATTTGTCAACCACATTCAGGGCCCTGAGAGTAAATTACCTAATTTACACACAATTCACATGGACCTAAAACAGGCATGTGTGCACTGACACAAAAACACACAACATAAACATAAAAAATATGAGCACAAACACACTCACACAACTTGACACAAGAAACAGAGTGGATCTAGTATAGTGGATATATGAATAGTCCAAACTGAAACAGAGCAGGGACTCAAAGTAGGACAGTGCAGATAAGGGGGCCTAGTTTATCATCAACTCGTCTCTGAGAACTGTGGCCCAGAACACAGAGGAAGAAAACCAACCCTTATGGCCATAGATTCTGCCTGGCAACATACAAAAGCACAAGCTTGATTAAAACCTTGGGAGATTAGTGAAAGAATGTTCAAGTTGTGCATTGGGGACATTGCTCGAATTTGGCAGGCTACATCTGCCTTGCAGGACTGAAGTCCATTAATTACAGTGAGCTTCAAAAGTATTGGGCCAGTGACAATTTTGTTGTTGTTTAGGCTCTGTACTCCAGCACTTTGGATTTGAAATGATACAATGACTGAGATGAAAGTGCAGATTGTCAACCTTAAATGAAAGGTTCACCCATTTTGAATGCTATGTTTTTATGCATCTCTGAGTGATGTTCTATCGATTCTCTGGGTCATTTCAAGTTTTCATGTGTATCCGAGTTATTGGCGTTCGGACAGTGATAAATCCGTCCTGTATTACGTAGCACCGTGCTAAATCGCTCTTACTACACTGGTAGTTCATAGGAATACAGCTTTTAGATCACAAAAACGTCTATCATATATGTCAGATTTCAATACTGGCCAATGTCATAACTCTGGAGGATGTCTTCTCTCAAATGAGCCACTGATGATATTTTTGTGATATTCCTACCTCAAGAAATGTGTAATTTAATGAAAGGTCTAGCACATTATTCCTATTTGTTTGCCTCTTTAGTCCAGGGTGCATTGTATGGTGCATTTGTCTGAGATATCATAGAAAAGAGATCCAATGAACAAAGGAACGTAAATCGCCCCACTAAGCAGACTATCGACCAATCGCGTTCAGGTTGACGCTAGGCTAATAGTTACGCAATCCCTTCTCAAAGTCAATGTAAACTCAGCAAAAAAAATAAAATGTCCTCCCACTTTCAACTGCGTTTTTGTTCAGCAAACATAACATGCGTAAATATTTGTACGAACCTATCAAGATTCAACAACTGAGACATAAACTGAACAAGTTCCACAGAAATGTGACTAACAGAAATGGAATGTGTCCCTGAACAAAGGGGGGGGGGGGTCAAAATCAAAAGCAACAGTCAGTATCTGGTGTGGCCACCAGCTGCATTAAGTACTGCAGTGCATCTCCTCCTCATGGACTGCACCAGACTTGCCCATTCTTGCTGTGAGACGTTACCCCACTCTTCCCCCAAGGCACCTGCAAGTTCCCAGACATTTCTGGGGGAATGGCCCTAGCCCTCAACCTCCGATCCAACAGGTCCCAGACCTGCTCAATGGGATTGAGACCCGGGCTCTTCGCTGGCCATGGCAGAACACTGACATTCATGTCTTGCAGGAAATCAAGCACAGAATGAGCAGTATGGCTGGTGGCATGCTGGAGGGTCATGTCAGGATGAGTATGCAGGAAGGATACCACATGAGGAGGATGTCTTCCCTGTAACGCACAGCGTAGAGATTGCCTGCAATGACAACAGGCTCAGTCCAATGATGCTGTGACACACCGCCTCAGACCATGACGGACCCTCCACCTCCAAATTGATCCCGCTCCAGAGTACAGAACTCGGTGTAACGCTCATTCCTTCTACAATAAATTAGAATCCGACCATCACCCCTGGTGAGACAAAACCGCGACTCGTCAGTGAAGAGCACTTTTTGCCATTCCTGTCTGGTCCAGCGACGGTGGGTTTGTGCTCATAGGCGACGTTGTTGCCAGTGATGTCTGGTGAGGACCTGCCTTACAACAGGCCTACAAGCCCTCAGTCCAGCCTCTCTCAGCCTATTGCAGACAGTCTGAGCACTGATGGAGGGATTGTGCGTTCCTGGTGTAACTCAGGCAATTGTTGTTGCCATGCTGTACATGTCCCGCAGGTGTGATGTTTGGATGTACCGATCCTGTGCAGGTGTTGTTACAAGTGGTCTGCCACTGTGAGGATGATCAGCTGTCCGTCCTGTATCCCTGTAGCGCTTTCTTAGGGGTCTCATAGTACGGACATTGCAATTTATTGCCCTGGCCACATCTGCAGTCCTCTTGCCTCCTTGCAGCATGCCTAAGGCACGTTCACACAGATGAGCAGGGACCCTGGGCATTTTTCTTTTGGTGTTTTTCAGAGTTAGTAGAAAGGCTTCTTTAGTGTCATAAGTTTTCATAACTGTGACCTTAATTGTCTACCGTCTGTTCATTAATTGTTTATGGTTCATTGAACAAGCATGGAAAACAGTGTTTAAACCCTTTACAATGAAGATCTGGTGAACTTATTTGGATTTTTACAAATTATCTTTAAAAGACAGGGCCCAGAAAAAGGAAAGTTTCTTTTTTTGCCTATTTTCCTTGATAGTACGTAATGTCACGATTCCAAAGCTATACGATGCTACAGATAGCAAGTTAATTAATTCCCATTTCAGAAGACTCCCATTCACGTCTTGTCCAAGAATCGACCAGAATGCACCACGCAGCCCATTAACGTTGGCAACGTTTCCCATCTCCTCAAAAGCATATCTGCCTTTGCGAATGTTAGACTCCACTCTGTGAGGCATATCGATATGCATGTTGAACATGGAGAGATTGTTGACTATTAAATTTATAGTGTAGTTTGTTTAGACGATTTTACAGCTAACTAGCTTTGTTACTATTGTTTGTAGCCACGTTTGCTAGCTAGCTAGCTAGCCAGCCCATTGTGGCTTTTGCAGTCGACTTGAGGTGCATCAAATTTCAACTACGATTTTCCATGTTGCTACCAACCTTATTATAACATCAAAATTAAATATTTCTTCACAAAAAAGATTGTAAATTAAAGGAATTAGTGACTTCTCGGTGGATTTGTCCTTTAATTGTATGGTATATTTATTCATATTGTGTGAACCGTTTAGAAATTACATCACTTTTTGTACATAGCCCCCAATTTTAGGGAACCAAAAGTATTGGGACAAATTCACTTATATGTGTATTAGAGTAGTCAAAAGTTTGGTATTTATTCCCATATTCCTAGCATGCGATGATTACATCATGCTTGGGACTCTACAGACAGCCAATGCATTCAACAAGTTTGATGATGCATGATGTAATCATTGCGTGCTAGTAACAAGCTCGATGTAATCATTGCATACTAGGAATATGGAACCAAATACATAACTTTTGACTACTTTATTACACAAGTGAATTTGTCCCAATACTTTTGGTCCTTTAAAATGGGGGGACTATGTACAAAAAAGTGATGTAATTTCTAAACTATGTACAAAAAGTGCTTTAAGTTCACCTGAAAATACCTTCAAATTAATAGTATCATTTGAAATCCAAAGTGCTGGAGTACAGAGCCAAAATGACAACAGTCACTGTCCCAATACTTTTGGAGCCCACTGTAATTAATGGACAACAACCCTGCAAGGCAGATGTAGCCTTCCAAATTCGAGCAATATCCCCAATGCACAACTTGAGCATTCATTCACAATTCTCCCAAGGTTTTCATCAAGCTTGTGCTTTCGTATGTAGCCAGGAACAATCTATGGACATAAAGGTTTGGTTTTCTCCCTCTGTGTTCTGGGCCACAGTTCGCAGAGATGAGTTGAAGATAAACTAGGCCCACTTATCTGCATTGTCCTACTTTGAGTCTCTGCTCTATTTCAGTTTTGGGACTACAAGTAGGCAGACCAAATGGCGTACAACCTACAGTCACCTCCAAAATGATTGGCACCCTTGATAGAGATGAGCCAAAATGACTGTATACAATAAATTATACTAATACTGAGCTCAAAACATTTGGAAAATTATTTTATACAAATACAATTGCTCAGAGATTCAGAAATCAAAAACTGTGATTATATATAAAATAAAACAATTAAATAAAAACAATTTAAAAAACTAACCAACCTCAAAAATCCAACATTGGCCAACATTGTTGTTTTCTCCATACTTAATGTGATACATATTGCATTAGTCGAGACAGATTTGATCTTGTGCAGTTCATTGTTAACTTTGAGTGAGCTGTCTGCTTTTTTAAAATGATTTTATTGGAATTTTATTGGAAATCTGGTTAAAAACTGCTGTCTCTATCCGGCACCTCCAGCACTGACCTTAAGATGGGTGGCTAGCAGCCCTCAACCTCTCTTCAAGGTCATGTTGACCAGTATGGGCTTACAAACATTTACATACACTATATATACAAAAGGAAGTGGACACCCAAGCTTACCAAATGGGACCACCGAGTGCTGAAGTGCGTAGCAACTAACAATAGTCTGTCCTCGTTTGCAACACTAACTACTGAGTTCCAAACTGCCTCCGGAAGCAACGCCAGCGCAATAAATGTTCGTCGGGAGCTTCCAAACCTTAAAGTGCCAACTTTAAAGTTTGGTGGAGGAGGAATAATGGTCTGGAACTGCTTTTCATGGTTCAGGCTAGGCCTCTTAGTTCCAGTGAAGGGAAATATTAACGCTACAGCATACAATGATATTGTAGATGATTCTGTGCTTCCAACTTTATGGCAACAGTTTGGGGAAGGCCCTTCCTGTTTAGCATGTCAATGCCCCCGAGCACAAAGCGAGGTCCATACAGAAATGGTTTGTCGAGATCAGTGTGGAAGAACTTGACTGGCCTGCAAAGCCCTGACCTCAACCCCATCAAACACCTATGGAATGAATTGGAACGCTGACTGCGAGCCAGGCCTAATTGCATAACATCAGTGCCTGACCTCACCAATGCTCATGGTTGAATGGAAGCAAGTCCACGCAGCAATATTCCAACATCAAGTGGAAAGCCTTCCCAGAATAGTGGAGGCACTTATAGCAGCAAAGGGGGGACCAACTCCATATTAATGCCCATGATTTTGGAATGAGATGTTCAACGAGCAGGTGTCCCACATACTCTTGGTCATGTAGTGTATATGCCAGAGTGTTTGTCTCATATAGCGTAGTTCAGCTAGTCATAGCTAGCCTAGCTTTGCACAGTGACTTTACCTAATCTGAGACCTGAAATGAGGGTCCCCCCAAACCATGGCAGCTGGTGGTTTTCTGGGGAAGCGAATGATGCATAATTGAGTAATCACCAACTGTGAATGAAGAACAAGGTGGCCCATTTTATTTATTTTATTTATTGTACTCTATTCTAATTGTAATCTCAAAATGGAATGTACCCTACATCAGTCCATCGAATCCAAGCAGTCTTATCAGTCTACTCTGCCCTACTTGGAGTACACAGTGAGATAGTGACCATTTACAATGGCAAGAAGACCAAGAAGAATGGATGCACATGCCGCATTAGCGCTGCTACAAAATCTGAATGAAAACCAATCAGATGGTGGGGAAGAAATGAATCATGACATTTCTGATGATTCTTCTTCTAATTCTGAACCTTCACCTCTGAGGCCAGAACCGTGCGCACTGAGCAGGTGCCCGTGCCACCACCAAATGAAACGGTGAGACAGGAAACAGGAAAGGATGACATTGGTTGGATAGAACAAGCCGGTGACAATGCTACGGGCAGATTATCAGAATATCGACAGCTGTCAAATTATAATGCTATTATTGTTTTTGTAATGCCATTATTACTTTTGTGCTGATTTTCACTTTATCAAGCACAATTGGCGCTTATAATAATGTTTAGGCTTCTGATGTTTTCATTATTTGACGGCGCATCTTGCTGACCTTGCGTCTTGTTGGTTGTTTTTTTTAATCATTTTTGTTGTTGTCAAGAAGCTGTTACTGTGCTCCAACACATCTGTGTTTTGTTTCATAGTTGTAACAAATTTATTCCACAAATAAAACTGATTGAAAACTTGAACTTTTTTTTTTTTTTACATAATAGCCTACAGTAAAACTAATGAAAATGCTATTGTGTTATAAAAATGTATTCTAATGTTACCTAAAACTGTCATAAACACAACCAACTGATCATTTATGTGATAGCATATATGAAATGTATTAATTACACTGCTAGTGTTTTGCAGTCAAAATGACTACTCATTAGTTTGAAGGGGGGTCCCTCGGGGCCCAGCAGTTCTAGTGTTAAAGAAGTGGCAGCTGTGTTCATATAGATTATGTCTTGAAAATAAAGGAGAGCCGCACACTGTAGGAGCTCAGATGCAAAAATGTAATATCCAACGTTTCGACAGCCAAGCTGTCTTCATCATACCCTGATTATACCCCGATGAAGACAGCTTGGCTGTCGAAACGTTGGATATTACATTTTTGCATCTGAGCTCTTACAGTGTGCGGCTCTCCTTTATTTTCACGTTTTCTACTCCGCTAGCCAGCACCTCGCCTAAATAGGCGTGCGTTTCTTTTTTTTCTAGATCATATAGATTATGTCGCCATAGTCTAGGGCTGAAAGGAAAGTTGACAAACTAAAATAACAGCAAATACACAGGATTCCATATAGAAAAACAAAACTTCCTTCACCCAAACATAATCAGTGGTATGCCTCTGTGTGTACATGTGTACTTTCACCTAGGACATAATCCAGAATCTGGAACAGAATTGAGTGGTATTGTGCCTACTGTAGTTAGTGCACCCAGGGAGGTAACTATAATAACTTTTAAAGCAGATTGCACTATGGCAAAGTGGATTTGACCAACAACAAAAATATATATATATTAAAATATATTTGAACAGAAAAAAACAAGCATCCTTCATTTTGTGTGTTTCAAGTGCAGATCCCCTGCTAACAGAGCAGCTAAGCAGGGCACCTCCTGATTAACAGAGACAAATAGAGGAAACCATATTAAATGAAATTGTAGAAAGCGATTGATGCTCTCCAGCATGACCTCATCAATTCAGGTGGCTGAACCAAAGTAAACAAATTCATTCAGAGAGACAGCGCCGCTGCTAGCCTACCATCCGTTGCTTGTTCTGCGGAACTTGCGGGGGATCGTGTTTACTGGATAACTGTTACCGTATCGAAGTCCTCTGGAACACAAAGGCTCCATAATGAACTGGCTGGCTGTGAAGTGGGGACTGAGAAAGGAGTGCCTCCATCACTCTGCGGGCTTGGCCGCCCCCACCACCAACCCCATCTCCCTCTCCCTCGAAAACAAAAGCTGCACCTGCCAAGGGAGGCTTTCCTGTTTGCTTTGGACGACTGAGCACAACCCTTACAACCCCCCACCCGCTTTGTCTGTGAGCTTTAGGCCTTTGGGGAGCCATGCCAAGCCCTTGCTAGCTGGGCCCGGGCCAGGCTCACTGCTGAGTCTGCATTACTGACGTCCCGCTGCCAAGACTCCCCTCTCTCTGCGGCCAACTACCTCCCAAAGGCCATCCATCCATCCCCTCTCCCCGCTTCCCCTTCCTCCACACTGGCTCTAGGGGTTTATCCTCCTCCAACTCTGCTGATTAATTGTGCCCAAACACACTACCCTGCTTTGATCCTCACTGCAACACTGGTAAAAAATCCCAGCAAAGTCCTGCTGATCCACTCTGCCTCGGACCACAGCTAAGCAAACATACAGAAAGAATCAAGTGAAATAGGGAGAGAAAGAGAGAAGAATAAAAGCAACATAGTGAAGGGAAAGCAGGTTGGATAAAGTGCAACTCCAAGCATTTCTCACATTTATAATAATGAGGGTATGGAGACATTTTTGGCTTGTTTTCAGACGTAGGGAGACCCATTTAGGCTAGTCCAGGCCCCAAGATGATTCTTAATTAGGACACTAATTGGGGCACGACATATGCAGTAGTGTAAGTAGTTTCGCCGTCAGAAGTAGACAATCGTGTTTTATCTGCCCGACTATGTAAGGAGGTGTGAGGGAAAGCAAGTCTCTTCTTATTATTGGTGTCCTTTAGTATTGGTTTCTTTGCAGCAATTCAACCATGAAGGCCTGATTCACACAGTCTCCTCTGAACAGTTGATGTTGAGATGTGTCTGTTACTTGAACTATGTGAAGCATTTATTTGGGCTGTAGTCTGAGGTGCAGTTAACTCTAATGCATTTATCCTCTGCAACAGAGGTAACTCTTGTTCTTACTTTCCTGTGGTGGTCCTCATGAGAGCCAGTTTCATCATAGTGCTTGATGTTTTTTTCAACTGCACTTTTCAATGAATTTATTTGCAAATTATGGTGGAAAATAAGTATTTGGTCACCTACAAACAAGCAAGATTTCTGGCTCTCACAGACCTGTAACAACTTCTTTAAGAGGCTCCTCTGTCCTCCACTCGTTACCTGTATTAATGGCACCTGTTTGAACTTATCAGTATAAAAGACACCTATCCACAACCTCAAACAGTCACACTCCAAACTCCACTATGGCCAAGACCAAAGAGCTGTCAAAGGACACCAGAAACAAAATAGCAGAAATCAACTGTGGGAGCAATTATTAGGAAATGGAAGACATACAAGACCACTGATAATCTCCCTCGATCTGGGGCTCCATGCAAGATCTCACCCCGTGGGGTCAAAATGATTACAAGAACGGTGAGCAAAAATCCCAGAACCACACCTAGTGAATGACCTGCAGAGAGCTGGGACAAAGTAACAAAGCCTACCATCAGTAACACACTACGCCGCCAGGGACTCAAATCCTGCAGTGCCAGATGTGTCCCCCTGCTTAAGTCAGTACATGTACAGGCCCGTCTGAAGTTTGCTAGAGAGCATTTGGATGATCCAGAAGAAGATTGGGAGAATGTCATATGGTCAGATGAAACCAAAATATAACTTTTTGGTAAAAACTCAACTCGTCGTGTTTGGAGGACAAAGAATGCTGAGTTGCAACCAAAGAACACCATACCTACTGTGAAGCATGGGGGTGGAAACATCATGCTTTGTGGCTGTTTTTTTGCAAAGGGACCAGGACGACTGATCTGTGTAAAGGAAAGAATGAATGGGGCCATGTATCGTGAGATTTTGAGTGAAAACCTCCTTCCATCAGCAAGGGCATTGAAGATGAAACGTGGCTGGGTCTTTCAGCATGACAATGATCCCAAACACACCACCCGGGCAACGAAGGAGTGGCTTCGTAAGAAGCATTTCAAGGTCCTGGAATGGCCTAGACAGTCTCCAGATCTCAACCCCATAGAAAATATTTGGAGGGAGTTGAAAGTCCGTGTTGCCCAGCAACAGCCCCAAAACATCACTGCTCTAGAGGAGATCTGCATGGAGGAATGGGCCAAAATACCAGCAACAGTGTGTGAAAACCTTGCGAAGACTTAAAGAAAATGTTTGACCTCTGTCATTGCCAACAAAGGGTATATAACAAAGTATTGAGATAAACTTTTGTTATTGACCAAATACGTATTTTCCACCATAATTTGCAAATAAATTCATTAAAAATACTACAATGTGATTCTCTGGATTTTTTTTTCTAATTTTGTCTGTCATAGTTGAAGTGTACCTATGATGAAAATGACAGGCCTCTCATCTTTTTAAGCGGAAGAACTTGCACAATTGGTGGCTGACTAAATACTTTTTTGCCCCACTGTATGTGCTATTTCATAGTCTTGATGTCTTCACTATTATTCTAGTAAAAATAGTTAAAAAAAAAACTGGAACGACTTAGGTGTCCAAACTATCTATCGAGCTATCTATATATCAATACACACACACACACATACATACACACACAGTTGAAGTCGGAAGTTTACATACACCTTAGACAAATACATTTAAACTCAGTTTCTCACAATTCCTGACATTTAATCCTAGTACTAGTAAAAATTCCCTGTCTAAGGTCAGTTAGGATCACCACTTTATTTTAAGAATGTGAAATGTCAGAATAATAGTAGAGAGAACTATTTATTTCAGCTTTTATTTCTTTCATCACATTCCCAATGGGTCAGAAGTTTACATGCACTCAATTAGTATTTGGTAGCATTGCCTTTAAATTGTTTAACTTGGGTCAAACGTTTCGAGTAGACTTCCACAAGCTTCCCACAATAAGTTGGGTGAACTTTTGCCCATTCCCCCTGACAGAGATGGTGTAACGGAGTCAGGTTTGTAGGCCTCCTTGCTCACACACACACATTTTCAGTTCTGCCCAAACATTTTCTATAGGATTGAGGTCGGGGCTTTATGATGGCCACTCCAATATTTTGGCTTTGTTGTCCTTAAGCCATTTTGCCACAACTTTGGAAATATGCTTGGGGTCATTGTCCATTTGGAAGACCCATTTGAGACCAAGTTTTAACTTCCTGACTGATGTCTTGAGATGTTGCTTCAATATATCCACATAATTCCCCTCCTCATGATGTCATCTATTTTGTGAAGTGCACCAGTCCCTGCTGCAGCAAAGCACCCCCACAACATGATGCTGCCACCCCCGTGCTTCACGGTTGGGATGGTGTTCTTCGGCTTGCAAGCATCCCCCTTTTTCCTCCAAACATAACGATGGTCATTATGGCCAAACAGTTCTATTTTTGTCCCCATGTGCAGTTGCAAACCGTAGACTGGCTTTTTTAATGGCGGTTTTGGAGCAGTGGCTTCTTCCTTGCTGAGTGGCCTTTCAGGTTATGTCGATATAGGACTTTACTGTGGCTATAGATACTTTTGTACCTGTTTCCTCCACCATCTTCACAAGGTCCTGCGCTGTTGTTCTGGGATTGATTGCTTGCTCCCAAGGATGAACCAGACTTGTGGAGGTCTACTATTTTTTTCTGAGGTCTTGGCTGATTTCTTTTGATTTCCCATGATGTCAAGCAAAGAGGCACTGAGTTTGAAGGTAGGCCTTGAAATACATCCACAGGTACACCACCAATTGACTCAAATGATGTCAATTAGCCTATCAGAAGCTTCTGAAGCCATGACATCATTTTCTGGAATTTCCCAAGCTGTTTAAAGGCACAGTCAACTTAGTGTATATAAACGTCTGACCCACTTGAATTGTGATACAGTGAATTATAAGTGTAATAATCTGTCTGAAAACAATTGTTGGAAAAATTACTTGTGTCATGCACAAAGTAGGATGTCCTAACCGACGTGCGAAAACTATAGTTTGTTAACAATAAATGTGTGGAATGGTTGAAAAATGAGTTTAAATGACTCCAACCTAAGTGTATGTAAACTTCCGACTTCATTTTTTTCCCTCATTTTGTCTGTCATAGTTGAAGTGTACCTATGATGAAAATTACAGGCCTCTCTCATCATTTTAAGTGGGAGAACTTGCACAATTGGTGACTGCCTAAATACTTTTTTGCCCCACTGTATGTATGTATATATATGTATATGGTGGCTGTATATACAGTGCCCTGCGAAAGTATTCGGCCCCCTTGAACTTTGCGACTTTTTGCCACATTTCAGGCTTCAAACATAAAGATATAAAACTGTATTTTTTTGTGAAGAATCAACAACAAGTGGGACACAATCATAAAGTGGAACGACATTTATTGGATATTTCAAACTTTTTTAACAAATCAAAAACTGAAAAATTGGGCGTGCAAAATTATTCAGCCCCTTTACTTTCAGTGCAGCAAACTCTCTCCAGAAGTTCAGTGAGGACCTCTGAATGATCCAATGTTGACCTAAATGACTAATGATGATAAATACAATCCACCTGTGTGTAATCAAGTCTCTGTATAAATGCACCTGCACTGTGATAGTCTCAGAGGTCCGTTAAAAGCGCAGAGAGCATCATGAAGAACAAGGAACACACCAGGCAGGTCCGAGATACTGTTGTGAAGAAGTTTAAAGCCGGATTTGGATACAAAAAGATTTCCCAAGCTTTAAACATCCCAAGGAGCACTGTGCAAGCGATAATATTGAAATGGAAGGAGTATCAGACCACTGCAAATCTACCAAGACCTGGCCGTCCCTCTAAACTTTCAGCTCATACAAGGAGAAGACTGATCAGAGATGCAGCCAAGAGGCCCATGATCACTCTGGATGAACTGCAGAGATCTACAGCTGAGGTGGGAGACTCTGTCCATAGGACAACAATCAGTCGTATATTGCACAAATCTGGCCTTTATGGAAGAGTGGCAAGAAGAAAGCCATTTCTTAAAGATATCCATAAAAAGTGTTGTTTAAAGTTTGCCACAAGCCACCTGGGAGACACACCAAACATGTGGAAGAAGGTGCTCTGGTCAGATGAAACCAAAATTCAACTTTTTGGCAACAATGCAAAACGTTATGTTTGGCGTAAAAGCAACACAGCTCATCACCCTGAACACACCATGCCCACTGTCAAACATGGTGGTGGCAGCATCATGGTTTGGGCCTGCTTTTCTTCAGCAGGGACAGGGAAGATGGTTAAAATTGATGGGAAGATGGATGGAGCCAAATACAGGACCATTCTGGAAGAAAACCTGATGGAGTCTGCAAAAGACCTGAGACTGGGACGGAGATTTGTCTTCCAACAAGACAATGATCCAAAACATAAAGCAAAATCTACAATGGAATGGTTCAAAAATAAACATATCCAGGTGTTAGAATGGCCAAGTCAAAGTCCAGACCTGAATCCATTCGAGAATCTGTGGAAAGAACTGAAAACTGCTGTTCAAATGCTCTCCATCCAACCTCACTGAGCTCGAGCTGTTTTGCAAGGAGGAATGGGAAAAAATGTCAGTCTCTCGATGTGCAAAACTGATAGACATACCCCAAGCGACTTACAGCTGTAATCGCAGCAAAAGGTGGCGCTACAAAGTATTAACTTAAGGGGGCTGAATAATTTTGCACGCCCAATTTTTCAGTTTTTGATTTGTTAAAAAACTTTGAAATATCCAATAAATGTCGTTCCACTTCATGATTGTGTCCCACTTGTTGTTGATTCTTCACAAAAAAAATGCAGTTTTATATCTTTATGTTTGAAGCCTGAAATGTGGCAAAAGGCCGCAAAGTTCAAGGGGGCCGAATACTTTCGCAAGGCACTGTATATACATATATATACATACATACAGTGGGGCAAAAAAGTATTTAGTCAGTCACCAATTTTGCAAGTTCTCCCACTTATATACATACATACATACATACATACATACATACATACATACGCGCACACATTCAAAAGTTTGGCGTCACTTAGAAATGTCCTTGTTTTCCATGAAAACATACGTGAAATTAGTTGCAAAATGAATAGGAAATATTGTCAAGACGTTGGCAAGGTTATAAATAATTATTCTTAATTGAAATAAGTGTGTCCTGCAAACTTAGCTTTCATCAAAGAATCCTCTATTTGCAGCAATTACAGCTTTGCAGACCGTTGGTATTCTAGTTGTCAATTTGTTGAGGTAATCTGAAGAGATTTCACCCCATACTTCCAGAAGCACCTCCCACAAGTTGGATTGTCTTGAAGGGCACTTCTTATGTACCATATGGTCAAGTTGCTCCCACAACAGCTCAATAGGGTTAAGATCCAGTGACTGTGCTTAACATTCCATTATAGACAGAATACCAGCTGACTGCTTCTTCCCTAAATAGTTCTTGCATAGTTTGGAGCTGTGCTTTAGGTCATTGTCTTGTTGTAGGAGGAAATTGGCTCCAATTAAGCGCCGTCCACAGGGTATGGCATGGCCTTGCAAAATGAAGTGATGGATCTTGAAGAAGGAAGGCTCTTTTACCCTGTAGAAATCTCCCACTTTACCACCACCAAAGCACCACCAGACCATCACATTGCCTCCACCATGCTTGACAGATGGCGTCAAGCACTCCTCCAGCATCTTTTCATTTTTTTTGCATCTCACGAATGTTGTTCTTTGCGATCCGAACCCCTCAAACTTAGATTAGTTTGTCCATACCACTTCTTTCCAATCTTCCTCTGTCCAGTGTCTGTGTTCTTTTGCCTATTTTAATATTTTCTTTTAATTGGCCAGTCTGACATATAGCTTTTAATTTGCAACTCTGCCTAGAAGGCCAGCATCCCGGAGTCGCCTCTTCACTGTTGACGTTGATGTAATGGATTTCCTCCTCTTCGTCTGAAGAGGAGAGGCGAGAAGGATCGGAGGACCAATATGCAGCGTGGTAAGTGTCCATGGTTCTTTTAATAAGAAATACTCAACATGAACACGACTGAATACAAACACAATAAACGTGGAACGAACGAAACCCAAAACAGTACCGTGTGGTGAAAGACACGGAAACAAACAAACAGTGAAACCCAGGCTACCTAAGTATGATTCTCAATCAGAGACAACTAATGACACCTGTCTCTGATTGAGAACCATACTAGGCCGAAACATAGAAATCCCAAAATCATAGAAAAACAAACATAGACTGCCCACCCCAACTCACGCCCTGACCATACTAAATAATGACAAAACAACGTAAATAAAAGGTCAGAACGTGACAGTTGAGACTGGTGTTTTGCGGGTACTATTTAATCAAGCTGCCAGTTGAGGACTGTTTCTCAAACTAGACATTCTAATGTACTTGTCCTCTTGCTCAGTTGTGCACCAGGGCTTTCCACTCCTCTTTATATTCTGGTTAGGGCCAGTTTGCGCTGTTCTGTGAAGGGAGTAGTACACAGCGCTGTATGAGATCCTTAGTTTCTTGCCAATTTCTCGCATGGAATAGCCTTCATTTCTCAGAACAAGAATAGACTGACGAGTTTCAGAAGAAAGTTCTTTGTTTCTGGCCATTTTTAGCCTGTAATTGCATTTTTAGCTTGTAATCGAACCCACAAATGCTGATACTCCAGATACTAAACTAGTCTAAAGAAGGCCAGTTTTATTTCTTCTTTAATCAGAACAACCGTTTTCACCTGTGCTAACATAATTGCGAAAGGGTTTGCTAATGATCAATTAGCATTTTAAAATTATAAACTTGGATTAGCTAACACAACGTGATGGTTGCTGATAAATGTAGATATTCCATTAAAAAAAAAAGATACAATCGTCATTTACAACATTAACAATGTCTACACTGTATTTCTGATCAATTCAATGTTATTTTAATGGACAAAAAAAAGTGCTTTTCTTTCAAAAACAAGGACATTTCTAAGTGACCCCAAACTTTTGAACGGTAGCGTATGTGTTTTTTTTCCCCCCACCCTGTCCCCTGTTCCCTGTCCCCTGTCCCCTGTCCCCTGTTCCCTGTTCCCTCACCCGCTTTAACCCTTCAACTACAATCGTACCAGACATGTTGTTAAAACAGAAGCACAACTTGAGGCGTCTGTCCTCTGGTGTGGGACATGTTAAGGCTTGTGTGTGTGACATGCTGACCAAACCTTGCTTTTCTTTCAAAAACAAGGACATTTATAAGTGTCCCCAAACTAACTAACTAACGAACTAACTAACTAGAGTGAGAGAGCTTAATTTCAAAAATCGGTTTCCAAGTTCTCACAAATGAGATCGTGTCTCAATGTAATCAGGGTATGAAATTATTTTATTTTCAAATACAACGTAATTTTGCATTTAGTTGTGGTAAATTTGAAGTGTACAAATTATTATAACCATGTTCCGGCCCCCTGACTATTCACTCCGACATTACAGTGGAGAACTTGGTGCCTGCCTGCCATCTGGACCAAATTAAAATCCTAATTGTTGAAGGCTGATGGGAAGCATCAGATAAAATGGCCACCTCGTCTTTCCAGAGCTTCGAAGAGAGTTAAAGCTTGTGTTTGGTGAGGCTGCAGAGAATAGGGGGGGGGGGGGGGGTGTTCTTGTTAAGAACAATTTCTTATTTACAATGAAGGCCTAGGAACAGTGGGTTAAACTGCCTTGTTCAGGGGCAGAACGAATGACTTTTACCCTGTCAGCTCAGGGATTCGAACTAGCAACCTTTCAGTTACTGGCCCAACGCTCTAACCACTAGGCTACCTGCTGCCCCAGCTTCCTTGTCAAGATAATATTAATATCTTAAAGCAGCATGTGACAAACATAATATGCATACTGCTACTCTAAACAGTGGACTCATCCATCTTCGGGCTAAAGAGGGAGGCAGTTCTTTCTTCGAAATAACTTTCCCAGGATCATGCGGCTTCGAAAGGTCCTGGAATTAAACCATGGCAACCTGTTGTTTGAACAAGCCTAAAACCCAGTAAGCAAGTGACAAACATTGGATATGTAAGAGGCAGTGTAGGGGTTTTATTGTCCATATAAAAAGGACCATCAGCCAATGCTTGAAGATGAGTTGTACAGACAGGTCATGGAAAGGTCATTTGGTGAGACCCAAGAGTTATGTCCCAAGACAGGAGTCCAAAAAGTCCAGCAGTAAGCAGAGTGTGGATGGGGTCAGAGAGAATACATGTCAAAAAGCTGATGAGGTCACCAGTTGTGACAGGATGTGAAATGTGGCGTGTCCTTATCAACTCCCGACTCACTGTGAGAATACAAACCGTATTTTCTAAGTTATTACTCCAACAAAACTAAGCTGTCTCTCACCACTATCATACTCAATTCCAGACATTGAGCGATCTATCATCTTATGTCAAACTCCGGGCTCCCTTAAAGACCATAAACCAAATACAGCTCAGACCAAACCATATCCCAAAAACTCATGCAGTTACCTACGATCATAAATCTTCCAAATTAGCTGGACTTGCGAGAATTCCAGCACGGACAATTCTACAGCTGAGAATACCAGCACGGACAATTCTACAGCTGAGAATACCAGCACGGACAATTCTACAGCTGAGAATACCAGCACGGACAATTCTACAGCTGAGAATACCAGCACGGACAATTCTACAGATGAGAATACCAGCACTGACAATTCTACAGCTGAGAATACCAGCACGGACAATTCTACAGCTGAGAATACCAGCACGGACAATTCTACAGCTGAGAATACCAGCACGGACAATTCTACAGCTGAGAATACCAGCACGGACAATTCTACAGTTGAGAATACCAGCACGGACAATTCTACAGCTGAGAATACCAGCACAGACAATTCTTTTTTTTCTTTCTTTACCCCGTTTTCTCCCCAATTTCGTGGTATCCAATTGTTAGTAGTTACTATCTTGTCTCATCGCTTACAACTCCCGTACGGGCTCGGGAGAGACGAAGGTCATAAGCCATGCGTCCTCCGATACACAATCCAACCAAGCTGCACTGCTTCTTAATACAGCGCGCATCCAACCCGGAAGCCAGCCGCACCGATGTGTCGGAGGAAACACCGTGCACCTGGCGACCTGGTTACCGTGCGTGCACTCACCCGGCCCGCCACAGGAGTCGCTAGTGCGCGATGAGACAAGGATATCCCTACCGGCCAAGCCCTCCCTAACCCGGACGACGCTAGGCCAATTGTGCGTCGCCCCATGGACCTCCCGGTCGCGGCCAGCTGCGACAGAGCCTGGGCTTGAACCCAGAGTCTCTGGTGGCACAGCTAGCACTGCGATGCAGTGCCCTAGACGACTGCGCCACCCGGGAGGCCCTGCACAGACAATTCTACAGCTGAGAATACCAGCACGGACAATTCTACAGCTGAGAATACCAGCACGGACAATTCTACAGCTGAGAATACCAGCACGGACAATTCTACAGCTGAGAATACCAGCACAGACAATTCTTAATCTGAAGTCTTTGGAAAAGCAGCTGTGCAGTCATATCCCTGCAGGATGGTTAATTTTGTGTATTATCCTGGTCAGCGAATTCGACTCTCCTGCCTCATCACCTGGAGTTAACAATGGGATAAAGCAACAGATTTGTGAAACCTACACAGCCTCCAACTGGCTAAGGGTATCCTGCACTTCGCCACAACTAAAGTGCGGGGATGGCCTACAGCTGACTGTTCTTTGCCAGATAGGCAGCATCTCTAAATGGCAACAGGCTCCACCCAAATGACCTCTCATAGGGGTCAAAGAGTACAGGAAAATACTAAACATCCTCTTACAGACTTTTCTCCACAGAAAGCGGCTATCCTGCATTTTAGCTGATTGAAACCCGTGCACTGCATCAGGCGATTGAGAAACTTCAGCAAGATTTATTATGACCGGTACAGGGGGAGGGGGGCACATTAATATTGTGGGCCGTTCCACTCCTATGAGAGATTTATTCACTGCAGCTCTTTGGTTAAAGAGATTAGATGCTTTGCTGAGAACATCTTCATTAAGTGAAGTGGTCCTCTAAAATGTTTTGGAGAAGTTGGCGCAGGCTTCTGTTGAAATTAACCAGTGATGGACTGACTAAGGTAAAAGGGCAAGATGCTTGGGCTTGCCTTACGCCCTCTAATGGGGCACAGAAATGCACTTATACCAAGATTACTACAACAGGGAGACCGACACAAACATGCATATGCACGCGGACACCCTTGAATTACATGACACGCACACAATGATGCGGTCAGAAAACCTTACCTTTTTCTTGCTACAGTAGATCTGCCATTTCTTCTCTGCAGGCAGGTTGAACATGGCCTCCCTGTGTTTCTCTGTGAGGTCAAGTTCATCCTGCAGAGAGAGAGTGTGTGTGGAGAAAGGGGGAGAGATGGAGAGAGAAAATGAGTCTGTGTGAGTAGCCTACAAATACAGTAAATATTATAATCTACACACAAACCCTTATTGATGAATTAATGTATAGACAATATATAATTCACAGTTGTACATTAATGTGGAATACAACTTGTAGACAACAGTAACAGGTGGCTGATCATTTTAGTGAGTTTTTCACCACCATTGACAGCAACCTTGTTGACCAACTCAGATAATGCTCTGTAGAATTTGGAAACCCTCATATTCAAACCTATTATTCAGCCAAGGGCATCTTCGAAGGACAGTTTGCCTTTTCCCAGGTTTCAATTTCAGATGTTGCAAAGATGCTTCAAGATCATGACAAACAAAAAGACACCTTGGTTCTTGAGTGATGCTGCCGATCGTACAGGTGCCACAGGAGTAGGGATGGGCATTTTGCTTTTGACTGGTCGAGTACTCGCATGATTATTTTTCGAGTACTCAAATCAAAATAAAAAGCTATTCTTTGAACAAGGTGGCACTGGATTTTTGTTGTTGTTGTGCATTTATCTATATGCAAACAGTAAGCAACAATGCCTAATGTATTATACCCATTACAGATAACAAATGCTAAATTGGCACATTTACACTGAGTGTACAAAATATTAAGGACACCTGCTCTTTCCATGACAGACTGACAAAGTTCCTGGCAAGGGTGGCCATCACCCTGTATAAGAAGACTAGGAGGACCCTGGGAACACCTCTGATCCAGTGCCATTGTTCAGCGCCATGACAACAATTCTGAAAGAACAACTGAATGACCCAGAAAAAACTGATGAGAATTATACTCAAGCTAAGCCCCAGAATGGACACTGATCCTAATCATTTCAGGGAACTGCACTGGTTTCCAGTTGACCTTCCATCATACCAGAGCCAGCATTGCCAACGTCAGACTGCTAGACTATAAGAGAAAGGCTGGATTGTCAAGCAAATCACTGCCGGTCTCACAGTCATTAACCATTAATTAACATAAACACATTTAGCACCTCCTGGCTTCCACACATAGCCTACAAGCCACTAATCCAAGTTAGGGGGGAGTTGCGGTTTACAGTAGGTGCACTTGATTGCTGGCTTGTGTGCCGGGTAGTCGAAGTGATCGCATGTTATCTTACGGGTACGTGGGACGGTAGCATCCCACCTGGCCAACATCCAGTGAAATTGCAGAGCGCGAAATAAAATAAAAATAATTCAAATATTTAACATTCTTGAAAATATATGTGTTATACATCAAAATAAAGCTTAACTTCTTGTTAATCCAGACTTTACAGCGAAAGCAAACTATGTGATTACCTGAGGTCAGCACCCTGCATAAAAGGCATGAAAATCATATTTCAACCAGGCAGGTGTGACGCAAAAGTCAGAAATTGCGCTATAAAAATTGTCTTACCTTTGATGATCATCTTCTGTTGGCACCCCAAAAGGTCCCAGTTACATCACAAATGGTTCTTTAGTTCGATAATGTCTTTCTTTATATCCATAAAAACTCAGTCAATAATCAACTCAGTTTACCTCCATCAAAATGCATACAAAATGAATCCCAAACGTTACTAATAAACTTTTCCAAACACGTCAAACAACATTTATAATCAAACCTTAGGTATCCTAAAACGCAAATAAATGTAATAAATTTAAGACAGAGAATAGTATGTTCATTCCCGGAGATAAATAAGAAAGAACGCGCTTTCCTCCACGCGCTTGGAAACACTACAGCCAAAATGGGAGCCACCTAGAAAAAAACGACAATTTCTGGGTCATTTTTCCAGAATGTAGTGGAAGCCCTAGGACTGCAATTTGGGAGGACTTGGGCTTATAATTATAGTACTAGCCATTGAAAATAGTGGTAAGCTGACATTTTTTGGGGGGTTGTCCTCTGGGTTTCGACTGCCATATCAGTTCTGTTATACTCACAGACACAATTTTAACAGTTTTAGAAACGTTAGTGTGTTTTCTATCTAAATCTACCAATATGCATATCCTAGCTTCTGTGCCTGAGTAACAAGCAGTTTACTTTGGGCACACTTTTCATCTGGATGTCAAAATACTGCCCCCTACCCAAGAGAGATTAATTAAACCATTTCAAGTGTCTTAAGGGAACAAACTACGCCTACCCAGTGATCCCTGAGAGCAAATCAAGTGCACCTATAGGCCTACCGCTGGCCAATCAGATATCACAGATCCACGTGTAGCTTCCATGAGACCACAGCAAAGTTCATACTGTGAGATTTCAAAACCTATAAAACCATGACTAGCGAGAGACTGCCAGCGAATACAGCAAAGAGCAGCTGTGAGTTCACGTTTACTTTTTTATTCAACACTTTTATGAGCCATAAAACACATTTCTCCCTATCCACTCGCACTACAAAGTCTATCGACAGACGTGCGTTATTATTAGCGTCTTGTCTTTCTTAATAGAGGAATATTTCACATTGTCTGGTCATAGGAGTAACAACATGAATTGGTGTGAGGCAGAAATAATGAAGTGTGACTTATGATTTTTTTTTTTTTTTTGTCCGAGAAGAACCACAGTGCAATGCATGGGGTTAAGTTTAACTTTTTTCGTTAAAGCGAGTCAGTGGTTCCTGCACCACATGCAATTGCTTTGGAGTAGTTAAAATAATGTTTAGATATTTCAATTTGATCAATCGATAAATAATCTAAACCTACATGCAACAGTATCTCGTGCTTTGACAATGCTTTCACGAGGCCCATTTCACATGATATGCCTAAATCCTTATAACCACTAGGCTAATAAATAAACACGTTTTCTTTTGATTATTTAATGACCTACATCATGTTATTTCAAGTTATCCATTTGGAGCACGACATGCCGTTGTTCAAAAATATGTACAAATTGGTTATGCCGATAAGTTGGGCAATTGAAGGTACACTACATTACCAAAAGTACATCTCATTCCTAAGTTATGGGCATTAATATGGAGTTGGTCCCCCCTTTGCTGCTATAACAGCCTCCACTCTTATGGAAAGGCTTTCCACTAGATGTTGGAACATTGGTGCGGGGAATTGATCCATTCAGCCACAAGGGCATTAGTGAGGTCAGGCACTGATGTTGGGCAATTAGGCCTGGCACGCAGTCAGCGTTCCAATTCATCCCAAAGGTGTTTGATGAGATTGAGGTCAGGGCTCTTTGCAGGCCAGTCAAGTTCTTCCACACCAATCTCAACAAACCATTTCTATACGGCATTCCCCAAACAGCACAGAGTTGTCTAGAATGTCATTGATATGCTGGCCTAGCTCGAACCATGAAAAACAGCCCCAGACCATTATTCATCCTCCGCCAAACTTTACAGTTGGCACTATGTATTGGGGCAGGTAGCGTTCTCCTGGAATCCGCCAAGCACAGGTTTGTTCATCGGACTGCCAGAAGGTGAAGCGTGATTCATCACTCCAGAGAACGCATTTCCACTGCTTCAGAGTCCAATGGCGGCAAGCTTTACACCATTCCAACCAATGCTTGGCATTGTGCACGGTAATCTTAGGCTGGTGTGCGGCTGCTTGGCCATGGAAACCCATTTCGTGAAGCTCCCTACGAACAGTTATTGTGCTGACGTTGCTTTCATTGGCAGTTTAGAACTAGGTAGTGAGTGTTAATCCCGTGGACAGATGATTTTTACGCGCTATGCACTTCAGTACTCAGTGGTCCTATTCTGTGAACTTTTGTGGCCTACTACTTCACGGCTGAGCCGTTGTTGCTCATAGACGTTTCCACAACAGAATAACAGCACTTACAGTTGACAGGGGAAGCACTAATAGGCAGCAGAAATATGACAAACTGACGTTGGAAAGGTGGCATCCTATGACAGTGACACGTTAAAAGTCACTGAGCACTTCAGTATTGGCCTTTCTACTGGCAATGTTTGTCTCTGGAGATTGGATGGCTGTATGCTCAATTTTATACACCTGGCAGCAACGGGTATGACTGAAACAGCTGCATCCACTCATTTGAAGGGATGTCCACATACTTTGTATATATTGTGTATCTATGGCTTACAGTGGCAAGAAAAAGCATGTGAACCCTTTGGAAATACCTGGATTTCTGCATAAATTGGTCATCAAATTTGATCTGATCTTCATCTAGGTCAGAACAATAGACAAACACAGTCTGCTTAAATTAACACACAAACAACTATACATTCATGTCTTTATTGAACACAGTGTAAAGGTTCATGGTGCAGGGTGGGAAAAGTATGTGAAACCTTGGATTTAATAATTGGTTGACTCTCCTTTGGCAGCAATAACCTCAACCAAATGTTTTCTGTAGTTGCGGATCAAACCTGCACAACGGTCAGGGGGAATTTTGGACCATTCCTCTTTACAAAACTGCTTCAGTTCAGCAATATTCTTGGGATGTGAACTGCTCTCAAGTTCATGCCACAGCATCTCAATCGGGTTGAGGTCAGTCCAGAAGGCGTATTTTCTTCTGTTGAAGCCATTCTGTTGTTTACTTCTGTGTTTTGGGTTGTTGTCCTGTTGCATCACCCAACCTCTGTTGCGCTTCAATTGGCGGACAGATAGGCTAACATTCTCCTGCAAAATGTCTTGATAAACTTGAAAATTCCCTTTTCCGTCGATGAGAGCAAGCTGTCTAGGCCCTGAGGCAGCCCAAAACCATGATGCTCCCTCCACCATACTTTACAGTTGGGATGAGGTTTTGATGTTGGTGTGCTGTGCCTCTTTTTCTCCACACATAGTGTTGTGTTTTCCTTCCAAACAACTCCACTGTAGTTTCATCTGTCCACATAATATTTTGCCAGTAGTGCTGTGGAACATCCAGGGGCACTTTTGCAAACTTCAGAGGTGCAGCAATGTTTTTTTGGACAGCAGTGGCTTCTTCCATGGTGTCCTTCCATGAACACCATTCTTGTTTGGTGTTTTGCGTATCATAGACTGGTCGTAGAGATACTTTTGTAACCCTTTCCAGCTTTATGCAAGTCAACAATTCTTAGGTCTTCTGAGATCTCTTTTGTTCGAGGCATGGTTCACATCAGGCAACGCTTCTTGTGAATGGCAAACTCAATTGTTGAGTGTTTTTTTATAGGGCAAGGCAGCTCTAACCAACATCTCCAATCTCGTTTCATTGATTGAACTCCAGGTTAGCGGACTCCAATTAGCTTTTGGAGAAGTCATTAGCCTAGGGGTTCACATACTTTTTCCAACCTACACAGTGAATGTTTAAATGATGTATTCAATATAGAGTAGAAAAATACAATAATCTGTGTGTTATTAGTTTAAGCACACTATGCCTGTCTATTGATGTGACTTAGATGAATATCAGATCAAATTTGATGACTAATTTATGCAGAAATCCAGGTAATTCCAAAGGGTTCACATACTTTTTCTTGACACTGTATGTTAACTTTGATTTTAGTTCAATGTAAATTATAGACCTTTCAAACATTGTATGCAACTTTAGAAAATCGGCAAATGACTTGATCAGAATTGGTCAAAAAAAGGTTCAAAAGTTATGCATGCCAACATAATAGGCAACAATTAATAGTAGGCAAAGTGACTGTCAGGTGAAAATGATATAAATCCTTTTACCATTGCAACATTTGATGTACAGTCACATTCACTGTGGTTGCCTGAAGAGATGCCTCATTGCAATTGGCTATTCCCCGTAACTTGCAACAATGTCAATGAGCGTCAACACGATCTTTCCTTTGCCTCAAACTACAACGATTACCAGCTGAGAAACTTTTAATGAGTTGATTTTACTCCTGACTTAGAGTTTGTCTGGGCATTGTCTGAACATCATCCTAAAACCTACTCCGAGTTGGGGCTCGGCTGGAGCGTATCGAAGAAACGGGGTAAACCGTCTCCGAAAGGGGCTCCCCCGATAGAAGCTAATCCACATAAAGTGGGAGTAACCGTCCATCTGAACACCGGCCTAAGGCCGGCCGACAGGTCCCTCCCAGGTGGATAACGAATGCCAAATCGGTCAGAAGAAATTAAACTGGCTCGACAACAGAGGGGAATCATGGAGACGCAAGATGAACCAAGCTGGGGACTGGACCCGAGAGCCAGCCCTCCCCGGGTCTAAACAACCACCAATCGGTCGCCGAAGGGATGGGCACCTTCATAGGATTAGAACCATGGTCATGAAGGACCCAGAACCCTCAAGGTGAAAGCTGTTAGTTATTTTAGTGTTAAAACAGGTTTGAACCATTTCTGAGATGTTTTTATTTGATTTATTTGACCATTTCAAAACAATACAACCACGCATGTGGATACAATACAATGTCATTAAAATCATTGAGTATGACACCAAAAAAAAATGTAAAACCTATTTCTATTATGGCCCACATGAATACAAAATACATCTCATCAATAGGGAGGAAACTGTAAAAGGAATAGCATAGATTACCATGTAACGTTCATGGAAAACAATTAAACTTCTTTTAAGCCTGTGCAGTTTTAAAGCATTTTGCCCATAAACCATTTCTTAAGGTTTCTCTTAAAACTCCCTAGTGTAGGGATATATTTTATATGGTTTGGTACACCATTCCATTCCTCTGCACCAGGGTTAAGGAAAATGCTTTTTCCTGCCATGCTCCAATAGCGCAGCAGTCTGTTATTGGCAACACTGGCTCTGGTGTGATGGCTACGAGAGTCTCTAATGAAATTAAAATAACCAGACAGGTAACTGGGGGAAAGGTCATGTACAACTTTAACAACCATCAACAGTTTGATCTGCACCACCCGGAGATCAACTGGAAGCCAGTTCAGTTCCCTGCAATGATTAGGACAAATGTGCATCCTCGGGAAGAGCTTGAGTATAATTCTCATTAGTTTGATTTGGGCCGTTTGAAGTTTGTACTTCAGAGTTTTTTTATGCCACTGAACCATGAGATACAAGCATAGTCATAGTGGCAATGAATCAGAGATGTTGCCATGGTTCTCAGAGTCTCTGTATCCACGAACTTGGCTACCCTTGCCGGGATCTTTGTTCTGGAATAAACATTCCCAATGACCTTTAGAGCCCTGGGTTCATCGGTCATGTGTTCACATCCCAAGTATGTAAGAGCATCACCGCTACACCATTACACCTGAGAAGTTGGAAAGGTTTCTCACTTTGTTTTTGGAACCAAACATGATACATTCCGTCTTGCCTTAATGCAGAGACAGTTTGTTGTCGGATAACCACTTACTGACTTTAGTCATTTCGCAGCTTAGGGTGTTTTCAACGATCTCCTTATTCTTATGTGAAACCAAGTGGGCAGAATCATCTGCATACAGGAACAGAGGGCATGAACAGGCAGAATCCATGTTATTTATGTAGAGCAAAAAAAAAAGCAAAGGCCCCAAAATGCTCCCCTGGAGGACACCACAGTTTATCTCTTTAGCATAAGACAGTGTCCCGGCTACATCCACCCTTTGGACCCTATCAGATAGGTATAACTTCACCCATAATAAGGAGTTAGTGCAAAAATCAATTGCTTTCAGTTTGTACAACAAAATATCATGGTTTACAGTATCAAATGCTTTTCTGTCAAGTATAGTAAACATGTATTGGTAGAATAAGATAAAAACCTGACTGAAGGTCATATAAAATGTCATGGTCATCATTGTACTTTATGATCTGTTCATGGAGTGATTTTTCTAAAACCTTTGACAACACACCCAAGATTGACACTGGTCTGTAGTTCCCTTGTTCAACTTTGCTTCCTTTCTTGAATAAAGGAACTCTTCGACCCGTGATACCTTTCATGTTGAATGGAAAGGTTGATGATGTGTGTTACATAAGGTCCGATACAATCAGTAGCATCACTCAGGAATCTAGCTGGGACGTTATCCAGTCCTGTGGCTTTCTGTTTGTCTAGATCTTCAAGCATCTTTGATGTTTTGTGGATACGGGTCCTGGTCATGTGAGGAAAAATACCATGATTTTCAGTAACAACAATCAAGATTGAACTTGCAGGCAAATGATCACAGGCCAGTGAGCTACATTGTTATGACTGTCCTGAAAGAAAACCTACTGCATCGTATTAATCAAAATGAGTCTTTCATCAGGTACTGCAGAACTAAATCTTTGCCACAAACCTCTGATAGCAACCCCCGACAAACATAAGACTAGAGAATGCATTGTTCTCTAAATGTATTTTAACCTAAAAAGACTTCCTACCTCTGACAGTGAACAAAGTGATCAACAAAGCCAGGATATACTTAGTGTAAGTCAGTCTTAGCCAGAGTTTGTTAAATTATTAAAATGTCATGTTAATTCAATGGTGTCTGTGTGTGTATATATCTATGTGCACTGTGTGTGAGTACTAACTATGTCAGAGCATGCATGCAAGTCTGTGTAGAAAATATGTGTACCCATATGGTCTTCGTGGGGCGGAGGGGTGTGGTGGGGTGTGAGAGAGTCAGCTCAACTATTCAACTATAATTTCTGCATGCAACCACATTTGCAGCAAACAGACGCTCTCTCTGGAACTGAACACTGTCTCACATGTGTTCTAGGGTTCCTATCTGGGCAGGGAGCCACTGGGAAGGGTTACAGGGTGGAGGAGCTCTTCCTCTGAAGTATTTTTCAGCTACGGGCAGTGGTGGACCCGTGGAATTGTTAAATTAGTACCTGCGCTGTTGTGTAATAAGCAAGCCAAATCAGACGCAAGCCAGATGTTTTGGGTGCAAGATTAATAGCGTCATGTTATGTATGGCTGGGCGATATATAGAATTCAATCCAATGTATGTTTCAGTGCGATGTTCCAAATGCCTGTATCGCAAGAATCAATATGTTTATTTTATTTTTATGTACACCTTCCCACTCACACACAGACACCAAGCCCCTCCCCCTGTCACTCACAACAACAACAATGATGAAAGATAACTGCTTGTTGTCAGAGAGGAAGACGTTTAAACTCGCTATTTACACGAGATTTGGTCCAACAGAAACGCTTGGAGACATTTTACTGTAATAGATGACAAATTAACCTTTAAAAAAATATACCTTTTTTGTCTCAACTCCCAAAATGTAGAACAGAGCAGACCCTATTAAAATGAGAGAATCAATGTTCATTGATAGTTTCAAATTAATGCTCAGTTTGTTGTGCGCAGAATCGTGGTACTGTTAGCAGCATTTCAGTGAACGTTGCATATACAGTTGAAGTCGGAAGTTTACATACACCTTAGACAAAAACATTTAAACTTACTTTTTCACAATTCCTGACATTTAATCTTAGTAAAAATTCCCTGTCTTAGGTCATTTAGGATCACCACTTTATTTTAAGAATGTCAAATGTCAGAATAATAGAGAGAATTATTGATTTCAGCTTGTATTTCTTTCATCACATTCCCAGTGGGTCAGAAGTTTACATACACTCAATTAGTATTTGGTAGCAATGCCTTTAAATTGTTTACCTTGCGTCAAACATTTCGGGTAGCCTTCCACATGCTTCCCACAATAAGTTGGGTGAATTTTGGCCCATTCCTCCTGACAGAGCTGGTGTAACTGAGTCAGGATTGTAAGGCCTCCTTGCTCGCACATGCTTTTTCAGTTCTGCCCACAAATCTTCCATAGGATTGAGGTCAGGGCTTTGTGATGGCCACTCCAGTACCTTGACTTTGTTGTCCTTAAGCCATTTTACCACAACTTTAGAAGTATGCTTGGGGTCATTGCTCATTTGGAAGACCCATTTGCGACCAAGTTTTAACTTCCTGACTGATGTCTTGAAATGTTGTTTCAATATATCCACATACATTTCATCCTTCATGATGCCATCTATTTTGTGAAGTGCACCAGTCCCTCCTGCAGCAAAGCACCCCCACAACATGATGCTGCCACCCCTGGCTTCACAGTTGGGATGGTGTTCTTCGGCTTGCAAGCCTCCTCCTTTTTCCTCCAAACATAACGATGGTCCTTACGGCCAAACAGTTCTATTTTTGTTTCATCGGACCAGAGGACATTTCTCCAAAAAGTACGATTTTTGTCCCCATGTGAAGTTGCAAACCGTAGTCTGGCTTTTATATGGCGGGTTTGTAGCAGTGGCTGCTTCCTTGCTGAGTGGCCTTTCAGGTTATGTCGATATAGGACTTGTTTTACTGTGGATATAGATAATTTTGTACCTGTTTCCTCCAGCATCTTCACACGGTCCTTTGCTGTTGTTCTGGGATTGATTTGCACTTTTCGCACCAAAGTACATTAATCTTCAGGAGACAGAACGCGTCTCCTTCCTGAGCGGTATGACGGCTGCGTGGTCCCATGGTGTTTATACTTGCGCATTATTGTTTGTACAGATGAACATGGTCCCTTCAGCCGTTTGGAAATTCCTCCCAAGGATGAACCAGTGGAGGTCAAAACAAATCATTCTGAGGTCTTGGCTGATTTCTTTTGATTTTCCCATGATGTCAAGCAAAGAGGCCCTGAGTTTGAAGGTAGGCCTTGAAATACATCCACAGATACACCTCCAATTGACCCAAATTATGTCAATTAGCTTATCAGAAGCTTCTAAAGCCATGACATCATTTTCTGGAATTTTCCAAGCTGTTTAAAGGCACAATCAGCTTAGTGTAAGTAAACTTCTGATCCACTGGAATTGTGATACAGTGAATTATAAGTGAAATAATCTGTCTGTAAATAATTGTTGGAAAAATTACTTGTGTCATGCACAAAGTAGATGTCCTAACCGACTTGCCAAAACTATATTTTGTTAACAAGAAATGTGTGGAGTGGTTGAAAAACAATTACATTACAAATTTAGTATTATTTGCCTGTGTTACCCTGTGGAGGCAGTCACAGTAACAGGTTATACTTGTTTTAAACTAGAAGTATGTCATTTTCGGCTCTGGTCGGCTTTGCATGACATTCATATGCAAAGCCGACCAGCCAGGCCGGTTCATCTGAAGTACTAGCATAACGATAACAAGCTAGTGTAATGCTTCCCAAAGGCCATCTCCATTTCAGAGCTTTAGCTGTGTAAACAAAAACAAAAATGTCAGACAGGAACCCAAGGCTCCATTAACCAACCTCTATTTCAAGCTCACCTGACAGCACTCCCGTCAACATGCAGCTGATCAAAGACAGGACTTGGTCCGCTGAGCCTCATATATATTGTCATATTGTATAATAGTCGCTAACCCTGGACAAGGATTTGCTTCTACACTTAGACTTATGATGACTTACGACAGGCACAAATGTCCTTACCACAGTAATAAGGAAAGCGTTAAATTGCATTTAATTTCAAACAAATCCATTGATAAGATTAAAATGATAGAGGATTATAGCCTTACATATTAAGATCTATAGTTTAGGTGTGTTAACACTAGCAACACAACACATTCATCAGAGTCATCTGATCTTCATTGCGATGTGTCATGGTCATTAAACATCTTATTTATTATCGTAGGGAGAAATTATAGGGTTTACTTCCTTGGGAATACTGCTGCTGGGGGGGGGGGGGGGGGGGGGGGGGGCATTCAAAAGGTGCCTGCCATGACAGATGTCTGGCAATGGCCTTAGTGGGCTTTATGCAGACTATGTGTACAGGGCCAGAGAGTTCCCATGTTGTGTATAAACGAATGCTATGAAAGATAGCATGTTGAGGGAAACCAGAGCCAATAGAGCTTAAGTTAACTGTCATAAGGCAGGGAATAGCCAAGCTACAAGTTGATGAGTAGTGTGGGGCTGAAGGCCTCTTTAGATGACCTCACCAGATAGGCCTCTCCTACCTAGCTCCAGTAGCCTATCCTCCTAGGGCCATCAGGAAGGGGACTGTTCTGAATCAACTACCATATAGTGCTAGAGATAACAAGATACAGACAAGCCAAAAACAATGCCTGAAAAATGATCCATTTCACTCCTAGACGTACAGCAATAGACATTTGAAGAAAAATATAGCAACAAAGACTCACACTTTTACTTCTGTCACTGCTTATGTCTGTGCATTGCTACATGTCCAATTGAATTCTGACCGGATGCGTTTTGAATTCTGTGGTAGCATATAAACAAACCCATTTCTCCTGTAGTCAAATAAAATCTGTGTGGTTTTGTGTTGAGTACGGACAAAGAAGGCTCTTCGTACGATGCTTCCAGTTTCAGAATAAGATTTTGCTGCCTGGCAGTAGCTCGTTGCATAAACAAAGGAACTGCATAAACATTGCTGAGGTAGGTTTCCTTGAATCAAGGTCTAAATATATTTTAATATGACCGTTTGTTTGATTCCATTTATAAGACCAAGAAAAGACACGGGTCTAGTTGGTTGGCCTTTTAAATCCCAAATTAATCTGAGTTTAACATTAAGCATACAGTTTATGGATCTTCCAGTATTTCCCTAATATGGTATTCCTTTTGAGGTAAAGCTGTATTTCAGAAGTACAATTAGGTTACTCTCTTTCATTCCAGGGGAAGAGTCTATTTGGGTCTATAAAGGCAAAGCCTAATGATCAGTACTACTATGTTAAATGTATTTTCTCTTCACAAAACAGCACTTGTTGCGCGCACCAATACACAGGATGACACTTAAGGTAGCAATAGCATGGGATGCAACATTTTGGACATTGTAAAAGAATATACAGATTACAACGATACATTACAAGATGCGTCCATGCGACATTCATGGCTAGAGACAACAGCACGCAGCTTGCCATTTGAGGTCTAAAGATGTTCTGACCCAATCTAAAATGGGACTGGCAATGTCTCCATGCTCTGTGAGCTGCTCAGTGAAGTCGCCAGACCTGTCATTCAGAAAAGCGTCTCAGAGCCTCCACCAGGGAACACTTTAGCCTCTGGGAGAATCCCCGCATTTATTCAGCATCCGCCTACTGTCACAAAATATTAAAAAGACGCAGTAAAAGTGCAGTAAAATACATGTTCATTTTAGTTTTCCCAACCATATTAGCACAGGCTCTACGCTAGTTATAAGGCCGATGGCTACTCAATTCATATGCCCTGTGGTTCAACTTAGCGACTCAAGCGGGTCATTCTGCGAAATGAGGCCTTTTGCATCGCTTTGATATTTTAAGTAGAAAGTAGTGCACAAATATTGAATTTTAAAAGCCCTTTAAGATAGACCACGTACAACATTTCTAAACGGGCTTGTTGACCTACTTAACCTCCTCTAACCTCCAAGTTTTCACCATCATTGTAAAGCACTAGTAATATTGTTGCTTTAACAAAGTCATTTCTGGAGGTTATTCATTTCATGTGATTAGTGATTCATAAATAAAAAATAAATAAAAGTAAAAACTGTCCCTCATTTTAACGTCAACCGTGTTACATGAACTGAACTCTCGTTTTATTATGGTGAAACTATTCCTCTTTAAATATATATTTTTTAAAGAAACAAACATTTAAATAGTTAAATCAGTATAAAAGCAGGTGAGATGGTTCTATTCTTTTTGACCATTTTCTGGTGTTTTGTGGTAGAAAACTGAGCGGGTTGGGCTTAACAAGTCAACCCTGTTACCCATGGAAAGAAATGTTTTAAAAAAAATGTTTTGTTAAGAATTGCATTTAATTGCCTCTCCCTGTTGCACACAACAAGCTTCCATTCCTCCTGTCACTATTACGGTCAAACCTGTTACTTAATTTGGCACTTACTACAAGCATTTCGCTACACCCAAAAGCATTTTGCTACACTCGCATTAACATCTGCTAACCATGTGTATGTGACAAATAAAATTTGATTTGATTTGACTACAGTCATTTTTATTTATTATCTTGAAATGGGAAAACATGTTTTTTAAATTAAATTGATGTGCTCTTTATGACAGAATGTTAAAATTATAAGATTATATATATTTTTTATTCAAAGTTACACTACTCAAGAGACTCTTTGTGGAACAACCCAAATGACAAAGGACAGAATTGTTACTGTGGCCGTGGCATGCAGACTGAATTAAATTATGACAAGAGAATAGAGTGCCTCACCATCTACAATCTATCTATTTGACTCAAGGAATCAATTCAGGTTCTACAAGGATAATGACTGCTGCATTGTTATACATTAATACTATAATTAGATTTTATGAAGGGGACAATCATTCTTTTTTTATTTTTTTAGAGTCGACATACTAAACCATGTAAATACCACCCTTGCCTCTAAAGCTAAGCAGGATTGGGCCTGGCTGATCCCGAGACGGGAGACTAAATGCTGCTGGAATAGTCTCAAACAGTTTCCTTCATACCTTCTAGCCCCCTGACCAATGCCAGGGTAGTGGTCACGAGCTTGTCACTGGTCACAAGGGAAAGGACACCCGAGATAGAAGATATTCAAGACTACAGGGACAACCAACTTGGTTGCCCTCTTTATACAAGAGCAAACAATCCCCTTCATGTCTACAGTTGAGCAGAATATAAATCTGTTAAATAAGGTAATGGTATTTTATAGGTGGCCGCCAATCTCCCTGCCAGCCCTGATCTTTTAAAGCTTTTTCACTAAATTACCTCCGACCCAGACAAATTAGGGTTTATCGGGCAAGTGGATGGCTTGTGTCTATCCCCTCAGTGAAAACATAGCGACTGGAAGCCCCCTTTGTCGTCACACTCCACTTATTCAATCCAGGCTGGAGAGAGGGAGGGCAGGCCAGACAAAAACAAGCAATTAGCAGAAGGAGGAGGCCGAGACACAGGGCCTCTCAATAGGGGTCTATTGATGTGCAAAACGATCTGGTGGCGGCCTGCATAAGTGTGGCAACCATGTCAGAGGACCACATAGGCAGTGGATGGCAGATTAAATAAGTTAGAACAGACTGAAAGGATGAGAAAAGGCAGCTAAACTGAGACGAGAGGAAAATGATTGAACAACGAAAGTAGGCTAAGCTCCGAATCGCTATTCACATCATGAAGAAGTAGTCTTCTAAACCACACCCACCTTGGGGGAAGTTAACTGCCATTGGCCATCTTTGCCCATTCAACATAACTACGTAAATCTAGGCTATTACTTCTAAACAAAAACATTTTGGGGGTTCCCATATGGTTACAATGTTTTGGTTATTGCTTGAACAGTCGCTAAGATTATATTTTGTTGTGATCGTTGCAAAATACCTATTTCAGATGCAGCAGTTGTTAGCTAGAATGCTAACAATCACCGACATGGGCTTCTAGCAAAGCTAGCCAAAGAGCATTTTACTGGTTGTAGTTGAAGTGATTCATGTTTAATGCAGTTGATTGGCGACGATTACAAAAACATTATATTAAGCAGGATATTGAAACCTTTACAATCCAATTATAATCAAAAAGTAGTGTGAAACGCACTCATAAGCAACATGTAAATGTAGGCTTTTCTTTGCTTGTGGTTTATGAGAACTCCCCCGTGTTTCCCCCCAGTGGGGAAATTGTGAATAGCGACCCGGAGTATTAAACCCAAGCTAGCAACATAGCTCATTTTCAACTGTGGCCCATGTTCAGAAGATAAATCATGACAATCCTGACAATAATACCAAAAAGGAAACTCCGGTCGCTACGTACCACCAACTCGGAGAACATGCCGTCCAGCTCATCATAGCCTGGCATGGGCAGTGAAGGCTCCATGGTCTGCAGGGCGAAGTCCTCGCGTAGCTGGTAGGTGATCTCTGGGTGGTCGCTGCCACTCTGGAAGCAGCAGAAGATGAAGGAGATTCCGGCGCCACCGCCACCACCACGCTTCCGGGGTGCCATGGCTACCGCTGCTGCGGCAGAGGGTTCAGGTTTGGAGGGAGAAGGGGGTGAGGCTCTTTCTGCAACACCTGCCTCCGCTACCTCAGTGTTTCAACTCCTTTAGAGAGCCCTGTGACGGTACAAAAATGGAGAAGATGGGGTCGGTTAAACAACACAATATCTAAACAATACAACATCCCTGGCTTACACAGCATGCATTGATTATAAGTAGGGCTAGGGTTTTTTCCTGCTCTAGGCCAAATAATGCTTTCCTGTTAAGGAAAAAGCTCCTAGTTAGCAAGGGCCAGAGATTTTCTGAGCCAAATCACAGAAAAATTGCCATAATTAAAAAGGCTTTCATTGGCTTGATAGAAACCTCACACTTAAAAAGCAAATATTTAAAGAGGAGTCTGTTAATAAAAATCAAAGGGGTGGCACACTATCGCATTTCACTGGTTGTAAACGCATAGCCACTTGTATTGATTTACAACACAGGGTAAAAAGCAGATGGTCGTTGAAATCTAGACCCTCTCCCTCGGGAGCATCAGCTTTCCTTCCAGGACGTAATGATTGTGATCAATCAAATCTATTTATAAAGCCCTTCTTACATCAACTGATGTCACACAGTGCTGTACAGAAACCCAACCTAAAACCCCAAACAAACAGCAAGCAATGCAGGTGTAGAAGCACGGTGGCTAGGCAAAAACTCCCTAGAAAGGCAGGAACCTAGGAAGAAACCTAGAGAGGAACCAGGCTCTGAGGGTTGGCCAGTCCTCTTCTGGCTGTGCCGGGTGGAGATTATAACAGTACATGGCCAAGATGTTCAAATGTTCACAGATGACCAGCAGGGTCAAATAATAATAATAATCACAGTGGTCAGTGCAGTCTAGAAGTTGTTACCTTGCTATGCATGTGTAGAGGTCTAAAACAGTCAGTGAAGAGCATGAGAAACACCACAGACATATGGTTCATAAATGCATTTCAACCTCAGGCCTTCTGAGCACAGGTGCTATATAACTTAATCAAACCACAACAGCTGTTCAATGCTAATGAAAATTCTAGAGATATGGTAATATTATGCACGTAATATATGTCTATTAGTAATTTTTATGGGGGAAAAAAACAGAGACAATGTTGTGTAAGAAATATAAAATTGCATATGGTCAATTCTGTGGGAAAGTCAACTTGAGAATGCAAAAATAGTTGTTCATTTCCAAATGACACCACATTCGTAATTATTTGTTTGAGTGTATGCTTTAGTCCACCAGTTTTAGTAAGACATTTATTTGATGAATTTTGGTCATTACGGAGTAGGATGCCAAGTCTCAAATAAGGCTTTTCAGTCAATCATATTTCATGGCTTTTGGAAAGGACTCACAGAGCTTCTATTTATTTATTTATTTTTCCCCACTGTTTTTTTCCCCCCAGTGTTTGTTATGAAGTTGACATCATAATACTACATTGAACTGTCCTGAGTTTTATTGGAGAGTTCTACAGTCTTTTAGGAAAATGAAAAGTGTTTGTAAAACATAATCATTTCATCAGATTATCTTGAAACTTACTCTGTAAAGCCAACTTCCATCAAGGTTTCATATGGTTTATAATTGGCATCTTTTCATTGTCGGTCTCCTTTTTCAGCATTATGAAATAGTCACAGCCATAACGGTTGTGGATTAGATGGATACGAATGCATCGTATTGTTGGCTTCAGATGCATGTGCATGCACCGCACACTGTGTGCTTCTGAGAAATACTCTTCAGACTTTCAAAGAAGAAAATTGTTGATATCATGAAAAGTCTGTTCTAGGTAAGATTTTCTTAGAGAACACAGTATATGACTAAATGCATTTCTCACACATGGCAGTAACTTAGTGATAGATTTTTTGATAGAAAGGCGTTTATCCACAATCTGTGAATATTCCTTGATTGTGTTATTCTAAATTAAAAACACACCCAAAATATGCTGACTTCATCCATTGTCCCTAAAAGTGTATTGGCTGTGTAAGCATTTGTACAGTATATTGCCTCATTTGCATGTTTTATTGGAGTATTTCAGAAAAGGCATAATACATTTTTTTTTTTAATCTAAAATGTGTGTCTACATTCAACTGTCCGAGGTCAATTTCGATGCATGTGAAGATAAAATATGTTTTCACCCATTAGGGTACGTTGCCTTCCTGGCCTTATGCTATGTAGTATACTATTCTGGCTACCTGTAATAATGTTACCCTAAAGTACTCAGCCTTCTGCTGACATTTTTAAAACATTCCAGATGACAACTAATCGATGTTATTTTATTTTATTTCAGACTGTCACATCCATAACAAAGAGCGTGACATCAGTAACGATCGTAATAAAGTAATAATGGATATGACAATCTTTTCCTTCAAAATGGCTATGAATGTTTTAACATAAGACTTACAAACTCAAGAGTTTGCTAATAAGTTAAGTCTCCCATAAAGCTTTTTATTTTTTTTATCCAACATGCTTATATTTAGGAGCCAGATTTTTGGGGTATACACTCCCCCCAAGGGGTACTACAGACACATACGTCAACATTTTAATTTATGTTTTGTTAGTCCAATATGTGAGGAATTCAATTTGTGATTTTGCATGCAAATGTCACATCCATAACGCTGGAATCGCCAATATAGGCAAAAAATATAATTTTCTTTATACTTCCATAGTATGCCTCCCCAAGTCCTCCAGAAAGCGATACGGGTCAGCTGTCTCAGCTACAATCTATGATAGCCCTTTGAGCTTGTAACAAGTTTCACTACCACTGTGCTACTGTCTCTTGCCATACACCAGTTTAGGATCAGAGATTTTATCACAGGGCGGGCCAAGACATGGGGCAGAGGTCACCGCCTCACTCAGAGCTGCTGAAATGTGCACATTTCAGAGACGCAGTCTTATGCCAGCAGAAGATGCTGGGTAAACAACACCTGGCTATATGGGCTCAAGCCATGCCTCACATAGCCCTGTACGAACGTCTGTTTTCACATTTTCACAAAAATGTGAGCATTTCAAGCGTTGCTCTGTGGGGACATGCACCCTGTGTAGCTTTACTGGGGTGGGTTGAGCCTATATTTCAGATACATTTTCCTGTACACGCACAGATGAGATTTGCCATTAACAATTAAAGGATCACACCACCCCACAGTTCATCCAGTCAGCCAGAAAGTTCAAGTGGTGTAACACAGCAGGGTGATCCACAAGTGTAGCATTACCCAAGCAGAAGCAGGGAGTGCACACCTGTGCAGAGTGAGGGTATATAATGACAGAGGTGAGGGCGGCGGTATGGTACCTCAGCCCAGCTGCTTAGCCCGAGGGCTGCGGACAATTGTTGGAAAAACACGGTAGGGTTTCACCTCACCTCGGTGAATGTGTCAGTGTAGCCAAGATAATGAGTTTGCCAGGACAAAGCATGGGGCAAGGAAAACATTTCAAGTTGTAGAAGGTGGAGTCCTGAGTGGTAAAGTTATACACAATAGAGTAAATGTAGGGTCTCAGAGGGAATCGCCCACATTTCCTCCGAGGTGGCCAGGGCTGTCCTGGCAAAGATGCTTGACAGACTTCTGGCCACACCACAGTGGCACAGCTGAACCTCAAATCTCAGCTAATCTGACGCCGGAGAGAAATTCCCAGCTGCCTCTTCTTTAAAAAACTGTCAGACTGCGCTCAGGCCGTGTCTAGACTTCACAGTTCAAAATCAAATCAAATTTTATTTGTCACATACACATGGTTAGCAGATGTTAATGCGAGTGTAGCGAAATGCTTGTCCTTCTAGTTCCGACAATGCAGTAATAACAAGTAATCTAACTAACAATTACAAAACTACTGTCTTGTACACAGTGTAAGGGGATAAAGAATATGTACATAAGGATATATGAATGAGTGATGGTACAGAGCAGCATAGGCAAGATACAGTAGATGGTATCGAGTACAGTATGTACAAATGAGATGAGTATGTAAACAAAGTGGCATAGTATAAAGTGGCTAGTGATACATGTATTACATAAGGATACCGTCGATTATATAGAGTACAGTATATACGTATGCATATGAGATGAATAATGTAGGGTAAGTAACATTTATATAAGGTAGCATTGTTTAAAGTGGCTAGTGATATATTTACATCATTTCCCATCAATTCCCATTATTAAAGTGGCTGGAGTTGAGTCAGTGTCAGTGTGTTGGCAGCAGCCACTCAGTGTTAGTGGTGGCTGTTTAACAGTCTGATGGCCTTGAGATAGAAGCTGTTTTTCAGTCTCTCGGTCCCAGCTTTGATGCACCTGTACTGACCTCGCCTTCTGGATGATAGCGGGGTGAACAGGCAGTGGCTCGGGTGGTTGATGTCCTTGATGATCTTTATGGCCTTCCTGTGACATCGGGTGGTGTAGGTGTCCTGGAGGGCAGGTAGTTTGCCCCTGGTGATGCGTTGTGCGGACCTCACTACCCTCTGGAGAGCCTTACGGTTGAGGGCGGTGCAGTTGCCGTACCAGGCGGTGATACAGCCCGCCAGGATGCTCTCTATTGTGCATCTGTAGAAGTTTGTGAGTGCTTTTGGTGACAAGCCGAATTTCTTCAGCCTCCTGAGGTTGAAGAGGCGCTGCTGCGCCTTCTTCACGATGCTGTCTGTGTGAGTGGACCAATTCAGTTTGTCTGTGATGTGTATGCCGAGGAACTTAAAACTTGCTACCCTCTCCACTACTGTTCCATCGATGTGGATAGGGGGGTGTTCCCTCTGCTGTTTCCTGAAGTCCACAATCATCTCCTTAGTTTTGTTGACGTTGAGTGTGAGGTTATTTTCCTGACACCACACGCCGAGGGCCCTCACCTCCTCCCTGTAGGCCGTCTCGCCGTTGTTGGTAATCAAGCCTACCACTGTTGTGTAAGTCTGCCTCTTACTTCCGGCGCCGACAGAGATGGCCGCCTCGCTTCGCGTTCCTAGGAAACTATGTTGAAACTACTGTGTTATTTCTTACATTAGTACCCCAGGTCATCTTAGGTTTCATTACATACAGTCGAGAAGAACTACTGAATATAAGAGCAACGTCAACTCACCATCAGTACGACCAAGAATATGTTTTTCGCGACGCGGACCCTGTGTTCTGCCTTACAAACAGGACAACGGAGCGGATCCCATGCAGCGACCCAGTTCATGCAGCTTTAATATTCTGATCACAGAGTTCTGATCATGGAATCCCGAACGCGTCATGCATCTACACTTAAATATGTGTCCATTGTGTCCGGATTCCCTTTACCTGTGCTATATTCAAATGCCAGTATGCATTCTACAAAACGGTGGAATAGGCAAAATATGATAACACAACAACTGATGGCAGTAGCTAACTACTGTAGCTAACTAGCTAGCAAGCAACGCTAAAGGGATTGCAAAGAAGTTAGCATAACTTTGGCCAAAGAAAACATTTTTTTTTCTAAATATTAGCTAGCTGGCTAGCATTTATGAGGCCAGCAAACACATTAATCACATGTATTTCTTCCAACATTATAATGAAACCTCGGTTGCCTCGGTCCCAAAACACACATTTCTGGAAACTTGTGGGAGGAGCGCTGATGACGTCACCCACTGTATGCGCTTTTGGTAGCCAAATTGCATCCAGACAGAGAAGAAATCAGCACACAATGCATCCCTGACCGCGCCTTTTTCTTCCACGCCAAACTTGGTGCAAAGCCACGCCCACGAGTAACAGAGTTCGGAGGTTCCCTGTGACAAAGTAAATGAGTGTGAGAGAAGAAGAACGCTAGAGGGAATCCCTGTGAACAGGGAATCGGAGTTTGCTCGTGCCTGCCATGCCACGAACCAAGGGAGATGCACAGTTTCGCGGCCTCGTTTGAAATGATCTAAACAAAAGGCAAGCAACAACTGACTCTGTATTTTTTTATTTTATTTACTTTACCTTTATTTAACCAGGTAGGCTAGTTGAGAACAAGTTCTCATTTGCAACTGCGACCTGGCCAAGATAAAGCATAGCAATTCGACACATACAACAACACAGAGTTATACATGCAAAAAACAAAACATAGTCAATAATACAGTAGAACAAAAGAAAACAAAAAAAGTCTATATACAGTGAGTGCAAATGTGGTAAGATAAGGGAGTTAAGGCAATAAATAGGCCATAGTGGCAAAGTAATTACAATATAGCAATTAAACACTGGAATGGTAGATGTGCAGAAGATGAATGTACAAGTAGAGATACTGGGGTGCAAAGGAGCAAGATAAATAAATACATACTGTATGGGGATGAGGTAGGTAGATAGATGGGCTGTTTACAGATGGGCTATGTACAGGTGCAGTGATCTATGAGCTGCTATGACAGCTGGTGCTTAAAGCTAGTGAGGGAGATATGAGTCTCCAGCTTCAGATATTTTTGCAGTTTGTTCCAGTCATTGGCAGCAGAGAACTGGAAGGAAAGACGACCAAAGGAGGAATTGGCTTTGGGGATGACCAGTGAGATATACCTGCTGGAGCGCATGCTACGAGTGGGTGCCGCTATGGTGACCAGTGAGCAGAGATAAGGCGGGGCTTTACCTAGCAGAGACTTGTAGATAACCTGTAGCCAGTGGGTTTGGCAACGAGTATGAAGCGAGGGCTTTGCAATGGTGGGTAGTGTATGAGGCTTTGGTGACAAAACGGATGGCACTGTGATAGACTGCATCCAGTTTGTTGAGTAGAGTGTTGGAGGCTATTTTATAGATGACATCACCGAAGTCAAGGATCGGTAGGATGGTCAGATTTACGAGGGTATGTTTGGCAGCATGAGTGAAGGATGTTTGTTGCGATATAGGAAGCCAATTCTATAATTAATTTTGGATTGGAGATGCTTAATGTGAGTCTGGAAGGAGAGTTTACAATGTCTAACCAGACTCCTAGGTATTTGTAGTTGTCCACGTATTCTAATTCAGAGCCGTCCAGAGTAGTGATGCTGGACGGGCGAGCAGGTGTAGGCAGTGATCGGTTGAATAGCATGCATTTAGTTTTACTTGCGTTTAAGAGGAGTTGGAGGCCACGGAAGGAGAGTTGTATGGCATTGAAGCTTGTCTGGAGGTTAGTTAACACAGTGTCCAAAGAGGGGCCAGAAGTATATAGAATGGTGTCATCTGCGTAGAGGTGTACCAGAGAATCACCAGCAGCAAGAGCAACATCATTGATGTATACAGAGAAGAGAGTCGGCCTGAGAATTGAACCCTGTGGCACCCCCATAGAGACTGCCAGAGGTCCGGACAACAGGCCCTCCGATTTGACACACTGAACTCTATAAGAGAAGTAGTTGGTAAACCACAGTAATGTCTCTTATCGATGGCGGTTATGATGTATTTTAGGACCTTGAGCGTGGCTGAGGTGCACCCATGACCAGCTCTGAAACCAGATTGCATTGCGGAGAAGGTACGGTGGGATTCGAAATGGTCGGTAATCTGTTTGTTAACTTGGCTTTCGAAGACCTTAGAAAGACAGGGTAGGATAGATATAGGTCTGTAGCAGTTTTGGGTCTAGAGTGTCACCCCCTTTGAAGAGGGGAATGACAGCGGCAGCTTTCCAATCTTTGGGAATCTCAGACGATACGAAAGAGAGGTTGAACAGGCTAGTAATAGGGGTTGCAACAATAATTAATAATAATTTTAATTTTAAAAAGAGAGGGTCCAGATTGTCTAGCCTGGCTGATTTGTAGGGGTCCAGATTTTGCAGCTCTTTCAGAACATCAGCTATCTGGATTTGGGTAAAGGAGAAATGGTGGGGGCTTTGGCGGGTTGCTGTGGAGCGTGCCGGGCAGTAGGGACAGCCAGGTGGAAAGCATGGCCAGCCGTAGAGAAATGCTTATTGAAATTCTCAATTATAGTGGATTTATCGTGGTGACAGTGTTTCCTAGCCTCAGAGCAGTGGGCAGCTGGGAGGAGGTGCTCTTATTCTCCATGGACTTTACAGTGTCTCCGAACTTTTTTGAGTTAGTACTACAGGATGCAAATTTCTGTTTGAAAAAGCTAGCCTTAGCTTTCCTAACTGCCTGTGTATATTTGTTCCTAACTTCCCTGAAAAGTTGCATATCATGGGGGCTATTCGATGCTAATGCAGAACCACACAGGATGTTTTTGTGCTGGTCAAGGGCCGACAGGTCTGGAGTGAACCAATAACTATATCTATTCCTAGTTCTACATTTTTTGAACGGGGCATGCTTATTTAAGATGGTGAAGAAGGCACTTTTAAAGAATAGCCAGGCATCATCTACTGACGTGATGAGGTCAATGTCATTCCAGGATACCCCGGCCAGGTCAATTAGAAAGGCCTGCTCGCAGAAGTATTTTAGGGAGCGTTTTACAGTGATGAGGGGTGGTCGTTTGGTCGGAGACCCAATACGGATGCAGGCAATGAAGCAGTGATCGCTGAGATCTTGATTGAGGGCGAGTTAGTTAGGATGACATCTATGAGGGTGCCCGTGTTTACGGATTTGGAGTTGTACCTGGTAGGTTCATTGATAATTTGTGTGAGATTGAGGGTATCAAGCTTGGATTGTAGGATGGCCGGGGTGTTAAACATGTCCCAGTTTATGTTACCTAGTAGCACGAGCTCAGATGATAAATGGGGGGCAATCAATTCACATATGGTATCGAGGGCACAGCTGGGGACAGAGAGAGGTCTATAGCAAGCGGCAACAGTGAGAGAAAGTTGAATTTTTAGAAGTAGAAGCTCAAATTGTTTGGGTACAGACTTGGATAGTAATACAGAACTCTGCAGGTTATCTTTGCAGTAGATTGCAACAACGCCCCCTTTGGCAGTTCTATCTTGGCGGAAAATGTTATAGTTAGCGATGGAGATTCCACACTAAGCTAACGCTAGATGATGCACACTACTAGACAGCTTCAGCCCAATCGGCGTTGTAAGATAGAGATAACACTTTGATATAAATCACAGCTTACTTACCTCCAGAAAACAATGCCACTGCTATCCATTTGATCAGGCTGCCTGCAATCACTCACTAAAAAGCTACATAGTTTAATGCAACTTCATATCCAAATTCGGGAAAATGCTATGTTTTGGTGGGGATTCAGTCTCTAGCGTTCTTCCGTCTCTAGCGCACCTTTACTTCTCACAGGGAACAACCAAACTCTGACCAATCAGCACGGCTTTGAATGTTGCTAGGTTTCTCGTGGGAGTGGTTTTGCCACAAGTTTGGCGTGGGTAAAAAGGACGCTCTCTGACCTCCTGAAGTGGACAAGATGGTCAGCCAGATCTGAACTCGAGACCAGAAAGCAACTTTTTTTGCGTCTACACCTGTCTTTTCAATGTGATCTTTGCATTCTGATAGCTGAAGTCACATGTAAGTATCAAGTGTAGACATGACCTGTCTACACTTGACACTGTGATCTTTAAGTGAAAAGAGTAAGAACCTTTGCATAATGTCACATATTAGAGCACTCAGAATTTTTGTACACATTCTTAGCAGAGATTCGAACAACAACAAAAATACACAAAACATTCCTTATGTACATGTGATTGTGAATGCAAATCGGTCTCATTCAAGCAATGAGGGATGCTAAAATATTGCTGAGGGATAAGACAAAGTTCACCAATGTCGACAAGTGTTCAAACACACCCCCTCCTTTTGGGGCAGTCCACCACAGAACGACCAGCTGTGATCTAGCTGTGCATCTCTCGATACTCCAACAGGGTTGTGTGGAACATCCTGACACAGATACTGCCCAATACCAGTGGGAGAAAAGAAATCTGTTCTGGCACCACCCGAACTGTGCAAGCAGTCAAGGGTCACCATGCTTTCCTGCCCGCAGCACAGCAGCATCAAAACATGGCCAAAACATGCGGTGAACGAGCGAGAGATCTGTCAGCAGCTGTCTCTAGTCCCTGCTGGACCTCCGTGATCAAGCACTTCAATCCAGCAGCAAAAAGTGTGGCCCTGAACGATCGCTGCAAGAACAAACTGTAATTTATTGTTGAGTACAAGTGCAGTGCACAGGTGCATGTTTGAAGCAGACTCAAATCCAAATGTGAGCAAGCTGGACTCTTAAAGCCAGAGCAAAGCATCTGGAAATGATTCCTATTATCCCTTTGTATAGTCTTTGGTGCATTTAGACATTCTACCATCTCCATCCCTGTGGAAGCTATATTTGCTCCAGAGTCTTGGACTCCCGGTCCTCTTGGCTGAACTTATGACTTGTGATATTGTGGTTTGACCAAAAGGGGTGGTTTGGAGAAATGGTTTTGTGGTACCACCTCATTGGTACTGAGCAGTTCAGAAACACATCTGACAATCACACAAAAAACACAGTACTATTGAGTCTGCCAAAACAATAATCTGTGTGAGGAGACTAAGACACATAACTTGAGTAGGACAAGCTCAACGATGACAGGGCTCCAGAGTGCGACCATTTTGCGACCCTTTCACTTGACTGGGCGAGTTCGATAGGCTATAGCCTAAAGTTTTAAATATACTACACATCGAAACATAAGGAATTGTTTTTTTGTAATTTGTTATAGGTAGTCTTTTAGGGACACGCAACTCTGGCTCATTTGGCCAATATCACTAGTTTATTTTTCACATCCAGTTTTATAAACTTTATTTCCACAGGGAAAACGATCACATTCCTTAGCAAAGAGGTTCTTAAATCAACAATTTGAACAGCCCCAGAGGCACCATAACATCAAGTTGCAGGGAACTCTGTCAATCATTCCATACATGGGGTGCAAAGAAACTGAAAGCAGATTTACCTTACTCAATAGAGCTCTCTAGAGTGAGCCATCCCTGAGACCAGGTCTAGTAGTTTGTACATCTGTAGGTTAACAATGAAGTAAAGTACGATGGAGGTTTGTGCAAAAGGGCTATATTAACAAAAAGAGTGCAATGCATCTATGTACAAGACTTCAAAAGAGGCCCAGCCTACTTTCTGATACAGAAAGCAGTGATGTGTACTGAACCTGTTGCACGTAATGAAGCGTATTGCGCCATAATAAACTGCGTCCAATGGCTTCAATACAGTTGCAGCTGCATTCATATAGACCAGGGGTGTCAAACTACATTTTGCCCTAGGAGGCTGCATTCATATAGACCAGGGGTGTCAAACTACATTTTGCCCTAGGGGGCTGCATTCATATAGACCAGGGGTGTCAAACTATATTTTGCCCCAGGAGGCTGCATTCATATAGACCAGGGGTGTCACACTACATTTTGCCCCAGGGGGCTGCATTCGTTCATCAATCAGTTCTGGAAGGCCACACCGAAAATTGGTTACATTTCCTCGCCATCCAAATTTGCAAAACATAGAGAACTATCCATCGTTTTGGAATTTTATTTTCTCCCGACTGTCTAGTTTAATTCCAGTGATTATTAGCAAGCTGGACACAGTCAATAAACTGTATAAATGTAGGTTCAATATCAATATTAGACACCCCTGATATAGACGACATTGTCATAGGCTATAACTGTTATGAATGTCGACAATTATTTTTCCCCCCTGCTATTTAAAAAGGCATGACATTGATGGCACTGGCTACGCCAGGTCAAGGGTTTATTTCTCCATTTCGTTCTACTCTCAGATCTGAACGAGTCTCTTACATCCAAATGGGCATGGGTCTTCTGGGGTCTGCTTTCCATTGGCTTTTTTGGACCTCTAGCTGGGAGACCTTGTGAGTTTTAAAGAGTGTGAGTGCAAAAGCAGGAGAGTGTGAAAAATTGTGGGAGAATGTGGGGGAATGTAATAAAGGGAGCGTGAAACGAGGGAGGGAGAGAGAGTGTGTGCACCAGATTAGCAGTAATGTCACCGTAAACCTCAAAGGGTTTGCATGTTTACAGTCATTTCATTAACCTGACTCTGGCCCCTGAACTTGCCCCTCTATAAGGTTGTATGTGAAGCTGTCAAGTCCCCCCCCACCCCCTCCCATTGGCTTGTCAAGACAGGATCACATTCCACTCATATTTTGGAGGGCTCAATGACCCTGAACAACTTCAACACAACTTCAACACAACAACACCTACCAGCTACTCTCACCTCATATTACTAGTTCTCCCACACTCTCGACCACATTATTACTTGCAATAATATCGCTCTCTTCAATACATGCACACAAAAACACAATTCCACAAACTAACCAAAAACTCTAAATCTTATTCTGGTAGGCAAGTCTACTCCTGGCTTGGTGCGGAGTTCCTGTGTAGAGTAGCATCAAATCTTTGTAGCTTGAGACAAGGGCACATTACATGCAGTACTTGTTTCCGAGATTAAGCCCAAGAAGCCTTCACCTATATTAGGTCTCGCAGAGAAAAAAAAAACAGAAGAGAAGAGCCCTAAACGTGGGTGGTGGGCACGTTCCTAAACCATGTACCTGACTAAAGAAGGTGATGGATGAATGTGGACAGAGGTGTATCATCGCTGGCAGTCTGGAGGCAACCCCACAAAGGAGGCCTGCTGTGCTGCACACATCAAACGAGAGCTGGCACCTTTACTCCAGAGGCCTCCCTCCCTTCTGGCTCCCGCTCTCACATAACCAACCCTCTTCTCGCTCTCCTCTTTCATCACGCTCTCACTTGCCTCTTCCCTCTCCCTTGATCCCCTTCCTCTCTCCCTTTCCTCGCCCAGTTTCTTTGAGATGTTCTGCTTTATCTCTTGGCATGCTCAAGCTTCAAACACTGTGCCAGATAATCTTTATGGGTAGAAACAAGGAGAGGAGGACTTTGTCTCCATATCACTTATAACCAACCGTTCCTTCCATTCCATCATGAGTGCACAGCCCTATCAGAGTATGTTCAAAACTCAGTCTCCTCTCATCCCTTCTCTGGACCAGTAACTGATCTTTGATTCATTAATCCAGTCAGGTCCGACGATTAGGCTACCGTCGGGAAAGGGGGAAGTAAGAGTGCATTTTCAATAACGGTTGGAATCCCTCATGGGGCATCGAGAGATTAAATGGCATCCAATTTACGCCTCTTTACACAAGACATGTCATGACATCACGTTGACTTTGGCTCACTCAACATGCACTTCTGTTTGAATTTCAATCTGAAGGTGAACACAAAAATCAATGGCTTGGCTAGTGACTACAGCGTTGGTGAGCACATGCGCACACAGAAAAGTATCACTTGAGTCCAGCACAAGGACATAACGTTGTGGATACAGTTCGAAATGACACAATTTCATGTCCACAACAACTAAAGACCTGCATCACTAGCCTATACTAAGAGCGTTGCCCTTTCTAAAAGGCCATATTTGGGTGTTTTTGGAGCTTTTATCCATGTCCTGGCAATGCAGAATGAGCATGAGGAAGTCTATCGCTGGTTGGGGTAAGTTTCTCAAAACCATGTGAACTCACCCAAAAAGTGTCTGGGACAGTGTTTCCATTAGCCGTTAATAGCTGGCTTTTTGCCGATAAAAACAACAGAAAAAACGATTAAAAATATTGAGGCCAGCCAAATGCGAAAATGCATTTTAGCCCATTCATTGATTGGAATACGAGTCGATGAAGCGTAAGAGCTGCTGCTTCAGCTCATCAAAACAGCTTGTTTGTTGCTGATGGAGTGAAATGTGCTTTTATAAGCCCAATCATTGCGCAACAATTTTAAATGCAATCACATCTTAACAGTTTATGGCCACGATTACACATTTTTATTTCTCTAATGGTAATTGAAGCACACTTTCCATTCGCCATTCAAAAGCAGGCTTCAGCATGTCACACCACTTTGCAATGAGCTGGATGCAGTATACATTTTGAAAACATACTTTCAAAAAATTTGAAACCGGACTTCTTTATTGTGAGGCATGCAGGCAACCAAACATGCAGGCAATTATTTTTCAAATACGTCCATATGCCATTGAAGCCTGTAGCTAATTCTCTCATGTTCTATTGGTTTTCAAATCAACTTTCTTTCATTGTCCAGAAGGCAAAGACACAATCCTAGTCATATTAGCAAACCATGCCTGTTGTTGCACTTTTAGATCTCCCCTCTTTCTAAATTTCTAATTGATATGTTCATCTCCATCTCATGAAACAGCTTGCATATGTGGTGCCCTTTTGACAATGGTGTTTTCCTGCTAATTGCGGGAACATTTGCACGTAACCTACTGCCTTGTGTACATTGCTGCGCTTATAATATTAAGAAATAATAGTTTGTCAACATTTTAAGCTAAACGTTCTGATCTGTTGCATGAACACCATTGCTTTTGAATGTTTTTGGGATGTAGGCCAACAGGTTGTATGAATGTGGGATCTATTGTCCCACAACTGTCCCAGTCTGTTTGGAATAGGCTATTTCTTTCTGTCGTTCTGAGCACCGTGGGTGGACGCCATAATCAGGTTACGCACCCAATGCAAATGGGTCCGGTAAGTTTGGTTGGAAAAATATAAACAACAAACTGTACACCTAATATGGATATAACCTAGACTATAGACCTAGACTATAACCTAGACTTCTGACTCAAACAACTGTAAATGCATAAGCTATAACACTATGTACTACGTTACCATAACAGCAATTTGGTCTGCTTTAAAGGGGACTAAACCCGAGTTTGTCGAGTATAACATAATTGCACACGTGAGTTTCTTGCGAGTGTATGGCAAGCCCCGAACACAAAAGTAACAGAGTTCTTATGAAAGTGTTTGTGTGTGTGTTGATGTGACAGGGGAGCAGTGTCTCTGAAGTGTGAATGTCACATGGGCGAAAGCCCAAGGTGTTCATGGGAGTGGCGTCTGAGATCCTTCTCAGATTACTGGATTAACAAAGAGAGAAGGACAGACGAGAAAGGAAGGAAGTTTTGCTTGGAATTAACTTTGGCTAGTGTTAAGTGAATCACTAACTGTTGGGAAAAACACATTTGATTTGGTTAAATGACTTAAGGTCGTCTTTAACCGAGAACACATCAATGGGGCGACAGTTCAGTCATCAACACTTAGTGTTATGACCTAGGATGAGAACATGCATTTATTTCACTGGCCAATGGTTCTAAACTCCACAATTGTATATCGTCAAGGCTGGACTAGGCAGCTGTAGTACACTGAAAAGTTACCTAGGGACTGAAACTGCAGAGTCCAGTATGTGATCATATCTAGGAGGTGAAGAACAATAATATGAAGAAAAAAAATAGGCTTTTTAAAACAGCAAATTACTGCAGTAAAAAATTTTAAATGTTGGACAGTGTTTGTAGCATACTGCAGTTATACTGCACTCTAACTGCAAACTTGTTTGTAAGGGAAGGAACTCCATTTATCCAAAGACTGTTGGTTTCCAGAGGAGTATGAGCTGAGCTCCAAAACAAATGTATGTCATATGGTCTGAGCTTGTGTTCCACATGGAGACCTCTGTACAGTGAGTGGTGAAGTATCAAACTGGTTACAGAGTATGTTTATTTGAGTATAAAGCCAACCCTAGTCTTTCCCCTTACAGAGCCATGGTAAGGACAGTGCATTTACACACTGTGGTCACACAGCGTGAGTGAAAGACAAATCAGGTTCTCGGGTAAACTCAACACGGGTCAAATTCCACACTCCCTCCTGACTGGGGCAATTGAGGGAGTGAGGATAAAAGAGCTGGCTGAAAGACGGGCAGGGTTGTCAATCTCAACAAGACATGTCATCCACCCCCCAGTCTAAACTTCACTGCGATGAGTTTGCATTCTTCCCGAGGTCGACCTTCAAATTGAGGTTAAAGAAATGGTAAGCATTTGGTACAGAGGTCTAACTGCTTTGAAAGTAAACATGGCCTGAAGTGCTCTGGTGACTCCCCAAATATGATTCATATTAGGGATGATCGGGTTATTAGAATATTCAAATTGATATTAGTACTCAAACACTTGTGTGAGTAATATGTTAAAAAATGTTAAACACTAAAAAGGCTTTTTCTAAATTAAATTGAAATAACCATGTGACATTGTTACATACAAGGTAGTCTCGTGTTTTGGAGAATTTTGTATTGCAAAAACGGTTTAAAATGATCCACTGGCTCCCTGCAGCAAAATTTGTATTGGATGTTACATTTCAAGAACCTGCCCGTAGAAGCAGTGCTGGGTGTTATGTGCGTCACAAAATCTGGAAGATTGTCCTTACAAAAACAAAATAATTGGCAGTGGGAGAACATATTCAAGTGAATACATTTTTTTAAATGTAAAAACGGGATGTATTATTAGCTAGCTGGCTACAGTAGGCCACTTACTAAGCTAACTCAACTGAGCTGCTAGCTAGCTAACTATACACACGGTTTAGGTACGTGAATTAAATGTCATCAGCTAGTTAGCTAGCTAATAGGTAGTTATTTTTGATGTAATCATTGTAAATTATAAACAGTCTCTAAATTCATTTGTAGATAACAGCCATCTAAAAGAGTGAGATTGCAGCTCCAGCTGTCAGTAAAGTGAGGGTGTAGGCTACAGGATACCCTTACAAAAAAAGGTTGCAGTCAGAGTGCAGTATAATTGCAGTATGCTGCAAATACTGCATAAAAGCAACTTCTTTTTACTGCAGTAATTTTGCATTGTAACTGCAGTTACAGTGCAGTAGAACTGCAGTTCAACTGCAGTACACTGCATTTCTTCTGCAATTACTGCACCCAAAATGCCACAGACAACTGCAGTTACTGCACTTTTACTGCAGTTTCAAAACTACAATTTCTTTTGTATGGGTAAGGCGGGTAATTCTGTGGGAGGACATTATGAAATTATTCTCCAGTTACAGTCCCTAGAGGGGAAAACTTTGAGTACGGAGAGATACAGTAATAGCAAGATAATATTTCAGTGCTATCTAATTTTAGTATAAAGAAGCCTGCTTCTTTGTGACGTTTTCTGTCCTCATATGGAAAGCTGTGACAACCTGTTTTCAGGTGAAGAGAGTAGTCCCAATAGATGTCTCAAGATACTAAGGGTATATCCTATATGCCATGGGTTATATGCATAGGCCTATCTATGTAAGAAAATGTTGTATACAAAACAAATACAGTTAATCACACACAATTGGAGCAGGCTAACCCTGCTGGGTGTGCAGGGTTCTGTTTTAGCCCAGCAATAACACACCTAATTCAACTTATTAAAACTTATGAGTGTGCTATTGCTGGGCTGGAATAGAAGTTTGTTCACCAAGTAGATCAGGGATCAGTGAAGCAAGGTTGGCCACTGCTGGAATGGACTTTTTGTTCACCTGAAATGATGCCTACATGTTATTTCTCAATGATCTATTGTTGTTTAGACTAAGATATGTTATCATCTTTACATAAAAGTTAGCTTATTTGTACATTTTGAAGTGATGAAGTGTTGATTCCTTGAAGTGACGTGTTTAAACTTGTTTGAATTGTTCAACTATTATTCAAAATGAACTAGTGTCAATGTTGATGAATCAGATCACAATCCTGCAATAAAGATGGGGAGGGGTCGTCTCTAATATTTGTGTTTCTAAAGTGAACATTTCATTTTTGTCTAGTTGTAAGATCTCCAATCTGTTTTATTTGATTGTCACCCTCTCTCAGTATTAAGATATGTGAATCCATTTTGCAGCTTATCATATGGCATGCATTGCCAATGCAGCCGTAGATCTACAGTATTATGGCAATACTGGGCATCTGTCGTCTGAAGCAGAGAATAGCTAAACTCACACAGTCTAGATGCTGAGCTATAGGTTCTCGATTTAAAATAACACCGGTAGACAATGCATTTGAGGCTAACCATATGCAGCACGTGTTGACGTACAAAATTGTTTTGTTCAAATCCAACCCTTGTAATTGAAGTACAGGTAGCTTAGCGGTTAAGAGCGTTGGGCCAGTTACCGAAAGGCCGTTAGTCGGCTCGTTAATTCGAACTAAGTAAGAAAATAAATCTGTCGATGTGCCCTTGAGCAAGGCACTTATCCTGAGCGACTTGCAGGAGCAATTAAGGTTTAGAGCGTCTGCGAAATGATTAAAAAAAATATATAAAAATATGTCAAATAAGGAGATAATGCTACAGGAGCTTAGCTTTACAGATGACATTATGAGGTTCATCTTATTTTAGCAATGCGACTTGCAAAAGGTTGCAGTTGTTCCCCATAGACAACACATGGTTGCTCTATGTATCACTGACCCTGGATAAACTACCGACTGGGCTAACACAGTTCAACTTTTAGTTAAATAATATGCTGTTTTTATTAAAATGTTATAATCATGAGAGAAATTGAACTACTTAGTAGCTAGCTAGTTATACCTACAGTTGAAGTCGGAAGTTTACATACACCTTAGCCAAATACATTTAAACTACATTTTTCACAATTCCTGACATTTAATCCTCGTAAAAATTCCCTGTCTTAGGTCAGTTAAGATCACCACTGTATTTTAAAAATGTGAAATGCCAGAATAATTGTACATATAATTATTTATTTCAGCTTGTATTTCTTTCATCACATTCCCAGTGGGTCAGAAGTTTACATACACTTAATTAGTATTTGGTAGCATTGCCTTTAAATTGTTTAACTTGGGTCAAACGTTTCAGGTAGCCTTCCACAAGCTTCCCACAATAAGTTGGGTGAATTTTGGCCCATTCCTCCTGACAGAGCTGGTGTAACTGAGTCAGGGTTGTAGGCCTCCTTGCTCGCACACGCTTTTTCAGTTCTGCACACACATTTTATGTAAGATTGAGGTCAGGGCTTTGTGATGGTCACTCCAATACCTTGACTTTGTTGTCCTTAAGCCATTTTGCCACAACTTTGGAAGTATGCTTGGGGTCATTGTCCATTTGGAAGACCAATTTGCGACCAAGCTTTAACTTCCTGCCTGACTGATGTCTTGAGATGTTGCTTCAATATAGCCACATTATTTTCCTACCTCATGATGCCATCTATTTTGCAAAGTGCACCAGTCCCTCCTGTAGCAATGCACCCCCACAACATTATGCAATTTGTTTTCAGCACTTTTATTTCCATGACTGATCTAAACTTGTTCTCATGACTCTCTCTTGTACCTCCGCAGCAGACGTGGCGAGCAATATGTTTGGAACATCAAATCGCAATAAAAATCACAGTATCGAATCGCAATACATATAGAATCTTGAGAACCGCATTACATATCATATCGGCAATTCCCAGCCCTAGTGTGCACCCATGACACCAAAAATGAATGTTCTCCAAAATTCCTTCACTTTAAGCAAACATTTAAACTTCATTACTTGACATGCCTCTAGAGATTCATTACAAGCAAAGTCAGACAGATATTAAAATTCCAATCCAGAGAGACAATAGTCTATCCTTTCCACACTCCCAGAAGACTTAAAAAGGGGGTTGCTTGTCATCACAATGTCTTCTTGACATATTTCATAGGGTTTTATTAATATAGTTTTTGGCAAAGGACCACTTTAAGCAAGGCCATAACTATAAGATTCGTGCAAATAGTAGGGAAGGGTTGGGAGTGACATTAGTGTCCTAACATGCTTGGTCAGGTGGGTGTCATCCAGGCAGTATGTTTGTCCTGGTCAAAGGGCCTATGAAGGGAGAGGTCAAAAAGGGAAGAGAAAGAAAACAGGTGGGGTCAGAGGGAATCCTTGGAGCTTTGAACTGGACCCTTAGAAAAGTTCATAAATTGCTCATTTGAATCCCAAGCAACATGTTCTCTGGATTTCCAATCCACTAAACTGGTCACCGCTCATGCAACCATTGAGCACTATTTCAAAGCAATTCTGTGTACAATACATAGGCAGATCCAGGGGAGAATGACTGCCCCTTCTCATTGAAGCCATAGACGTTCAAGACCTACTGCGGTGCTGCAGTTATTGTTAGCAGAAAACAGGATCCCCATTATTGTGAAGGGAAAAATGGCAATCTTCATTGTCAATGTAAATCATTTGTGTAAATGAATAAAAAATGTGCAAAGACAATCAAGGTGCCAATTATTGCTTCTAATACACCAGACGTATGTCCTTGAACAGTTTCTTAAAAATCGCACACAGAAGTTATAAGGATATTTTAGTTAGCCTGCAGTACCCGGTCGGCCTTCAACTAGAGTTACTCAGTGAGAGGGGCCAGCACTGAGATAGCCTGCAACGTCACTTCCTGGAGTAGCTCAAGCTGTGCATGTTATTTCTCCATGAGACACCATCTTATCCTGCAATGTACAGTTTCAAACTGTGGAATCCTCACGATGCCTCAGTTGCCTTGACAACGCCAGCTGGGTGACTAGTTAAAGCCTTGTGTATTATTTAAGATCTCATATTCCACATATTGCCTTTTCTTTAATCCTCCGTTTGTTGTCATTTGTGGAGAGAAAAGTTATTTTCTTCCAAATTCGCCAGCCAAATATCAAACACAGCTTTAATGATTCAAAGCAAATTGGATTTGAGCGAGCGCCCACTCCCATGCAGAGGCCACGCCTACATATTGGCTTAAAAACTAGTAAATGTCTAATTCTCTGTCATATCTCACATTAAAGTATGGATATTTAGTATTGTACCTTAAATGTTTTGATGGAGTTTTAAAAATACCCCCAAAATGGATAGATGTACTGTCTGGATGGATGGACTGATGAGTTCTAGGAACTGCCATGACAACCAGCTTGGGGATCCCGCTCTCTCACACACACACACACACACACACACACACTGCTTAACATTACAGACTGATGGGGCAGGGAAGGGGAGGTGAGGAGAGGGATGGAAACCAGAGGAAGGGATGCACACACATTGGGACTAGGTTACACAAGAGTCTGCACCACCATTCTCAACTTTTAGGGAAAGGGATTGAAACGATCTACGTAGGCATTAAGTTGAACTATTTGTTCCTTGGATTTGCTGCATCTCTTACGGGCATGTTGATAAAGCAAAGCAACATTAATTGAGAGAGACCATATGAAGAGTGGAAAATAGCATGCCTGGGAGAGAGACCGCTTGAAGAGACTTCTCTTTTCAAGGTGACTCTCCATTTCATTGACCTCCTTATCTGCACTGCCACACCCCCTTGATAAAAATGTATGCCAGCTCATCTCCCTCCCTCCCACACACACACACACACACACACACACACACAGCTCTGCTCAAAGGCTGCATACTCTGATACAGAAAACTGTTGAGGGAGGTTGGAGCATTTTTGTCCCGCCGCCTCAGCACATCTCTAGGCGAAGCTTGTCATTACGGGGCATTCCCCCGCATGCAGAGAGGACAGATCTCTACATTACGAACTGCCCAAGGCACCCTCCCCCCTCTCAACAAACCACCACCTCCCAATTAATTATACAAGCAGTCACACCTCCCAGCGAGTGGAATAACACACTGAGTGAGATAGCCAACTGAAGGGTTAACAGTCCATCAAGGCCTATACCCCTCGCAGAGGTAATAATCACATGCAGGCATCACACCATCCTATCGGCAGAGATAGCAGACAGGCTCGCTGACTGGACAATGCTCAACCCCATTTCTCTCACTTCATTACGGGGGAGAATGGTGGGATATCAAATTCAGCATTTTCTTACCCCCTATTGAAGTGAGTGAGAGTTGCTGTATCCCCTTTAAGAGTCCGCGTTGCTGCAGTATCCAGTTTTGCACACGCACATTACTACAGAGCTGCTTCCATCACAGCTTCCCAGCGAAAGACTGTTTCTGGGAGCTATCAGTATCCAGGTAACACACTGATTGGATCTCAGCACATGAATAAAAAGCCTCAAGTGACAAAATTCCCCAAGGGCTGTCCACAATGAAAGGGAGGAAGAATATAGGCCAGCTCTGGTTGGATGTATTCCCAGAGCCCGGTTTGTGGAAGGTTAAAAGCACACAGCAAAAGCAGACGTTCCTGATCTTCCCCCAGCCGGCCGGCAAATGCAGCCTCTCCCTAGTATTCCTGAGAATTTGCGAAAACAAATGGTCCATCCCTGCCTCGCTACGTCATAATCTCTCTCCCTCCCCTCTCTCGCTCTGTTCCACCAGCATGCTGTGGGGGCTGAGGGTAAAGGCACAGATGTTACTGGCTTTAGGCCACACCCCTTTTCAACAGCCAGAACCATTATAGGACTCAGGCAGTTTAACCCCCTTATGGTTTGCTAAAGTGTTTAGGGTTTGTTTAGAGAAGGGTTGTGAGAAAATGAAGCCTAGGTGTGAGCCTGTGTGTGTGTGTGTGTGTGTGTGTGTGTGTGTGTGTGTGTATATATGTCTGAGAGTGTGAGCAAGAGAGAGAGGAGGAGAGAGTCAGTGAGGGAGTAAAACAAATAGCAATAGATAATGTTACTAAATAATGTTGATGGGTATTTACGTACACTACTGGTCAAAAGTTTTAGAACACCTACTCATTCAAGGGATTTTCTACATTGTAGAATAATAGTGAAGACATAAAAACCATGAAATAACATATGGAATAACCAAAAATGTGTCAAACAAATCAACATATATTTTGTATTTGAGATTCTTCAAAGTAGCCACCCTTTGCCTTGATGACAGCTTTGCACACTCTTGGCATTCTCTCAACCAGCTTCATGAGGTAGTCACCTGGAATGCATTTCAATTAACAGGTGTGCCTTCCTGAAAAGTTAAGGAAATAAATTCCACAAATTAATGTTTGAGCCAATCAGTTGTGTTGTGACAAGGTGGGGGGGGGCAGAATATAGCCCTATTTGGTAAAATAATGTGTCAAGAACAGCTCAAATTAGCAAAGAGATATGACAGCCCATCATTAGTTTAGGACATGAAGGTCAGTCAATATGGAACATTTCAAGAACTTTGAAAGTTTCTTCACGTGATGTTGCAAAAACCATCAAGCGCTATGATGAAACTGGCTCTCGTGAGGACCGCCACAGGAATGGAAGACCCAGAGTAACCTCTGCTGCAGAAGATACGTTCATTAGAGTCAGAAATTGCAGCCCAAAGAATTGCTTCACAGAGTTCAAGTAACAGACACATCAACATCAACTGTTCAGAGGATGTGAAATCAGGCCTTTATGGTCGAATTGCTGCAAAGAAACCACTACGAAGATGAGACCTGCTTGGGCTAAGAAACACGAGCAATGGACATTAGACCGGTGGAAATTTGTCCTTTGGTCTGGAGTCCAAATTGGAGATTTTTGGTTCCAACCGCCGTGTCTTTGTGAGTGCGGTGTGGGTGAACGGAGGATCTCTGCTTGTATATTTCCCACTGTAAAGCACGCTAGGGGGGTGTTGTGGTGTGGGGGTGATTTGCTGGTGACACTGGCAATGATTTATTTAGAATTCAAGCCACACTTAACCAGCAAGGCTACCACAGTATTCTGCAGCGATATGCCATCCCATCTGGTTTGGGCTTAGTGCGACTATCATTTGTTTTTCAACAGAACAGTGACCCAACACACCTCCAGGCTGTGTAAGGGTTATTTGACCAAGGAGAGTGATGGAGTGCTGCATCAGATGACCTGGCCTCCACAATCCCCCGACCTCAACCAAATTGAGATGGTTTTGGATGAGACAGCAGAGTGTTGGACCGCAGAGTGCAGGAAAAACAGTCAATGAGTGCTCAGCATGTGTCGGAACTCCTTCAAGACTGTTGGAAAAGCATTCCAGGTGAAGCTGGTAGAGAGAATGCAAAGAGTGTGCAAAGCTGTAATCAAGGCAAAGGGTGGCTACTTTGAAAAATCTCAAATATAAAATATATTTAGATTTGTTTAACACATTTTTACTTACTACATGATTCCACGTGTTATTTCATAGTTTTGATGTAGTCACTATTATTCTACAATGTAAAAAAAATGTAAAAATAAAGAAAAACCCTTGAATGAGTAGGCGTTCTAAAACTTTTGACCGGTAGTGTATATGGGTTCATTACACACACACACACACGCGCTAGCTGAACCCTTCCTCTACAGAGGTTCCTTCTGTAGACAGGTTGTTGTTTTAATTAACCGTAAACTCAACAATATATACAAAGTATGTGGACACCCCTCCAAATTAGTGAATTCAGCTATTTCAGCCACACCCGTTGCTGGTAGGTGTATAAAATCAAGCACACAACCATGTAATCTCTATAGACAAACATTGGCAGTAGAATGGCCTTACTAAAGAGGTCAGTGACATTCAACGTGGCACCGTCATAGGATGCCACCTTTCTAACAAGTCAGTTTGTCAAATTTCTGCCCTCCTATAGCTGCCCCGGTCAATTGTAAGTGCGGTTATTGTGTAGTGGGAACATCTATGAGCAACAACGGCTCAGCCACAAAGTGGTAGGCCACACAAGCTCACAGGTGACCTGCTTCAGGTCATGGTGATTGCGTCTCCCGTGGATCTGTCAGGGTGGTAGGCAAATTGGAGAGGGTTGAGTATGTCAGGGAGGGAAGGGAGTACGCTTGGGGCGGAATGTACACAGCCATGGCAATAATCACTGTGTACTCTCTCGGAAGGTAAATTGGAAGACATTTTATGAATAAGTATTCCAAGTTGGCGGAGCAGAAACTCGCAAGTTCCTGTACGTTTCCCGTGTCGCACCGTGTTGTAGAGCCCACTTACTTTCCAATCAAACAACTAAAGCTCGCTGGTTGTATATAATCCATCTGAAAGCCAAGTCTCAGAAAAACAGAGTATGTTGCAGGATCTGATGTTCCTCTGGTAGGAGATCCTCGCTCTGAGTTCGTCTAGTTTGTTCATTAATGATTGAACATTGGCGGGTAGTATGCTCAGTAATGGAGGACTAAAACCCTGCCACATCTGCCTCTCTGTCGGTGTCTCCGCTTCCTACTCTTCGGTAGGACTCCCAAGAAGCTCGACACCTCGCCAAAGAAGCTAGTGCATTGTTCTGCCGTCTCAGGGAATTCGGGGAGGTCAGGTGGACGGTAAGTACCCAGCAATTAGTATTCAAAAGTTCTACCCGGGTGTGTGTAGTAATGAACAAACTGATTAAGAAAATTTGAGAAAAACACTAGAAAATAAAAAAATAAGTTTAAACCTGCAATGAGGTGGTGTTTGCTTGGTTATGCCTAGGACATTAAACAATGAACTCATCATTTCATCTGGTTGGCAAGAATGTGTATGGAGCGTATGGTTGATGAATTGTTGTAAGTTATGTTAAGGTAAGAATTATTGAAGATAAAAAGTTGCTTTGTTTGTTGAAACTGTCGCTGGGCAGTGACAGCTAACGTTAGTTAAAACAGACCAGAAGGGGGTCACAGTTAGCTGACAGACCTTGCTTGCCTTAAACTGCAGATCATTCCATGCATCATTCTGTTTGTATCTAGCTAGCTAATGTTAGCTAAGTTAGCTAGCTAGGTAACATTTAAACATTGATTGCTAGCTAGCTAACTATTTCATAAGATATATACTCCCCTCAGAAGATACACAGTTAGCTAGTTTGATAGGGCCTTGTAACCAAACAAGTCATTGTATTCCCTTTTAATCTATGTTAACGTTGTAGCGAGCTAGATAACATTACTTAAGTTAGCGAACGGTGCCATTATATCGCCAATACTACTGTTAGCTAGTTAGTAGCCTCTTCGCTCCGGGGGAGACCTGTACACATTAGATACACCAATATGTAACTTACAGGTCTCCCGGAACGAAGAAGCTATCCTGTTAGCTGAAGTTCCCAATAGTTTCTGTCAGCGAACAAGTATAGGTCCTAAAAGTTATGACGTTTGCTACCTAGCCAGTTATTTATGAATAACAGAAATACTAATATCACTACAAGATGGAGGGAGTGTTAGAACATAATTAGTGAAATTAATTACAGTAATTAATGAAATTACAGTTAACAAAATGTACGCTTAATCCAGTATAACCTAATGTATAGAATGTATTATACAAGAGACAATTATACAGCACAGAGTCATATCTTAAGTGTAAAAATAAAAAGGACTCAATAATTCATGACTTCTGGGAGTGCTACAAAGTCCAAAAGTTGGTCGTCAGAAGTTTTACAATCTCAATTTACTTTCAATCCGTATATCTGCATATTTCAAGACATGGCATATGAGGGTGCGGTGAGATAAGTATCAAATCAAATCAAATTTTATTTGTCACATACACATGGTTAGCAGATGTTAATGCGAGTGTAGCAAAATGCTTGTGCTTCTAGTTCCGACAATGCAGTAATAACCAACAAGTAATCTAACTAACAATTCCAAAACTACTGTCTTGTACACAGTGTAAGGGGATAAAGAATATGTACATAAGGATATATGAATGAGTGATGGTACAGAGCAGCATAGGCAAGATACAGTAGATGGTATCGAGTACAGTATATACATATGAGATGAGTATGTAAACAAAGTGGCATAGTTAAAGTGGCTAGTGATACATGTATTACATAAGGATACAGTCGATGATATAGAGTACAGTATATACGTATGCATATGAGATGAATAATTTAGGGTAAGTAACATTATACAGTGCCTTGCGAAAGTATTCGGCCCCCTTGAACTTTGCGACCTTTTGCCACATTTCAGGCTTCAAACATAAAGATATAAAACTGTATTTTTTTGTGAAGAATCAACAAGTGGGACACAATCATGAAGTGGAACGACATTTATTGGATATTTCAAACTTTTTTAACAAATCAAAAACTGAAAAATTGGGCGTGCAAAATTATTCAGCCCCCTTAAGTTAATACTTTGTAGCGCCACCTTTTGTGCGATTACAGCTGTAAGTCGCTTGGGGTATGTCTCTATCAGTTTTGCACATCGAGAGACTAACATTTTTTCCCATTCCTCCTTGCAAAACAGCTCGAGCTCAGTGAGGTTGGATGGAGAGCATTTGTGAACAGCAGTTTTCAGTTCTTTCCACAGATTCTCGAATGGATTCAGGTCTGGACTTTGACTTGGCCATTCTAACACCCGGATATGTTTATTTTTGAACCATTCCATTGTAGATTTTGCTTTATGTTTTGGATCATTGTCTTGTTGGAAGACAAATCTCCATCCCAGTCTCAGGTCTTTTGCAGACTCCATCAGGTTTTCTTCCAGAATGGTCCTGTATTTGGCTCCATCCATCTTCCCATCAATTTTAACCATCCTCCCTGTCCCTGCTGAAGAAAAGCAGGCCCAAACCATGATGCTGCCACCACCATGTTTGACAGTGGGCATGGTGTGTTTAGGGTGATGAGCTGTGTTGCTTTTACGCCAAACATAACGTTTTGCATTGTTGCCAAAAAGTTCAATTTTGGTTTCATCTGACCAGAGCACCTTCTTCCACATGTTTGGTGTGTCTCCCAGGTGGCTTGTGGCAAACTTTAAACAACACTTTTTATGGATATCTTTAAGAAATGGCTTTCTTCTTGCCACTCTTCCATAAAGGCCAGATTTGTGCAATATACGACTGATTGTGGTCCTATGGACAGAGTCTCCCACCTCAGCTGTAGATCTCTGCAGTTCATCCAGAGTGATCATGGGCCTCTTGGCTGCATCTCTGATCAGTCTTCTCCTTGTATGAGCTGAAGTTTAGAGGGATGGCCAGGTCTTGGTAGATTTGCAGTGGTCTGATACTCCTTCCATTTCAATATTATCGCTTGCACAGTGCTCCTTGGGATGTTTAAAGCTTGGGAAATCTTTTTGTATCCAAATCCGGCTTTAAACTTCTTCACAACAGTATCTCGGACCTGCCTGGTGTGTTCCTTGTTCTTCATGATGCTCTCTGCGCTTTTAACGGACCTCTGAGACTATCACAGTGCAGGTGCATTTATACGGAGACTTGATTACACACAGGTGGATTGTATTTATCATCATTAGTCATTTAGGTCAACATTGGATCATTCAGAGATCCTCAGTGAACTTCTGGAGAGAGTTTGCTGCACTGAAAGTAAAGGGGCTGAATAATTTTGCACGCCCAATTTTTCAGTTTTTGATTTGTTAAAAAAGTTTGAAATATCCAATAAATGTCGTTCCACTTCATGATTGTGTCCCACTTGTTGTTGATTCTTCACAAAAAAATACAGTTTTATATCTTTATGTTTGAAGCCTGAAATGTGGCAAAAGGTCGCAAAGTTCAAGGGGGCCGAATACTTTCGCAAGGCACTGTATATCACTCACACACAAACTGTTCATATGTTTGGAGTCACTTAGAAATGTCCTTGTTTTTAAATCACTCCTGTGTTCCAATGGCACGTTGTGTTAGCTAATCCAAGTTTATCATTTTAAAAAGGCTAATTGATCATTAGAAAACTCTTTTGCAATTATGTTAGCACAGCAGAAAACTGTTGTCCTGATTAAAGAAGCAATAAAACTGGCCTTTTCTACCTGTGGGCTGCAATGTTTTTATTTGTTGGTTTTAATGTTTTGTTTCCCTCAATTTACACACAATAACAAATAATGACAAAGCAAAACCAGGTTTTTATAAATACCTTATTTAAATAAGTATTCACACCCTTTGTAACGTTACTCGAAATTGAGCTCATGTGCATCCTGTTTCCGTTGATCATCCTTCAGATGTTTCTACAACTTGGAGTCCACCTGTAGCAAATTCAATTGATTGGACATCATTTGGAAAGGCATACACCTGTCTATATAAAAAGATCCCACAGTTGACAGTGCATGTAAGAGCAAAAATCAAGCCATGAGGTCAAAGAAATTGTCTGTAGAGCTCGGAGACAGAATTGTGTCGAGGTACAGATCTGGGGAAGGGTACCAAAACATTTCTGCAGCATTGAAGGTCCAAGAACACAGTGGCCTCCATCATTCTTAAATGGATGAAGTTTGGAACCACCAAGACGATTCCTAGAGCTGGCCGTCTGGCCAAACTGAGCAATCAGAGGAGACGGGTCTTGGTCAGGGAGGTGACCAAGACTCCGATGGTCACGCTGACAGCGCTCTAGAGTTCCTCTATGGAGATGGGAGAACCTTCCAGAAGGACAACCATCTCTGGCCAGATGGAAGCCACTCAGTAAAAAGTCACACAATAGCCCGCTTGGAGTTTGCCAAAGGGCACCTAAAGGACTCTCAGACCAGGAGAAACAGGATTCTCTGTTTTGATGAAACCAGGATTGAACTCTTTGGCCTGAATTCCAAGCATCATGTCTGGAGGAAACCTGGCACCATCCCTACGGTGAAGCACGGTGGTGGCAGCATCATGCTGTGGGGATGTTTTTCAGCGGTAGGGACTGGGAGACTAGTCAGGATTGAGGGAAATATGAACGGAGCAAAGTACAGAGAGCTCCTTGATGAAAACCTGCTCAGGACCGCAGACTGTGGTGAAAGTTCACCTTCCAACAAGACAACGACCCTAAGCACACAGCCAAGATAATGCAGGACTGACTTCGGGATAAGTCTCTGAATGTCCTTGAGGGGCCCAGCCAGGGCCCGGACTTGAACCTGATCAAACATCTCTGGAGAGACCTGGAAATAGCTGTGCAGTGACGTTCCCCATCCAACCTGACAGAGCTTGAGAGGATCTGCAGAGAAGAATGGGAGAAACTCCCCAAATACCAGTGTGCCTAGCTTGTAGCGTCATATCCAAGAAGATTCGAGGCTGTAATCGCTGCCAAAGGTGCTTCAACAAAGTACTGAATAGAGGGTCTGAATACTTATGCAAATTTTTCTTTATAAATGAGAAAAAAAACGGGGAAAAAAATGTTTTTGCTTTGTTATTAGGGGGTATTGTGTGTAGATTGATGAGGAATTTGTTTTATTTAATCCATTTTAGAGTAAGGCTGTAACGTAACAAAATGTGGAAAAAGTAAAGTGGTCTGAATATTTATTTGGCATTTTATTAGGATCCCCATTAGCGGTTGCAAAAGCAGCAGCTACTCTTCCTGGGGTCCACACAAAACATTAAACATAATACAGAACATCAATAGACAAGAACAGCTCTGGGACAGTACTACATACATTTTTAAAAAGGCACAAGTAGCCTAGATATCAATGCATACACACAAACTATCTAGGTCAAATAGGGGAGAGGCTTTGTGCCATGAGGTGTTACTTTATCTGGTTTTTCAAACCAGGTTTGCTGTTTATTTGAGCAATATGAGATGGAAGGAAGATCCATGCAATAGGGCTCTATATAATACGGTACGCGTTCTTGAATTTGTTCTGGATTTGGGGACTGTGAAAAGACCCCTGGTGGCATGTCTGGTGGGATAAGTATAATTTAATTAACAAGTATTAGGCTACTAAGAGAAGAAAGAGATGGACATGGCATAGCACAAACCCTTGGTTTTTATGGTGTATTGGGCATTTGTAGAAATAAGATCGAACCAACAGTGAGGCTGGTCTTCACATTTGTTTATTTGAAGAAACAACAATCTCATCAGGCCAACACTTGTCACAATGCAGAGGGATGAGCTCTGCATTAAGCCACAGCTAGCAGCATTCTAGTCTGGAGCAGAGGTTACATAATTTACAGCAGGATACAGAAATTCTCCAAGGAATGTACTTATATTCATCAAAATGTGTCCAACTCGGAATACCTTTCTAATTAACAAATGTCTATAATGTAGGGTCTTCTATTGGAACTGGCATGTAATTGACTCAAGCAGCCTACATTGTTTTCCTTTGTTCATCACCATTCTAGTTGTGCTAGTAGCAATATAGTTATGTAACCGATGTACCTAAAGCAAAGGGGCATGTGTTGAACCAATGGATAACACAAGGAGTTATCTTGTTCTGGGATGCCGCCTCTGAAAAGGGCCGACTGCAGCTGGAATAACACACAGGTCCAGTTCCATGGAGAGCAGCCCTGACTCTCTCTGGGCTTCTGCTCTGCAGTGTGAGGGGCAACTAACGATCCGTGATGGGGGTAAAGTTCCATTGAGTAAAGCCTGATATGTGCCCTGCCTTTGAACCAAGTGCACCTAACCACTAAACTATGTGGGGGTGTGCATCATGTGTGGGGGTTCTACATAAAAGCCCAGTTGTCCCATTCCAAACCAAAAGGAGTGGTGAATTCAGGGATGGGCCGTACCCACAAATTCCATCAATGCAGCCCCCCTAATTTGGGACTATCGTGATCACAAATTAAAAGCTTGGCGTAGAGAGGGTTGCGTTAAGAGGGGTGGAAAGGCCTTGTAATTGCCGCCTGGCATCACTCCGGACACCCCACGAGGGGCCTTGCCACGCATTGTGTCCTGTAATCTACCCTGAATGCCACTGAACAACTGGAGCTGTGAAAAAAAGGTCCGCTATCTCGCCAAGGCAGGGAGCACTGTTTTTTAAATCTGGGATCCAAAATAAAAGGAGAGAAAAGCAACTGCTCCTCCTGTTTGTGGTCAAAATAGCATTTTATTCCATGCAGCTGTCTTTTGAACTTCAAAAGAAAGATAAAGTGAGAATGAGAAAGAGGGAGTGATTGAGAGTGGGAAATATGAGTAGAAGAGAGGGGAGGGAGCTTGTGTGTTTAACTTTCAGAGGATCTCGGTCTATTTGCATTGGTGGCTACCTCAAAAGGTTTTAGGCTTTCCTGATTGTCCTCTCCAACTCAGAGGACAGCCTTGGCAAAATCTGAATTCTGCAATCTGATATAGGGACGTGAAATACTTTCCAGTTGAACCGCTTAATCTAAATAATTAATAAAGGTTCTTATTGAATTTGTTCTCAATGACTTACCTGGCTAAATAAAGGATGAAATCAAAATCAAATCAATGAACCAATTCTAAGCTGGCAAGGTACATCAACCACACAAAACATACTTAGTCCCTGTCTGGTTCGCACATTGTTTCAAAAGAGACGTCCTTCCATGGGAGCTTTGCTTGATGTGTTGTGTCGTGTTGTGCATTAAGGAATTCCAAACTTTTAATGGGAGAAAGGAAAGAGCAAGGCAAAGGGCTGCAGCTGTTGGGGAACGTTCTTGCACTGGATTTATGGAATTTGGGGGTTAACAGTTCTGGTTTAGGGCCTAACTTGTTGATCCCCCCCAGATGTGCCTCAATGCTATGAAGAGCTTAAGCAACCATTGCTGATTCGTGGAGAGAATGAGAGAGGGCAGACAAAGAGACTATCATAACATGTACTTGATCCTCAGCCAGATCTCAATTAAGAATTAATGGGAATTTAGGCCTATGCATATCCTGAGAGATATTTTTAAGCAATAAGGCCGAGCAGGTGTGGTATATGGCCAATATACCACGGCTAAGGGCAGTACTTGATACAGCCCTTAGCCGTGGTATATTGGCCATATATCACAAACCCCAGAGGGTTCTATTATAAACTGGTTACCAAAGTAATTAGAGTAGTAAAAATAAATGGTTTTGTCATACCAGTGGTATACGGTCTGATATACCTCGAACCACCCAGTTTATAAGCAACTATTGGCCATAGTAGGAAACTGATCTAATGGCATGACTCCTTTTTTGACTAGCCAGATATAGGCTATCAAAATTGTACTTTAGGAGGCTAAAACAAAATGGCTGTATACATGTCATGTGATGATTAAACAAGTTTCTGGGTGTAAAAGCTCACTGACATAGTGTGACCACTGGTTGATGCTGTCTCGATGGCCTCTTGGCTTGACCACTTAATACCATCATGCAAATGCTCTCCGTGTTCCAATTCCTACTCTAACATGCTGACCACACCACTCGCATCAAGTGCGCAAGCATTGCAAAAAACATGAACACATACATGTTATTCAATCATGGCACCCACACTGCTCGCGGGCATCTGCGTGGCAAGGTGCTAAAATAGAAATTGGTTCTATTTGTGACGCTCAACGCAATGCAAGTCCGGTCTCTCCCATCTCCTCATTGGTTTTAAGCAGTATATACCCACGTGGGTGATTGGAAAATGAACTAAGGTCCACACTCCGATAGATTGTGGTAATGCTGTAAAGTTGGTTGCCAACCGCCATATAAAGTCCAAAGAAGAAAAAGAAGCCTTAAGGATGGAGGAAAGATGAGAAACAGTTTACCGTTTTATCTGTGGATTAATTGTCAGAGTTGAGGTACTTGTGCATTTCAGGTAAATTAACAACCCAATGTTTATATACCAGGACAAATTAGCTAGCAACAGCAAGCTAGTTAGTTAAATTGCCATAAATGTTTAATGCTTTTTGACCTGTCCCCAAATTAATATAATTGGTTCACAGTTTGTTTTGATATTTCAACCTGCGTGTCCTGATAGCTTCTGGTGTGGGTGAACAAAATCAGTGTGCACATCCGGTTTGGCCAGCATGTCACACACACACACACACGTCCTGCACCAGAGGACAGACGCCTCACGTTGTGCCTCTGTTTTAACAACATGTCTGGTACGATTGTAGTTGAAGGGTTAAAGCGGGTGAGGGAACAGGGGACAGGGGACAGGGGACAGGGGACAGGGGACAGGGGACAGGGAACAGGGGACAGGGGACAGGGGACAGGGGACAGGGTGGGGGGAAAAAGAAAACATACGCTACCGTTCAAAAGTTTGGGGTCACTTAAAAATGTTTGTGTTTTTGAAAGAAAAGCACTTTTTTTGTCCATCAAAATAACATAAAATGTAAAAAGAAATACAGTGTAGACATTGTTAATGTTGTAAAATACTATTGGAGCTGGAAACAGCTGATTTTTTTACGGAATATCTACATTTATCAGCAACCATCACTCCTGTGTTTCAATGGCATGTTGTGTTAGCTAATCCAAATGTATCATTTTAAAAGGCTAATTGATCATTAGCAAACCCTTTTGCAATTATGTGTTAGCACAGCTGAAAACTGTTGTGTTGATTTAAAGAAGCAACAAAACTGGCCTTCTTTCGACTAGTTGAGTATATGGAGCATGAGCATTTGTGGGTTCGATTATAGGCTCAAAAGGGCCAGAAACAAAGAACTTTCTTCTGAAACTCATCAGTCTATTCTTGTTCTGAGAAATGAAGGCTATTCCATGCAAGAAATTGCCAAGAAACTGAAGATCTCGTACAATGCTGTGTACTACTCCCTTCACAGAACAGCACAAACTGGCCCTAAACAGAATAGAAAGAGGACTGGGAGGCCCCGGTACACAACTGAGCCAGAGGACAAGTACATTAAAGTGTCTAGTTTGAGAAACAGACGCCTCACAAGTCCTCAACTGGCAGCTTGATTAAATAGTACCCGCAAAACACCAGTCTCAACGTTAACAGTGAAGAGGCAACTCCGGGATGCTGGCCTTCTAGGCAGAGTTCCTCTGTCCAGTGTCTGTGTTATTTCACCCATCTAAATCTTTTCTTTTCATTAACCAGTCTGAGATATGGCTTTGCAACTCTGCCTAGAAGACCAGCATCCCGGAGTCGCCTCTTCACTGTTGACGTTGAGACTGGTGTTTTGCGGGTACTATTTAATCAAGCTGCTTATCAGGTCACTCTAGCATGCCTTGACACCCACCATCTGAGATTGTTCTGAAATAGTTTCTGCAGTTAGAAACAGACAAGACAAGAATTCCTGTATCATTATTTTGTTTAACTATAATTTCATTGTTTAAGTTGATTGATTGCACCCATATTGCCCATTTTAATTGATTGGATTCATATAATATTAAATATAGTACCCAACATCCGCTTTGGACTAGACTTCTTCCCAACAATGATTAAAACAGAAGGATTAAAAAAATAAAAAAATAAAAGGCAAGCCACAGACGGATCCCCCAAACCAGTCCTATCCCAATGGCCAGTTTGGCCAGTGTCAGTTCTCTATGTCTGAAAAATAGTATGAAGCTTTGGCTTGTAGAGGTCGACCGATTAATCGGAATGGCCGATTTCAAGTTGTTTTCATAAATCTGTAATCGGCATTTTTGGACACCGATCATGGCCGATTACATTGCACTCCACGAGGAGACTGCGTGGCAGGCTGACTACCTGTTATGCGAGTGAAGCAAGGAGCCCCAGTAAGGTGCTAGCTAGCATTAAATGGATCTTATAAAAAAACAATCAATCTTAACATAATCACTAGTTAACTACACATGGTTGATGATATTACTAGTTTATCTAGCTTGTCCTGCGTTGCATGTAATCGATGCGGTGCCTGTTAATTTATCATTGAATCACAGCCTACTTCGCCAATTGGGTGATTTAACAAGCGCATTCCCCAAAAAAAAAATCACTGCCGTTGCACCAATGTGTACCTAACCATAAACATCAACACCTTTCTTAAAATCAAACAGCCAGACAATGTTCTCTGTTCTCCCCATACTGTAGGCTATTGTCTTTAGTCATCCTACTTAGCTAGGCTAGCCTGGCTAAGCATGCTGCACAGCTGTCTGACAATCATTTTACTAGTTCTTAAAAGTAGATAAGGCATACTTTCAAACTGTCTCCCTCTCCTAGTTGTCTACATTCCTCTCTCATGTGGTCTGTGTGTATCTAACATAGCAGGCGTAAAAGTAGATCCATCTCAGACGGAGCCGGAAAAAACAGGCAAAATGGATTTTGGTCATTGTATTTTATTAACATGTTCTTGCTCTGAACTAGGTTGACTATTTGCTTAATTAAAACTCACTTCAGCCCAGCATCCTATGTAGTTCTTCACAGGATTTATCTCATGAATGATTTGATTTCTCTCTTTCGAAACAGTGCATTGGGCTCACAAAATTGACCGACAAAAATCAATTGGCTCACAAAATGGACCGACATCGGTCAATTAGTAGTTTAATAACACCCCCAAAAAACGATATGTCGGTTAATTGCTCAGCACTAATGGAAGACGACACTGGTAGCTTAACTTTCCTTGCTAGCTGACAGCTAAAGCTAACATCACTTCACTACCCTAGTACTTTGTTTGTGATTTAATATGCAAACCATAATGCAAAATATGCTGATTTCGAAGCTGAACACCAAAATGAACTTCTCATGTCTCATGACTCTCCCAAAGATTATCTATTGCCTCATCAAACTGACTGCCTCATTAATGATGTCATTACTGGTTAAAGAGAGAGCGCATATTTTCTATAAAAGAAGCTACTTCTATGCAGTTGTTGATCAGTATCATAAAATAAGTCTAAAATGGAACAGGAAATATATATTTTTGTTATCTGTAGCCCCATGAAATCAGCCAAAACAAGCATTAACCCAATGGATGCACTCCTATTGAATATGCATTCACCTGTATTGTGGATAGGCCTAGGCTACATCTTGATTTACCATTCAAATAAATCATTACAATTATGTAGTTTGCTTCTCGAAACTCAAAAGATGCCCAACTATTGAACAGAGCAGTAGCTGAGTTTCTGTCTGGACCAAGTGCCATTTGGTGACTTTGGCTAAAATGCCTGGTATATGTCAAAATTCTGGAATCATGACAAAACTAGTAGATGGCCTTGCGGCGACACCCCAATTGTAAAGAAACTCGGGTAGCATTACTCTCCGAGTGTGTCCTCTATCATACACACAGAATGGTGAGAGCACATGTCCCAAAAGAAATGCATTTGTAACGGCAGATTTCCTCCTCTTCGGCTGAAGAGGTGTAGCAAGGATCGGACCAATACGCAGCGTGGTAAGTGTCCATGTTTTAATAGAAAAGACTGAACACTATGAAATACAAAAACAAGAAAGTGAATATAAACTAACCGAAACAGTCCAGTGTGGCACAAACACTGACACAGGAAACAAACACCCACAAACCAACAGTGAAACCCAGGCTACCTAAATATGGTTCTCAATCAGGGACAACGATAGACAGCTGCCTCTGATTGAGAACCATATCAGGCCAAACACAGAGACATAGACTGCCCACCCCAACTCACGCCCCGACCATACTAAATAAAGACAAAACAAAGGAAATAAAAAGGTCAGAACGTGACAGTACCCCCCCCAAAGGTGCGGACTCCGGCCGCAAAACCTGAAACTATAGGGGAGGGTCTGGGTGGGCGTCTGTCCGCGGTGGCGGTTCTGGCGCGGGACGTGGACCCCACTTCACCATAGTTCTAATGCGCCTCTTCGCACGCCTCCGTGGCCTCTAAAGCGGCGACCCTCGAAATGGGTCCCGAATAGGCGGGAGACTCCGGCAGCGCCCACAATAAGTTGGGTGAATTTTGACAGAGCTGGGTGAATTTTGACAGAGCTGGTATGACTGAGTCAGGTTTGTAGGCTTCTCTGCTCGCACACACTTTTTCAGTTCTGCCCACAAACTTTCTATAGGATTGAGGTCAGGGCTTTGTGATGGCCACTCCAATACCTTGACTTTGTTGTCCTTAAACCATTTTGCAACAACTTTGAAAGTACGCTTGGGGTCATTGTTCATTTGGAAGACCCATTTGCGACCAAGCTTTAACTTCCTGCCTGATGTCTTGAGATGTTGCTTCAATATATCCACATAATTTTCCTTCCTCATGACTCCATCTATTTTGTGAAGTGCACCAGTCCCTCTTGCAGCAAAGCACCCACACAACATGATGCTGCCATCCCCGTGCTTCACAGTTGGGATGGTGTTCTTCGGCTTGTAAGCTTCCCCCTTTTTCTCCAAACATAAAGACGGTCATTATGGCCAAACATTTCTATTTTTGTTTCATCAGACCAGAGAACATTTCTCCAAAAAGTATGATCTCTGCAGTTACAAGCCATAGTCTGGCTTTTCTATGACGGTTTTGGAGCAGTGGCTTCCTGAGCGGCCTTTCAGGTTATGTCGATATAGGACTTGTTTTACTGTGGATATAGATACTTTTGTACCTGTTTCCTCCAGCATCTTCACAAGGTCCTTTGCTATTGTTCTGGGATTGATTTGCACTTTTCGCACCAAAGTACATTCATCTTTAGGAGACAGAACGCGTCTCCTTCCTGAGCGGTATGACGACTGCATGGTGTTAATACTTGCGTACTATTGTTTGTACAGATGAATGTGGTACCTTAAGGCATTTGGAAAATGCTCCCAAGGATGAACCAGACTTGTGTAGGTCTACAATTGTTTTTCTGAGGTCTTGGCTGATTTATTTAGATTTTCTCATGATGTCAAGCAAAGAGGCAGAGTTTGAATGTAGGACTTGAAATACATCCACAGGTTTACCTCCAATTGACTCAAATGATGTCAATTAGCCTATCAGAAGCTACTAAAGCCATGACATCATTTTCTGGAATTTTCCAAAATGTTTAAAGGCACAGTCAAGTTAGTGTATGTAAACTCTGACCCACTGGAATTGTGATACAGTGGATTATAAATGAAATAATCTGTCTGTTAACAATTGTTGGAAAGATTACTTGTATCATGCACAAAGTAGATATCCTAACCGACTTGCCAAAACTACAGTTTGCTAACAAGAAATTTGGAGTGGTTGAAAAACGAGTTTTAATGACTCCAAAGTAAGTGTATGTAAACTTCCAACTTCAAGTGTATATTTTTGTTCAGTGTACATTTTGAATGTGAAATCTCAATGTGTAGGATGTGTGGTTTCCTCCTGGAAGCCATGACTTGTTAGATTATCTCAGTCAGTACGTAGGTGCCTGTCAGATTCCTTTTATCATTACATTTTCCCATCGTAAGATCACCCCCTCTCTCAACAGCAAGAGATGTCTCGTGTTTTGCCACCATGCTTTTTCCTACTTTGCTTCCACACCCGTTTGTTCACATTTCTTTCGTTACCTGTGACAAGGCATTGTCTTGTTCGTCATTGTTTGCGACTGAGCAACATCTGACACAGGGAACTACGCGTGCAGAGAGTAACCTTCAAACAAGAAAGCAGCCTCTTTGGGTTAAGAGGACAGAGAGTATAAGGGTCATGGGGCCATTGGTTCGCCCTGGATTCCAAAAAGCCCTTCCTTGTTAAAAAAAGGCTTTCCCCCCACATTTGAAACATTTGATATCTTCACCATATGTCTGGTTTGATAGTCATTGGGTTTCTCTGAGCCATTTTCAGAAAAATGACGAGACAGGAGGCATCATCCAATTACCAAAAGGGCTTCAGCAGCAACACAGATTGAACCCTGCTGCTATCCAGGGCCCTGAAATTTACACTATTCCACTAGTTGGTGCGAGGACTGATGCTGGAAAAAAGAGGCCCTTTTATATTCGATAACTTTCCTCTGTCGGGAAAGCACTAGATTTCATGTGTCTTCGGGGTAAAGGGAGCAACATGGCAGCAGGTTTGAACACTCATAAATCTTTTTTCTGTCTACCGCTTACTCTTATGGTGAAATAGAAAATGAAGGCATATTCATTTGCTCAGCACTTGTTTTTGTCCATTCCCTATTCCTGGGTATTCAGCACCAGCGTAAAGATACTGTATGTACTCGGTCATGTCTTACAATAACCCTGAAAACAATATAGTTTGCTCAACTTGTCTCCAGTTCAGGATGTGCTTGTGGTATTTTCTTAATTATTATCTAGAGTTGCTCCGTTGTTTACCTGTAATTTGTTTTCTGTCAGTGGCACTGTTCTTTGGAATATTTTGACATGCCGTTCGATTTGAAGGAGGAATACTTTTTGCAAGTGTGGTCAATAGTACAAGAAAAAAGGATGTGGAACACTAGTTGCACTGACCAATCTGAGCTGCGTCACCAGCGACCAGTGTACAGCTCTTGAAACGGGGCACAGAATGGCGTGCAGTTCAGAGCATTTTCTCCTTCATCCTGAAGGGGGAGATGAGCAGCCTTTGAGTTTACTCTGTTAAATCTGCAATATGCAACTTTTTGGGCGACCCGATAAAATTCACATTTTTTCAAAAATGTGAGTTATAGATCTGTCATTGATAACAAGTCTAAGAAGCAGTAGAAATGTTCTATGTGCCCTATTCTTCCTGTTCTTAAGTTTAATTTTCATGTCTTACTTTCGGTTTTGTATACCAGCTTCAAACAGCTGAAAGTACACTATTTTTGGTAAGGAAAAATATATTTCAGTTTTCTAAATTTTAGTTGCTTGTTTTATCACACAAACTGAAATCAGGATAACTATTAGAATTTTTGCAACCAGGAAATGGCAGAGTGATTTCTGCATAGTGCACCTTTAAGCCTGTATAGGATCCCCCCCCCCCCCTCCCCCTCTGATCATATCATGCTTAGACATAGACGTGCCGATGTTCATGCTTGTGTGGCTTACTAGCTATCTATGAACTTGAAGAGGGTGAAATGAAAGGGCAAAAGGACAAGCTCTCATTGCTGGGTCTCCTCGCAACCTGTCATGTATGTTTATTTTATTTATTTATTTAACCTTTATTTAACCAGGCAAGTCAGTAAAGAACAAATTCTTATTTTCAATGACGGCCTAGGAACAGTGGGTTAACTGCCTGTTCAGGGGCAGAACAACAGATTTGTACCTTGTCAGCTCGGGGGTTTGAACTTGCAACCTTCCGGTTACTAGTCCAACGCTCTAACCACTAGGCTACCCTGCCGCCTTGTCCCTTGCAACTCTTCTGTTTTTTAATGTTAGTAATGCACTTGCTTGGTTAAACGCAAATAACACACTCAAAAGTCTTCACATATTCCCAAGAGAAGTAATCCTTGTAGCTGCACTCTACTTTATACTACTATAAATATACTGGCGATGCAGAAATGTGTGACCTATGTAATGTTTTTTTGGGCCACTGAAATTCTAAGATGTGTCCTTGAGTCAAAGGCACAGGATGTTCTAGTTCTGGTGTAACTATGCCACCCGCTCTGGTTTCACTTCAGTGGAGGAGCTTCAAGGACCTGCAAAAACACATACAAATATCAGACTGTTTTAGTTCTTTGAATAGGGAAAATAGTTTGGTAGTCTTTTTAAATGTTAAGCGGCAGGAATGTAGTTAAGTAGTTTCACAATTAATCCAAAATACTTTATGGACTGTAGCCTACTTCCTAAAGGGTTAAATGTGTGCCAGCTTTTATCTCTGACTCTGCCATTTATAAAGAATTGTATTTAATCAAGAGAAAGATTTGACTTGAATTGGGCATCCCTGTGGAGTGCTCAAATATGCAGATTTGGAAACAACGCAGTTTCCGTTTGTAAACGGTCTGTAAAGCTCATCTCATATTTGACTGGGCTTCCCGAACAGGATAATGTAAAATTAAATGTTTATTTTAAGTGACAAATGGAACGCAGAGGGCCTTTGCTAGAGAGATCAGGGTGACTCCAACAGTCTAGAAATGTAGCGCTATTGACACCATTCAATTGTAGGGTTATAAGCACAAACAAATATTTTTCATTTAAATTCCCCTTTTTAAGAGGGTTGCAGCAACACCCTCTCCACTGCAGTCTGTGTCAAACGATGGCCTGTTTTAAGTGTCACTTTGTCCCCAAGCGACAGTTGCTCTGCCAGAGAAGCCAGAGAGAAGCCAGAAGCGGAACCAAGGCCTAGATTACCATGATAATGAACAAATAATTCACAAATGAACAGCTGGCAGAGCCCTGGCGATGAGGAGAGGGCGTGCACCACTAACACCCAGCACAGACAAAGAGTGGGGGTCAGCTGGCTCCAGTGAAGCCGTAACAAGACCATGGGGGTGATAAGGGGCTTGGTGTATGCATTTCATAACTAGGATGTCCCTGTTCGAAGTCTGTCTCCAGGTCACACAATTGTAGCTAAAGGATAGAGTGCAGATATTGGCTGTCTGCAGAAGGCCTTGGGTAGGATGCTATGGAATTTAGACTGTATTCAGGTTACACTGGGATCACATGGAAAGAGATGCTGTCATGGTGCCAGAACTTTCAGTTGACAATGTTAGATGCAGCAGTTAATCTGGGCTGCGTCAGCGATATTTCATACTACTTCTCAGATTATCAGATCGTTAGGTTTCCTAGCCTTTCCTACAACTAGTTGAGGGCATTTAGCCTTTACTCCATTTGTTTTTTGTCATGTTATTTAGAGAAGAAGAACCAACAATTGACACGTGCTGTCGATGAGGGCAGCAGTCATCCATTCTGACGAGTGTTTCCTTAGAAACCAAACACAATGGTAGTCTCCAGCAGGTCAGGGAATGGGTTGAGGCGAGCAGACCGTTGTCAGCAGGGGATTATCTGTAACTGTTTGGAGGAGCATTACCTGCTTTGCACTGCTGTCAAGCAAATGGTGACCTACCTTGCAGACAACAACCTCTTGTTCTGATATGTTGTTCTGATATGCTTCTATAACTGAATGAGGACAATGGTGGAGTCCCAATACCTGTTCTTGTGTTCTAAATAGTAGCTATTTAAGGTACTGTATGTGAAATGTCAAACATTTTGTATGCTTTAAATGCCAGGATGTCATTTTGGCTTTTCATCTAGTTTAATTTACTGCACAGTTTTGAGGAAGAGAATCGTCTTTCGAGACTCACGTGTGTTTGACAATAGCTGATAATCAGCTGACGGGACGCGCTGTACCAAAATTAACACAGGTGGGAATCAACAGAATTGAGCATAAGATGACGCATTCTCAGTAGGATGAGCCTAGCATGCTGATACAGTGCCTTGCGAAATTATTCGTCCCCCTTGAACTTTGCCACATTTCAGGCTTCAAACAAAGATATAAAACTGTATTTTTGAATAATAGTTGAACAATTCAAACAAGTTTAAACACTTCACTTCGAGGAATCAACACTTCATCACTTCAAAATGTACAAATAAGCTAACTTTTACAGTGCCTTGCGAAAGTATTCGGCCCCCTTGAACTTTGCGACCTTTTGCCACATTTCAGGCTTCAAACATAAAGATATAAAACTGTATTTTTTTGTGAAGAATCAACAACAAGTGGGACACAATCATGAAGTGGAACGACATTTATTGGATATTTCAAACTTTTTTAACAAATCAAAAACTGAAAAATTGGGCGTGCAAAATTATTCAGCCCCCTTAAGTTAATACTTTGTAGCGCCACCTTTTGCTGCGATTACAGCTGTAAGTCGCTTGGGGTATGTCTCTATCAGTTTTGCACATCGAGAGACTGACATTTTTTCCCATTCCTCCTTGCAAAACAGCTCGAGCTCAGTGAGGTTGGATGGAGAGCATTTGTGAACAGCAGTTTTCAGTTCTTTCCACAGATTCTCAATTGGATTCAGGTCTGGACTTTGACTTGGCCATTCTAACACCTGGATATGTTTATTTTTGAACCATTCCATTGTAGATTTTGCTTTATGTTTTGGATCATTGTCTTGTTGGAAGACAAATCTCCGTCCCAGTCTCAGGTCTTTTGCAGACTCCATCAGGTTTTCTTCCAGAATGGTCCTGTATTTGGCTCCATCCATCTTCCCATCAATTTTAACCATCTTCCCTGTCCCTGCTGAAGAAAAGCAGGCCCAAACCATGATGCTGCCACCACCATGTTTGACAGTGGGGATGGTGTGTTCAGTGTGATGAGCTGTGTTGCTTTTACGCCAAACATAACGTTTTGCATTGTTGCCAAAAAGTTCAATTTTGGTTTCATCTGACCAGAGCACCTTCTTCCACATGTTTGGTGTGTCTACCAGGTGGCTTGTGGCAAACTTTAAACGACACTTTTTATGGATATCTTTAAGAAATGGCTTTCTTCTTGCCACTCTTCCATAAAGGCCAGATTTGTGCAATATACGACTGATTGTTGCCCTATGGACAGACTCTCCCACCTCAGCTGTAGATCTCTGCAGTTCATCCAGAGTGATCATGGGCCTCTTGGCTGCATCTCTGATCAGTCTTCTCCTTGTATGAGTTGAAAGTTTAGAGGGACGGCCAGGTCATGGTAGATTTGCAGTGGTCTGATACTCCTTCCATTTCAATATTATCACTTGCACAGTGCTCCTTGGGATGTTTAAAGCTTGGGAAATCTTTTTGTATCCAAATCCGGCTTTAAACTTCTTCACAAGAGTATCTCGGACCTGCCTGGTGTGTTCCTTGTTCTTCATGATGCTCTCTGCGCTTTTAACGGACCTCTGAGACTATCACAGTGCAGGTGCATTTATACGGAGACTTGATTACACACAGGTGGATTGTATTTATCATCATTAGTCATTTAGGTCAACATTGGATCATTCAGAGATCCTCACTGAACTTCTGGAGAGAGTTTGCTGCACTGAAAGTAAAGGGCCTGAATAATTTTGCACGCCCAATTTTTCAGTTTTGGATTTGTTAAAAAAGTTTGAAATATCCAATAAATGTCGTTCCACTTCATGATTGTGTCCCACTTGTTGTTGATTCTTCACAAAAAAATACAGTTTTATATCTTTATGTTTGAAGCCTGAAATGTGGCAAAAGGTCGCAAAGTTCAAGGGGGCCGAATACTTTCGCAAGGCACTGTATTTGTTGCTTAGTGTATTTGTTTTTACTGAACAGTATGTTCTAAATTAGTACACAGTATTGAATTGAATTTATTTTGGGTAACAGACATATACAACAAAATGTACAATGTGGACCCAGAGGATATCACTTGAAAGTAGAGGTCGACCGATTATGATTTTTCAACGCCGATACCGGTTATTGGAGGACCAAAAATAGCCGATACCAACTAAATCGGCCGAATTATTATTAATATATGTTTTGGGTTGTAGTTATTATAGGAATTATGACACGTCGACTATTTCTCTCTACCATTTGTATTTCATATACCTTTTGACTATTCAATGTTCTTATAGACACTTTAGTATTGCCAGCCTAATCTCAGGAGTTGATAGGTTTGAAGTCATAAACAGTGCTGTGAAGCAAGCATTGCTAAGAGCTGCTGGCAAACGCAGTAAAGTTTGAATGAATGCTTACGAGCCTGCTGCCGCCTACCACCGCTCAGTCCGACTATTATAATTAAGTCTATGATTTGATAGAACAAACACACAAATACGAGCCGTTGGTCATTAATATGGTCAAATCCGGAAACTATCATTTAGAAAACAAAACGTTTATTCTTTTAGTGAAATACAGAACCATTCCGTATTTTATCTAACGAGTGGCATCCATAAGTCTAAATATTCCTGTTCCATTGCACAATGTTATGTCATAACGTAAAATTCTTGCAAATTAGATTGCAACGAGCCAGGCTGCCCAAACTGTTGCATATACCCTGACTCTGCGTTTAATGAACGCAAGAGAAGTGACACAATTTCCCTAGTTTAATATTGCCTGCTTAACCTTGATTTCTTTTAGCTAAATATGCAGGTTTAAAAATATATACTTGTGTATTGGCTGCCTTTGCCTGAGCAGAGATCAGATGATAAAGTAATCTAATAAAAATGAGTAAGTAATATAAATTGTATCATTTCAGAGTAATTTCCAATTTTTCTATTGATGTCTACCCAATGTGGACCTGACAGAGACAATGGAATATTTTCTGTTTTGGCAATTGAATGTTCACTATTTTGGGGTTGGAATTTCTATTAAAAAAACTTGTAATATGTTAAAAATGTTTTAAAAAATAAAATACAAAAATACAATCAAAACCAAAAACCAAACTCAAAAAGCACTTGTCGCTGATCACCATCTTCCATTGTAAAGTGTTGTAGTCTTTACGGACACTGTTTTGCAAACAGTAGTTAACAGTTTCAACATACCTAAACGGAGTGGGGAGCCAACATGATGCAGCTCAGACTCAGGCTAGCAATGAGTAAGTGTGCACTATGATAAGGGGTCGGCTGCGCTGATGGACAGGCTTGATCCGTGAGACACATTTGACAGAAGTATCAAAAATAACACTAATTCTATCAAGGGTTGGAAGTGATTCAGGAAACAGAACCAAAAATATTTTTATCAAGGAACAGAACCAGGAACGAAAGTGATCCATACTGTTCAATAACAGAACCGTTATATTAAAAGCATGGAAACCGCTTAATAACTTTATTTTACGATCAAGGCATTTTTTTCTAGTCCCACAAAAAGCGCAACAACGTGCCTATACAAAGCCCTCACTGTCACTCAGAAATGTATTCCAGCGTCTGCCTGCAAGCTGAAAATCTTTGCAGATGTGTGTGCGTGTTTAGGCTACCTCCGAAGCATAAACTACAAAAAAAAAGATAAGATGTGTTAATTCTGGTGCCACTCTGCACACACAAGCTTGTTACCTTGCTAGCTCAAGCCTGTTAGCGCAAAATACATTCAAAAGTTCCTTCATTGAAGCCACTCATCCTAGGTATAATTCTGTGGACCTAATTCAAGTCATAAGATGCGAGCACGTCAAGCCTGCTCATCAACCCTCTCGCTCTCTCCCCACCCTTAAAATTTCAGTCACATCTTTCACCATAGGCTACACTTGTTTGTCCATCACGCATGTAAACAACTATTTTGCCTGCTCTATCCACACAGATTGGTGAAGTATTTTGGGATTCGAACTGGTTGAATTGTCTTACATTCGCTGTCCAAAATTCTAAATGTTTGTTTGTTTGTTTAGCAGGATCTCTTTGAGCCCACCGAGGGCTAGTCTTCCAAGACTAACTGTCATTTCCATGTAAAAGGACCCTTGAGCACCAAGTTCATAGGAGCATGTCAAATCTGGTGTCAAATATTAGCTAAGAGTCTATATCTTGTATAAATGATGGCATCCTAAATATTAGGAATAATCAAAGGCTTTGATTTCTGGTCAAACAGATGGAAAAGAGGTCTTAGAAAACATCAGCAGAAAAAGTATTTAAAAAGTATTAGAAGTAGAAAGTATAGACCCCTGCCAACAAATAAACACATATTTCACATATTATTTGCCTTGTGTAAGTTTAACATATTTTCACATTTCTCTCCCTCGTAAGGGTAATACAATTTCACAGAAGTAACAAGTAAAGGTAGACCTACCAATTAGTTATAGAATACCCAAATATACAAAGGAGGATATTGCATAGGTATGCCTTTGTGTACCTATTTAGGATACATCACCATAAAGAGAATGACATTAATATCCATAATAATGCACGTAGAGATTCTACAAATGATAGAATGCCATTACTACAATACTGTTAAGGCTTATGAATCCACTTCATTTAATGTAGTTCAATAACATGATTTTTTTTAAAGTAAAGGTGTCACCCCAATCTTTCTGCAGCCATCTTTGAAACATAATTTGGGGCAGATATTTAGGAATAATGTGATCAAATTAAAAAACAGGGAGATTTTACTGAAATTCTGTTACCAAACGTTACATCTGTACAGTTCTTCCAGTAAATGTTTATTTTTTTTAAATGTTCACTGTAAATGGTTAAAGTAGTACTTGTGCATATTTCAGTATGGTTTGATAAACTTTGAAATCAATGTTTTTTGTTTGGTATACATTTTTAAGTGAAAAATCTGATTGGACACAATTCAGTTACTGTGGAATTGCCGTAATATGTTAATGATATTCAATAAGTTTCTGTTTACAAAGGTTCGAGGGAGAGACTGCAATTATTTACCACATCAGGAGTTGCAGAATTCTGAGCAAATTTATGGAAGGCATTCCAAAGTACCCAGGCCTACTCCCATTTTCAGGAATTTCAAATTCCGAACTGCTCCATCAACGCCAAAAACTCAGATTCAGAACCAGTCATTTATTTGATCGTGTCAAGCGAGAAAGCATTTCACAGAGATGAATTTGAACATCTGGTGAGGCTCAGATTGAAAGGGGGCCATGGAAGAATCTCTGCCTCCATGGAAGTTAGGAAAAGCCCCATTTGAACTTGGAGTGTCCACGTCCTCCACAAGGTTATTGAAATTGCAAGCTAATGCGCAAAACAGTGGGTTGGGTCCTTAGGGTGCTAATTAACACCAAACAGCAGCAAATACTTGAGAAGAGCTCTTTTGGACACATACAAGGTCCCCCATAACCAGGAGTTTGAGCACGGCAACTCCCATAAATTAAGATCTCCCTCTATTCAGGACTTGGGAGTAGGGTGACTGACCCATCGGCCCATAGAGAATGAGATGGGTAAAGGGGCCTCAAGAGGAAAAGACAAAAACAATACAACTCTACCAAGCAGCAGACATTTTACTCAAAGTAAAGGCTCATCTGGAAAAATGCTTCTACGCCTACAGTGGCTTGCGAAAGTATTCACCCCCTTGGCATTTTTCCTATTTTGTTGCCTTACAACCTGGAATTAAAATAGATTTTTTGGGGGGGTTTGAATCATTTGATTTACAGAACATGCCTACCACTTTGAAGATACCAAATATTTTTTATTGTGAAACAAACAAGCAACAAGACAAAAAGGAAGAAAAAAACCCCAGAAAACTTGAGCGTGCATAACTATTCACCCCCCCCCCCCTCCCCAAAGTCAATACTTTGTAGAGCCACCTTTAGCAGCAATTACAGCTGCAGGTCTCTTGGGGTATGTCTCTATAAGCGTGGCACATCTAGCCACTGGCATTTTTGCCCATTCTTCAAGGCAAAACTGCTCCAGCTCCTTCAAGGTGGATGGGTTCCGCTGGTGTACAGCAATCTTTAAGTCATACCACATATTCTCAATTGGATTGAGGTCTGGGCTTAAACCACTTGAGTGATGCTTTAACAGTATGCTTACGGTCATTGTCGTATTGGGAGGTGAACCTCCATCCCACTCCCAAATCTCTGGAAGACTGAAACAGGTTTCCCTCAAGAATTTCCCTATATTTAACGCCATCCATCATCCCGACCAGTTTCCCAGTCCCTGCCGATGGAAAAACATCCTCACAGCATGATGCTGCCACCACCATGCTTCACTGTGGGGATGGTGTTCTTGGGGTGATGAGAGGTGTTGTGTTTGTGCCAGACATAGCGTTTTCCTTGATGGTCAAAAAGCTACATTTTAGTCTCATCTGACCAGAGTACCTTCTTCCAATTAAATCGGTCAACCTCTAGATTTAACAGTGCTCAGTGGGATGTTCAAAGTTTCAGATCTTTTTTTTTTATAACCTAATCTGTACTTCTCCACAACTTTGTCCCTGACCTGTTTGGAGAGCTCCTTGATCTTCATGGTGCCACTTGCTTGGTGGTGTTGCAGACTCTGGGGCCTTTCAGAACAGGTGTATATGTACTGAGATCATGTGACAGATCATGTGGCAGATCATGTGACAGAGTGCACACAGGTAGACTTTATTTAACTAATTATGTTACTTCTGAAGGTAATTAGTTGCACCAGATCTTATTTAGGGGCGAATACATATGCACCCACTACTTTTGTTTTAATTTATTTCACTTCACCAATTTGTACTATTTTGTGTATGTCCGTTGCATGAAATCCAAATAAAAATCCAAATAGAAATCCAAATAAAAATAAATGACAGGTTGTAATGCAACAAAATAGGAAAAATGCAAAGGGGGCTGAATACTTTTGCAAGGAACTGTATATCTCATTTGCATGACGACTCAAACCGAATTCTTCCACTGCATGTATCGTTCGCTACATACTTCAGTCGGAGACTGCCATCATTGAAGTCGTTTGTGGGGAGTCAAACGAGGGGTGTTGTACAAAACAAAGTCAGAGATTGGTTAGAGATGATCCAATCAAGAGTATCAAAGCCAATGACACATTTTCAAAACGCCGCTTTACCCAAGTTTGTTCTGCTCTGGCCCAACCCATTGGTTTCTGGGACCAGTCAGAGGGTCTAGAATGGATTCCCATTCTAGTAATAGTCGGGGAGGTACTCAGATCAAGACTCATTGCAGAGAAGAAACTAACGTCCCTGGGCGTGGCGTAGAGTTTGGCCAGCGGAAGGGGTTTGGGTAGCCAGGCAAATAAGTCACGCATGTACACGTTTAAGTTTAGGAAATTCATAACCGCACTACCAATTTGCAGAAAAGACGCAAAATCATGCAGCTCAGAAAATCAAATACCAGCATTTCTAAAATATATTTTTTGGGGGTAATCTTTTCATAGCATCATTTAATAGGGGTAAAATGATATCAGTAATTCAAGACATATTCGTCGATAGCTTCAAACAATGGCAAAAGAAAAGACGCAAATATAATCTAGGCCTAAATTGCTGGGAGAGTCCAGATAAAACAGCTCAGTTGAGCTAAGCTCTCCTGCAGAGCTTGTAATAATGATACTTCCACATGAATGCAAACAAACAGTGCAATTGAAGAGAAAAATGAGGGAGATGGAGGAGAAAATAGCAGAGAGGGAGGGTGAGGCGGGGCAGAGATCAGAGGTAATTACAGTCACCCGGCTTGGTGCATAATCCTATTTTAGCTGCAAAGAAGAACAGAGCGTGATCGGAGGGAAACAAAATGGAAAAGGGAGAACAAGACAAGAACTACTCTACTTTTCCTCCAGAACTACACTACTTTTCCTCCACGTTCTGTACTGTATACAAAAGTAACTGGCTCATATGTCATGTACAGCATTAACATGGGCGTGGTGCCTATTGACAGACATTGACAGTGGTCAAGACCGTTCACTAACCAAATAGGCAAGTTTTACCAAAAATTCTAGCCCGTCTCCATCTTGGGGCCACAAAAACTACATGCATGTGACACGCAACAATAGTTTATCTATATTTTTCCATAGCTGTCTATTTACCACCACAAACTGATGCTGTCACTAATAATCACACCTAATGATCTGTATAGGGCCATAAGCAAACAAGAAAATGCACATCCAGAGGTGACGCTCCTAGTGGCCGGTCATTTTAATACATTGGAACTGAAATCCCTCTTACCTTAGTTTTACCAGCATGTCACCTGTGCAACTGAAGCTGTTTAAAAAAAAAAAAAAAAAAAAAAAAAAAAAAAAAAATCTAGATCACATTTACCCCGCACACAGAGACGTAAACAAATCTTTCCCTCCCCCGCATACAAAGATCTTGCTCGCCCTCCATTTGGTAAATCTGACTATCCTCCTGATTCCTGCTTACAAGCAAAAACTCAAAACAGGAAGTACCAGTTATACACTCAATACAGAAGAGGTCGGATGAAGCAGATGCTAAGCTACAGGACTGTGTTGCTAACACAGACTGGAATATGTTCCGGGATTCATCTGATTGCATTGAGGAATTTACCACATAAATCCCCGGCTTCATTAAAAAGTGCATTGACGAAGTCATCATCACAATGATGTACATATCCCAGGCAGAAACCATGGACTACAGGAAACATCTGCACTGAGCTAGAGACTAGAGCTGCCACTTTCAAGAGCGGGACTCTAATAAGACAACAAACTGGAAACGTCAATACAGGAATAAGATAGGGTTTGCAAACCCTACCACATCCAACAATCACAGAATATAAAAGGGAAACCCAACCATGAGCTGCCAGTGACCCAAGCGTACCAGATGAGCTAAATTCCTTATATGCTTGCATCCAGGCAAAAAAAGATAGGTGCAGTGAAATGTGTTGCTTTACAGGGTCAGCCATAGTAGTACAGCACCCTGGAGAAAAGTAGGGTTAAGTGTCTTGGTCAAGGCAAAACCATTGTTTCAATATATTCTCTAAATTTGATTTGTTTACGAAGTATCCCTAAAGTGTTCTCCCATCTTAGGGTCAGGTGTGGTCAATTCAGTGTCTGACCCGTCAATCCCAAGTGGACGAGGCGAGACGGGGCGAGGGCAGGGTGTGGTGGGAGCACCCTGGTGACAGACAGGGACTCAGTGGATAAGTGACGCTAAATGAAGCCATTGTCTGTCCGAAGTGAAGCACACTGTGCAGAGAAAGAGACATTCAAACAGCCACACAGGCCCATTGTTGTTTCCATTGCCAACAGGGTCCTATCGCATACTGTATGGTGGGCCTGCACAATGTTGGTCCTCTGAAACTGCTGTAGTACCAAACACCATAGTATGGTACAGTCAGATGTAGTAGTGCCATACATCACCTGCTAAATCACTTAGAAATGTTCCACTATTTATCAGGGTTTCTCAACTCTGGTGTCAGAGTATCACTGTTATTTCATAAAGTCTCAATACATTATGAAAGTGGAAGTCCCAAACATCCACATTTTGAGAAATGAGAGCATTGTTGCTCTGGCTATACTCTGAAACAAGAGGGATAGATACCTACTCAGTTGTTCAACTGACTGTATTCAACTGAAATGTGTCTTCCGCTTTTAACAAGCACACTACTTAAGTGTCTACTCTCATGTTCAACTGGAGTGAAGTCCAGCATTCAATGGCTCCAGGATCAACAATGATAGACTGGAGTATGCAGCCATTAGAAAGTCCACTTTGTAGCCCCCGCTATGTTTTATCAGTCATTGTTGGAAATATCCATTTATGAATTTAAATGTCAAATTCTCTCGTTATTTTTTTTAAACACTCTCATTTTGGACTTGGCGAGGACTGTAGATGGTTTAATTACATTATGCATACATTGACGCATAATGCAATAAACCATCTACAGTCCTCTCCCAGCAGAGAAACATTCTAACCCGGCATCCTTTAGTGCATCAGATCTGCACGCTCATCCCTGTCATGTCGTGAATGCCTTTCCTGGCTGCATACCCTTAGCCTTAGTTATTTTGATAACAGTGAAAATACAGCGATCAAATCCATGCATCATAAGTTCAAATGTTTTCTAATCTATTAAACCTCGGTAGTTTCATTACTCTTTCAATGCATTTCTCTGGAAAGATGGCATTGTAGCCAGACAAATACATTGCAAGATGATTGTCAAACAGATCAGAAACACTATGCTCACAACCTGTATCTCCTAAATGGTATCGCTGGTGTATTTTGTTCGATTTTAGGAAAGTTTTGCACAATAGACTATAAGGTTCACGTCCATCCATTTATACCGTTCATGAATCGTGACAACACGCATAACTATTATGTGATCGAGAAATGTATACTGCAAACTTTCACCCACTTTTTAAGAAAATATAACTCTACCTTTATTGTGTCAACCATCCAAAACAAATAATCCCATGTGTGCCCCTAGTTTTTATAAACTTTCACACATATTCCATGATATGGGATTATCCAATGGGCAACCCTGCAGCTGTTGATTGCCAGCGATCATAATTCATCATGAGGCATATGCTATAATCAATACACAACTTTCAAGGAGTAGAACATTTTTATACCAACATATAAAAGTATAACTTTTCCATTGTATAAAATTACATTATCACATTCGCTTGCCATACTATTCTCATGAGATCATGCATGCAACTACTAGAACACCCCTGTTGCAACCAAACTGATGGACAATGTTGATTGACAGGTGGAATTATGACCAATAAGGTTGCAAGGTTAAAGTGGGAGGCGGGATCAGGTCGGCACAGTATTGTCCAATGATGTTGCGGAGAGAGCCCAACATGGACACCACAATTATTTTTTGATTTTTTTGACTGTCTTTAGGCACCCGATATGGGGGCTCGAGAACAATGACGTGATGTTGTTGTACACAAATTTGGGGACCCTTTCAGGCTCCTGAGCGCTACTTTAAAAACTACTGCCTTATAAGTATACAAAATCTCAGTTCAATCTCTTTAAAATAACTGAAAATAATATCTCGGTAGCAATCCCCTGTGGCAACAACACGATGAACTTCAATAAGAGCCCCCATTCTTCCTTATTCTCCCAAAGATGCTCTCCCTCAGTGTTAGAGCAGAAAACGTGACCTGCACTCTTATGTAAACCGGGGCATGAAAACACAATTTTCTTGTACTGTTCCTCCTCCTTTCGCATAAATGACAAGGGAACCAAACAGAGCAAAGTCTCTGAACAGAAGCAGTACTAAGCGAGGCAGTCACTGCAGATGGATTTTCCTGCTATTGTCCGGCTAATCCAGCCCTACGACTCAAGGCCAGGCAGTTGAATGGAGTGGAATGGAGCCTGTGGAAGATAGAGAGAGCATCCCCGCATTGCTCCCTTTCCCCTCCCCACTTTCCCAAGGTCGAGCCAGTTGCCATGGCGACTGGCCCAGAGGCGCACACAGGATAAGGAGAAAGGGGTATTGGTTATAAATACCCAAAACAGTCAAATCAGGGGCTTTAAGGAGCCTGACCTTTCTGAGAGCATCTCCAATGAGCTGTCTGTCAGAAGAAGAAATTAATGGAGACAGGTGGCAATGACTTTGTGCTCAGGGGAGGAACCTTGAGACTCTATAGAGAAAAGTTATATAATCATCACTCTAAAAAGAGCCCTGCACCTTCATTGGTTTAATACCAGGGTCTAGTCACCGAGTGACTGCTCATTCTATAAGCCTAGAATTTACTAGTCTACTACTTTTTAGCATGTGATTCATAGACTTGGTCATGAGGTGTATAGGTGGCTTGTATATTTCAGAAGAAATCTGTATCCACACCAAGGCATACTGTAGCGAACTCCATTACACACAATCCTTGAGACACAGGACATGCATGGGTGATTTAGGGGTGTATGCCAAGCCACAGATCTACATCTCACATAGTACATTCACTGATGCCCATTAGAGGTATGAAAGATCACTGAAAACCACAGAATATAAAATGCATGATCGTTTTTTGAACCGTGAAGCCATAATAGCCTACTGACCTTCACTGCACTTAATAAAATATTGCACTGATGATACCAAGATGATTTCATAAACTGCTGTGGGCCTCTGGGCCTATTCCCTTATGTAACCAAGACTGAAATGGCTTGCAAAACATATTCAGTTTAATGCACCACACCATCTAAAAATAAGCTGAATACATGTATACAGAAAACACCAAGATATCCAAGGCTGCTGACGATCACTTACCTTTCAGTAGGGCGCCAGACATGAGTAAATTGCCTTATCATTTTCTCCAGCTCTGCTAATAAATTGTCCACCAAACAGGAATACACTTGCCAGCTTTAGTATAAAATCTGCGGGATATCCCGTGTTCCATCTCATACAGGTCAAAAAATAATAACGTTGTCACATGCTTTGTAAACAACAGGTGTAGACTAATGATGAAATGCTTACTTACGGGATCGTCCCAACAATGGAGAGAAAAATAAATAATATTTAAAAAAATAATAGCATGAGGAATAAATATACAATGAGTAATGATAACTTTGCTATATACACGGGGTACCAGTACCGAGTCAATGTGTAGGGGTACGAGGTAATTGAGGTAGATATGTACATACAGTGTAGAGGTCGACCGATTAATTAGGGCCGATTTCAAGTTTTCATAACAATCAGAAATCGGTCATTTTGGACACCGATTTTGCTATTTTAATTTTTTTACACCTTTTATTTAATCTTTATTTAACTAGGCAAGTCAGTTTTTTTTTTTTATTTTATTTCACCTTTATTTAACCAGGTAGGCTAGTTGAGAACAAGTTCTCATTTGCAACTGCGACCTGGCCAAGATAAAGCATAGCAGTATGAGCAGACAACACAGAGTTACACATGGAGTAAACAATTAACAAGTCAATAACACAGTAGAAAACAAAGGGGGGGTCTATATACAATGTGTGCAAAAGGCATGAGGTAGGCGAATAATTACAATTTTGCAGATTAACACTGGAGTGATAAATGGTCAGATGGTCATGTACAGGTAGAGATATTGGTGTGCAAAAGAGCAGAAAAATAAATAAATAAAAACAGTATGGGATGAGGTAGGTGAAAATGGGTGGGCTATTTACCAATAGACTATGTACAGCTGCAGCGATCGGTTAGCTGCTCAGATAGCTGATGTTTGAAGTTGGTGAGGGAGATAAAAGTCTCCAACTTCAGCGATTTTTGCAATTCGTTCCAGTCACAGGCAGCAGAGTACTGGAACGAAAGGCGGCCAAATGAGGTGTTGGCTTTAGGGATGATCAGTGAGATACACCTGCTGGAGCGCGTGCTACGGGTGGGTGTTGCCATCGTGACCAGTGAGCTGAGATAAGGCGGAGCTTTACCTAGCATGGACTTGTAGATGACCTGGAGCCAGTGGGTCTGGCGACGAATATGTAGCGAGGGCCAGCCGACTAGAGCATACAAGTCGCAGTGGTGGGTGGTATAAGGTGCTTTAGTGACAAAACGGATGGCACTGTGATAGACTGCATCCAGTTTGCTGAGTAGAGTGTTGGAAGCCATTTTGTAGATGACATCGCCGAAGTCGAGGATCGGTAGGATAGTCAGTTTTACTAGGGTAAGCTTGGCGGCGTGAGTGAAGGAGGCTTTGTTGCGGAATAGAAAGCCGACTCTTGATTTGATTTTCGATTGGAGATGTTTGATATGAGTCTGGAAGGAGAGTTTGCAGTCTAGCCAGACACCTAGGTACTTATAGATGTCCACATATTCTAGGTCGGAACCATCCAGGGTGGTGATGCTAGGCGGGGATGCGGGTGCAGGCAGCGATCGGTTGAAAAGCATGCATTTGGTTTTACTAGCGTTTAAGAGCAGTCGGAGGCCACGGAAGGAGTGTTGTATGGCATTGAAGCTTGTTTGGAGGTTAGATAGCACAGTGTCCAATGACGGGCCGAAAGTATATAAAATGGTGTCGTCTGCGTAGAGGTGGATCAGGGAATCGCCCGCAGCAAGAGCAACATCATTGATGTATACAGAGAAAAGAGTCGGCCCGAGAATTGAACCCTGTGGCACCCCCATAGAGACTGCCAGAGGACCGGACAGCATGCCCTCCGATTTGACACACTGAACTCTGTCTGCAAAGTAATTGGTGAACCAGGCAAGGCAGTCATCCGAAAAACCGAGGCTACTGAGTCTGCCGATAAGAATATGGTGATTGACAGAGTCGAAAGCCTTGGCAAGGTCGATGAAGACGGCTGCACAGTACTGTCTTTTATCAATGGCGGTTATGATATCGTTTAGTACCTTGAGTGTGGCTGAGGTGCACCCGTGACCGGCTCGGAAACCAGATTGCACAGCGGAGAAGGTACAGTGGGATTCAAGATGGTCAGTGACCTGTTTGTTGACTTGGCTTTCGAAGACCTTAGATAGGCAGGGCAGGATGGATATAGGTCTGTAACAGTTTGGGTCCAGGGTGTCTCCCCCTTTGAAGAGGGGGATAACTGCGGCAGCTTTCCAATCCTTGGGGATCTCAGACGATATGAAAGAGAGGTTGAACAGGCTGGTAATAGGGGTTGCGACAATGGTGGCGGATAGTTTCAGAAATAGAGGGTCCAGATTGTCAAGCCCAGCTGATTTGTACGGGTCCAGGTTTTGCAGCTCTTTCAGAACATCTGCTATCTGGATTTGGGTAAAGGAGAACCTGGAGAGGCTTGGGCGAGGAGCAGCGGGGGGGGCGGGGCTGTAGGCCGAGGTTGAAGTAGCCAGGCGGAAGGCATGGCCAGCCGTTGAGAAATGCTCATTGAAGTTTTCGATAATCATGGATTTATCGGTGGTGACCGTGTTACCTAGCCTCAGTGCAGTGGGCAGCTGGGAGGAGGTGCTCTTGTTCTCCATTGACTTCACAGTGTCCCAGAACTTTTTGGAGTTGGAGCTACAGGATGCAAACTTCTGCCTGAAGAAGCTGGCCTTAGCTTTCCTGACTGACTGCGTGTATTGGTTCCGGACTTCCCTGAACAGTTGCATATCACGGGGACTATTCGATGCTATTGCAGTCCGCCACAGGATGTTTTTGTGCTGGTCGAGGGCAGTCAGGTCTGGGGTGAACCAAGGGCTGTATCTGTTCTTAGTTCTGCATTTTTTGAACGGAGCATGCTTATCTAAAATGGTGAGGAAGTTACTTTTAAAGAATGACCAGGCATCCTCAACTGACGGGATGAGGTCAATGTCCTTCCAGGATATCTGGGCCAGGTCGATTAGGAAGGCCTGCTCACAGAAGTGTTTTAGGGAGCGTTTGACAGTGATGAGGGGTGGTCGTTTGACTGCGGCTCCGTAGCGGATACAGGCAATGAGGCAGTGATCGCTGAGATCCTGGTTGAAGACAGCGGAGGTGTATTTGGAGGGCCAGTTGGTCAGGATGACGTCTATGAGGGTGCCCTTGTTTACAGAGTTAGGGTTGTACCTGGTGGGTTCCTTGATGATTTGTGTGAGATTGAGGGCATCTAGCTTAGATTGTAGGACTGCCGGGGTGTTAAGCATATCCCAGTTTAGGTCACCTAACAGAACAAACTCTGAAGCTAGATGGGGGGCGATCAATTCACAAATGGTGTCCAGGGCACAGCTGGGAGCTGAGGGAGGTCGGTAGCAGGCGGCAACAGTGAGAGACTTATTTCTGGAGAGAGTAATTTTCAAAATTAGTAGTTCGAACTGTTTGGGTATGGACCTGGAAAGTATGACATTACTTTGCAGGCTATCTCTGCAGTAGACTGCAACTCCCCCCCCTTTGGCAGTTCTATCTTGACGGAAGATGTTATAGTTGGGTATGGAAATCTCTGAATTTTTGGTGGCCTTCAAACAAAGTTAAGAACACATTCTTATTTTCAATGACGGCCTAGGAACGGTGGGTTAACTGCCTTGTTCAGGGGCAGAACGACAGATTTTTACCTTGTCAGCTCGGGGATTCAATCTTGCAACCTTACGGTTAACTAGTCCAATGCTCTAACCACCTGCCTCACGAGGAGCCCGCCTGTTACGCGAATGCAGTAAGAAGCCAAGATAAGTTGCTAGCTAGCATTAAACTTCATCAATCATAATCTCTAGTTAACTACACATGGTTGATGATATTACTAGTTTATCTAGCGTGTCCTGCGTTGCATATAATCGATGCAGTGCGCATTCACGAAAAAGGACTGCTGTTGCTCCAACGTGTACCTAACCATAAACACCAATGCCTTTTTTAAAATCACCTGTTAACCAGGTGAAATTGTGTCACTTCTCTTGCGTTCATTGCACGCAGAGTCAGGGTATATGCAACAGTTTGGGCAGCCTGGCTCATTGCGAACTAATTTGCCAGAATTTTACGTAATTATGACATAACATTGAAGGTTGTGCAATGTAACAGGAATATTTAGACTGATGGATGCCACCCGTTAGATAAAATATCTATATAATATAATAGTATTTCACTGAAAGAAAAAATGTCTTGTTTTAGAGATGATAGTTTCCGGATTCAACCATATTAATGACCTAAGGCTCGCATTTGTGTGTTATTATGTTAGAATTAAGTCTATGATTTGATAGAGCAGTCTGAGCGATGGTAGGCACTAGCAGGCTTATAAGCATTCATTCAAACAGCACTTTTGTGCATTTTGCCAGCTCTCCTCGCTCCTACCTGGGCTCGAACCAGGAACACAATGACAACAGCCACCCTCAAAGCAGCGTTACCCATGCAGAGCAAGGGGAATAACTACTCCAAGTCTTAGAGCGAGTGACGTTTGAAACGCTATTAGCGCGCACCCCGCTAACTAGCTAGCCATTTCACATCGGTTACACCAGCCTAATCTCGGGAGTTGATAGGCTTGAAGTCCTAAACAGCTCAATGCTTGAAGCACAGGGAAGAGCTGCTGGCAAAACACACTAAAGTGCTGTTTGAATGAATGCTTACGAGCCTGCTGCTGCTAACCACCGCTCAGTCAGACTGCTCTATCAAATACAGTGCCTTGCGAAAGTATTCGGCCCCCTTGAACTTTGCGACCTTTTGCCACATTTCAGGCTTCAAACAAAGATATAAAACTGTATTTTTTTGTGAAGAATCAACAACAAGTGGGACACAATCATGAAGTGGAACGACATTTATTGAATATTTCAAACTTTTTTAACAAATCAAAAACTGAAAAATTGGGCGTGCAAAATTATTCAGCCCCCTTAAGTTAATACTTTGTAGCGCCACCTTTTGCTGCGATTACAGCTGTAAGTCGCTTGGCCTTTTACTGAGTTTTGCACATCGAGAGACTGAAATTTTTTCCCATTCCTCCTTGCAAAACAGCTCGAGCTCAGTGAGGTTGGATGGAGAGCATTTGTGAACAGCAGTTTTCAGTTATTTCCACAGATTCTCGATTGGATTCAGGTCTGGACTTTGACTTGGCCTTTTACTGAGGAGTGGCTCCCGTCTCACCACTCTACCATAAAGGCCTGATTGGTGGCGTGCTGCAGAATGGGAGAAACTTCCAGAAGGACAACCATCTCCACAGAGGAACTCTGGAGCTCTGTCAGAGTGACCATTGGGTTCTCCCTGACCAAGGCCCTTCTCCCCCGATTGCTCAGTTTGGCCAGGCGGCCAGCTCTAGGTAGAGTCTTGGTGGTTCCGAACTTCTTCAATTTAAGAATAATGGAGGCCACTGTTCTTGGGGACCTTCAATGCTGCAGACATGTTTTGGTACCCTTCCCCAGATCTGTGCCTCGACACAATCCTGTCTCAGAGCTCTACGGACAATCCCTTTGATCTCATGGCTGGGTAAGTAAGGAATTTGTTTTTTTTCTGCTTTGTCATTATGGAGTATTGTGTGTAGATTGCTGAGGATTATTATTATTTGAAATAAATTTTAGAACAAGGCTGTAAAGTAACAAAATGTGGAAAAGGTCAAGGGGTCTGAATACTTTCCGAAAGCACGTGACTAGACAACAGGATAGATACTAAGCAGCGCATGTGAAGAGTCACACGGAACCCAAACCGGCTGCACGCTTGCGCCATCGTGCATAAATGTATTTTGTCTCCCTACACCAAATGCGACCACGACACGCAGGGTAAAATATCAAAACAAACTCTGAACCAATGACATTAATTTGGGGACAGGTCAAAAAGCATTAAACATGTATGGCAATTTAGCTAGTTAGCTTGCACTTGCTAGCTAATTTGTCCTATTTAGCTAGCTTGCTGTTGCTAGCTAATTTGTCCTGTGATATAAACATTGACTTGTTATTTTACCTGAACTGCACAAGGCTGTTTTCCCTGAACTCTACTCTGACAAATTAATCCACACATAAAACGGCCAACCGAATCGTTTCTAGTCATCACTCCTCCTTCCAAGCTTTTTCATGTTGAACTTATATGGTGATCAATCTAAGCTTTCATAGTATTACCACGACTACCAGCAAAAAAGTTCGTCTTTCAATGGGTACCTGCTTCTATAAACCAATGAGGAGATGGGAGAGGCAGGACTTTCAGCTCGATCTGCGTCAGAAATAGGAATTACTTATATTTTAGCCCTTGGCATCGCAGACGCTCGTTGGCGCAATAATTGAATAACATGGATTTCTACACTTATTTAGCGGCGCACGCGACGTGTCCGGTCTGGTCAGCGTGTCAGAGTTAACACTAAAAAGGGTCAATGCAGATAGTTAACCAATAGCTAGCCGGACTAACTACCGGTATGTACCAGTCTCCTCTGCTACGCCAAACAGTACCTAACCTGTAACGGCTAATGGAGCATCAAATTAGCCCGTTACAGCTACTAAACCAATTGAGTAGGCTAGCCTACGTGGGTGTTTATCTTACATGAGATGCAAACAGCACCTGCAAATTACTGACAGGCTTTGCCAACTCGAACGACATCGAAACTGTTGATAATAAACAATTGATCACAGAGGCTCTCCTGAGCGTCGAACTTCAACACTAGGTATACAAGTTGTGGAAATAAGAGTATAGAAAAAGTTAACACAGCAACAACAAATACGCAGGATGTAACCACGTTACACATCAACAGAAGGAAATGCGTCCTAAATGCAGTTGTCTCTGATCACTCTAGCCGGTGTCACTGCATCTTTCTGCAAGACAAACAGCACAATAGAATTTCTAAGGGGCCTATCGAAGGTTCTGCACGGATGATGAGCGTATTCAAGAAACTCGTTCAAAAGTCTGCACCAAAAGCATTCTTACCTCGTGTGGGTGCACATTTTTCTGATGATATCCACAAGTACTCCCAGCAAACAATGTACTGTTTAATATTGAGCTACCCGTAGACTCAGTATTTTTGGGATAATCTCAATTGCATAGGCATTCTCCTCGCCTCCTACTCAAAAGCCATTGGATTTTTAAAAAAGAGGTCCCGCCCTTCTGACCTTATCCTCCAATCGGGTTTAATAAGGAGGCGAGGAGATAAGAGAGGAGAGAGGACGCGAGGAGAATTCAATAGAGATTGTCCCAGTGACATCATCCCCTTTGCGATTATCAAAAAGCCAATGTGCATGCTTATAGCGATAAGCGTTTTCTGGGAACTGTAGTTGGCCAATGCTACCATCTAGCTTTCTCTCGTGAGTATTACAAACACATGATATTATTTACCCTTGAAGAGCTTCACTGGGCGGATTCGATTATGCTGAGCAGCAGGGCACCGGTCTATGGCCCGTGACGTGAACGGGCAAAAACGGTGAGGAGCACCATTCTCAAATCGATCAGTAATCTGCGCCACTCGGCAATGTTGTCAACAAGGCAGCATATTTTGAGCCGATTTAGCCGTGGGCTTTGAGCGGGACAGCCCTGTTATGAAACGAATGCAATCAACTTTCACCCGGTGTACAACACGCGTAACCGGGCGCCCGAGACAGGTTAATCGAATCATCTCACTGCTATCTCTTTCTGTTGTGGCTTTTGATACATTTTCCCAGGTTTATCAAAATTCCTAGGCTAAAATGCCTATTATAATAATCAATAAAGCAATATTTTTTTATGTTAGGCTATCTGCTCTGAATATTGTGACAGTATGTTCTTGTTTATAAGTCAGTAACAACACCAAAGTAGTTGTAGAACTTGGTTACTATCTCAAGTCAATTTATTGCCAAGCTAATCAACTGATTTCATATTTTCACAACCTGCAATTTTCAAGAAATGTATAATGCATAGCAAAAAACTGTATATTGATCATGCAATCTGTCTACAAGAACCTCTACTAAGGGAGCTGGGTTGTGAAATAAAATAATTATCCAATAAACTTTCTTCTAAAAAAATGTTTTTAAATTCAACATGGCCTCTTAGCCATACAGCTTTTAGGTTATTCCACAAATAGTGTCTTTCAAATCAAATGTTATTGGTCGCATACATATATTTCGCAGATGTTATTGCGGATGTAGGAAAATGCTTGTGTTCCTACTTCCAACAGTGCAGTTATATCTAGCAATACACAATAATATACACAAATCTAAAAAAGTGCTATTAATGGAATTCTGAAATAAGAAATATGAGGATGAGCAATGTCGGCTTCCAGTGTGTGTCTTGGGATATGCTACATATTCTATCCATATTGCCTATATATCTGAAGAATACGTAGGGTAGAATAGCATATGTACATCAATAGTTAAACAGGATAGGCCTTGACTAGAATATACAGTATATACATATGAAATGGGTATAACTGTATGTAAACATTATTAAAGTGACTAGTATTCCATTATTAAAGTGCCCAGTGTTCCATTACTATGTACATAGGGCAGCAGCCTCTAAGGTGCATGGTAGAGTAGCCGGGTAGTGACAGTGACTAAATTTCAGGGCAGTGTACCGGCTAGTGTTGACTATTTAACATTCTGATGGAGTTGAGATAGAAGCTGTTTTTCAGTCTCTCAGTCCCAGCTTTGATCCACCTGTACTGACCTTGTGTTCTGGATTGTAGCGGGGTGAACAGGCCGTGGCTCGGGTGGCTGAGGTCCTTGATGATTTTCTTGGCCTTCCTGTGATACCAGGTTGTGTAGATGTCCTGGATGCAGGCAGTGTGCCCCCGGTGATGTGTTGAGCAGACCACACCACACTCTGGAGAGTCCTGCGGATGCGTTCGGTACTGTTGCCGTACCATGCAGTGATACAGCCCAACAGGATACTCTCAATGGTGCATCTGTAGATGTTAGTGATGGTTTTTGGTGCAATGCTGAATTTCTTCAGCCTCCTGAGGTTGAAGAGGCTCTGTTGCGCCTTTTTCACCACACTGTCTGTGTGGGTGGACCATTTCAGATTGTCAGTGATGAGTACACAGAGGAACTTGAAGCTTTTCACCTTCTCCACTGCTGCCCCGTCGATGTGGATGGGGGCGTGCTCCCTCTGCTGTCTCCTGAAGTCCACTATCAACTCCTGCGTTTTGTTGACGTTGAGAGAGAGGTTATTTTCCTGGCACCACTCCACTTTTTTTTTTTTTTTCACCTTTATTTAACCAGGTAGGCTAGTTGAGAACAAGTTCTCATTTGCAACTGCGACCTGGCCAAGATAAAGCATAGCAGTATGAGCAGACAACACAGAGTTACACATGGACTAAACAATTAACAAGTCAATAACACAGTAGAAAACAAAGGGGGAGTCTATATACAATGTGTGCAAAAGGCATGAGGAGGTAGGCGAATAATTACAATTTTGCGTGTGTGTGTGGCCACGCAGTCATGGGTGAACAGGGAGTATAGGAGGAGGCTGAGCACACACTCTTGTGGAGCCCATGTGTTGAGGATTAGCCTAGTGGACGTGTTGTTGCCTACCTTCAGCACCTGGGGGCGGCCCTTCAGGAAGTCAAAGGACCCAGTTTCACAGGGCGGGGTTCAGACCCAGGTTCCTTAGCTTAATGATGAGCTTGGAGGGTACTATGGTGTTGAAGGCTGAGCTGTAGTCAATGATATTCCTCTAGGTATTTCTCTTGTCCAGATGGGATAAGGCAGTGTGATGGCGTCAACCGTGGACATTGTGTGTGAATTTGGATAAAACACAACATTGTACGGTTGGATCACATGATTCTAAGCTCTAACTAAACCATGTTGAAAAAAAATCCAATAGTGGTGTGTTTTCATTAAAATAAATCAGATGCTTTCTATGAAAACCCCCAATTTGGCCAGCCTAACCAGCCGCCAGATGGCATGGCACTATTATTACAAATGACGTAAAGGGGATAATAGGGCCAACTGGCGACCGTTTGGGCTACATTTTGGCATGTCTCACGTCATGTTTGTTCAAAATCGTTGTAAAGCCATTGTTATTTTGTTTCTTTGACAAAGTCAGTTCTGAAGATTGTTACGTTTAATGTGATGTGATTAATTTACGTTTGTTCCTCAGGTGATTGTTCTAGCACCAGAGGGCGCTGTGCATTCGTAAACAGGAAAAGGTGGGAAATGCCATGGCATGCGGTAAGGTAAACTGGACAGGTTGTATCTGTGTTCGAAGTATGAACATGTATCCATGTTTGCTCGTAGCTACCATTGGATGATATATGTAAACGTTTTATGCGTGCATGTCCACTATTTGGAAATCGTATCTCACGTTCATTTATAATGTGGTTGTCAAGGGATAACCACGCGACTGAATGCTATCTGGGAGGCTTCGGACGTCCATACCGCCATTTAAATTGAAATGTAGCTGAAATGGGTATGGTAAATAAATGTACGTTAGGGTAGGGACGGCCCAAGGATCCCGGATAGCACTGATCGTAAACGAACTGGCTAATAAATGTGCCTACGCAGCCACAGACAACGTAATCTTTGACGAAGCTAGGCCACCGTTAACGTGCTGAGCCAGCATCAGCTCAGCTGTCAGTTGTGTGTGGACCTTGTCCCTTCTGCGTAGCTAAAAGTGTCCCCTCTCCACAATTTCACGCAGCATCCATCCAGTCAGTAGACTCCGGTTGCATAAGGTTACATAATTATCGGGAAATCTCGGTATTGCTGCACCAGAAACAAGCGAAGCAGCCAAAGCAAAGGATGTAGCTAGAAACACGGTGGGTAACGTTAACTTAACTAGCTAACCTTAGTTCGCTGTTAAAACTAGCGTTAGCATGTATGAGCTAGCAATCTTAACTAGCTAAATTAACCGAGCTAGTTCTAATTCGAAGTTAGCTAGCTACTACGTCAACAGTATATTAGTTAGCGAACGGAAACTGTTAACGGAAAGGAAAATTTGAGCTAACGTTAATTGTTATAGCTAAACAGCAACATGAAAAAAAACTAACGTTATTTGACACTATATATATTTTGTTTGCCAATATCAAAGGCTCAATGTTGGCTGTTTAATTTCTGCTGCACTTGTTAGCAATATCAAAGGCTCAGTGTTAGCTGTTTAATTTCTGCTGCACTTGTTAGCTACAGTCATACAAAATGTAACGTTATGTATTGTAAAAAGTACCTAGCTAGCTAGCTAACGGAGATGCCCTGTCTTGAAGAGAGTAGTCAGTATCACCTTGAGATCTAATACAGTTGCTCAGAGTTACTACCAATGTGTATAATAAAATATTGGTTACTACAGCCGTTTGCCAAGCTATTCATTGTGAGCTGTTGCAGTGGTTCAGGGAACTATGCACCTATTCATACCCACCCACTAATCAAAAGGCAAATATTAAACTCACACACACTGGGATTTTAGACTGATAAGCTATGCAATATGCTTTGAAAATTAGCAGATAACATGGCAAACATGATAACGGCATGAGACAATGTCATTGTAACCACGATGGCTGTAACATGCAACTGGAAAAGACTGAAGGTTGGTAGCTAAATCAAATTGTGAGCAGAATGACTAGGGATATTTTCTTTAGAAAGCCAAGGGATGTGCTGCTATTGAGTCAGTCACATGATTCATGGAAAAATGCATAGATAATGTGATACCGATGGTGTCTTTCAAAACTTAAACTGTGGATTGATGAGAAACTGAAGGAGAGAGACGCTGCTTATAAATACGGCAAGGTGACTGGGGACAATTGTTTGGTTAAACAGTACAAATATGACCTATGCAGATAAATCAAGATGAGGAGACACAAGTATAGGTACAACATGGAGGAGAAATTTTGTGGTTTGGATACTAGGTGTATGTGGCAGTGGCTTCTAAACATCACGAATTACAAAAAGAAACCCAGTCAGGTTGTGGACACCAACGCTTGCCTCCCTACCGGACGAGCGAAACTTATTTTTCTCACGCTTTGTGCAAAACGACTCTGAGCTGCAGAGGAGCGCCCCCGAGGACCACGAGGCTACGTGCTTAAGGTCTCCATGGAGGGCGTATGTAAGTCATTCAATCGTGTAAACCCTCACAAGGCTGCCGGCCCAGACGACATCCCTAGCCTCAGAACATGTGCAGACCAACTAGCTGTTGTGTTTTCTGAAATGTTCAATCTCTAACTCAGGCCGTTATTCACACTTGCTTCAAGATGTCCACCATCATTCCTGTGCCCAAGAAAGGGAAAGTAACTGAACTGAATAACTATCGACCAGTAGCTCTCATGTAATGAAGTTATTCAACAGGCTAGTCAGAGTTGGTCACCTCCTCCCTCCCCGACACACTTGACCCTCCAATTTACCTACTGCCCAACAAGATCCACAGACTACGCAATCGCCATTGCACTGCACACTGCCCTCACCCACCTGGACAAGAGGAATGCATATGTGAGGGATGCTGTTCGACTACCGCTCGACCTTCAATACCATAGTGCCCTCTAAGCTCACAGCCCTGGGACTTACCTCCCTATGCTACTGGGTCATGTAATTTCTGACAGGGAGACTACCTGGTGAAGGTAGGCAACATTACCACCTCCACACTGATCTTCAGCATGGGGCCCCACAAGGGTGTGTCCTCAGTCCCCACCTGCACTCACTGTATACCCACTACTGAGTGAACTCTCACAGCTCCATCATCAAGTTCACTGCAGACACGACAGTAGTAGGCCTGATTGCCTACAGGTCTGTCCCCGAGGACCCTCAGTGTTCTATGGGAGCATCATCAAGCATACTGTCTGGCTGCATCGCAGCTTTGTAACTCCACCGCCGCTGACCGCATGGCACGACAGAGGGTGGTATGCTCAGCCCACCATTGGGTGCACACTGCCTGCCCTCCAGGACACCTACAACACCAGGTGTCGCAGGGAGGCTAAGATTATCATCAGGTAGCTCAGCCACACGAGCCACAGCCTGGTCTCCCCGCTTCCATCACTCAGCCGCAGGCAATATAGGAGCATTATGGCTAAAACTCAGACTGGCCTAATGCTTGTACCTCCAGACCGCTGAATAGCCACCAGTAGCCGTCGTCGTCCCCCAACAGACATCTACCCTGCCCACACCCCAATGGACATTATCATATCTCAGTTGTAAATATGTATACATTTTTTGCTTTATTCACACCTACGCTGTTGGCACACGGAGCGCAAGTATTTCTCTGTAGACTGCAACTACATCTGCACCCTGTGCAGGTGCCAAAAACATCCTCTGACCAGTAGATTGTATCAGTTGAACAGCATGACTAATGCTCATTCGATATGCTTTCAGCACTCTGACTACGCTGTGGCATTAACCTTCAGTCAGCTCGATTGGCGTCTTTTGGCTTGCTGTTTGGTACACTTCTGCGTTGCTGCATACAGCAGATGATGCAGATATTTTAGCTAATTCCCTTCAATAATTATTTTTATCTCCCCCATGATAAGGAAGTGGGAAGATTGTGGAAAGGGAGAAGAGCGGGATCATTAGGACGTTGTGCCCACAGGCTCGGCGCGTGTGTGTGCGTTGGGGTGCATGCAGCTTTAGAATACCGCACTGATGGAGAAGAGAGACAGGAAGCCGGGCTACTTTGCCAGGTAAGTGAACGGTTCTTCTGTGTATAGCCTCTTTTAGGTCTATGCCAAAGTGTTTATAGTGTTGCGTTTTTCGAGAGCCTGTGAAGTGGGTTTTAGTGTTACCAGCATGTGGCAACAGTTTTGATTCCCTGTGTGCATAGCGATTTGAGGGAGGACGGGATGTTTTGTAGCACCACTAACTGACGTCCCACTATGCCGTTGTTTGTTACGGTGCATTGAGTGACTGTCCACTTTTACTCTGACTGACATTGTGTTCACTGAGTAGTGCTCTGTAGCCATCTGGCTACATCTCACTGCACTGGGTACACCTGATACTGGCACTGATGCAATGGAGTCATGCGTCAATGCTCACGCACAGTAGAGTAGCCGACTGGATTTCTATCCCTGTAAGTAGCTGAAGCATGAGACATCCAGCAGTGATGATGTATGCTTGAGATCCTGGCTCTCTACTCCTGGGATAAGGAGGTTGCTGCTGTTTTTGGACGAGTTGTTTATGTTTTGCTGCGCTTGAGTGAGTACGCAGACAGACTAGCTATTCCTCTGCTACCAGGCTAGAGAGAAAGCAAGAGGGGGATAAAAAGGTAAAGCGCCAAAGGAAATCTCTACATTCCTCTCTTGTTAATGTCCCTGTGTGAAACAGTAGTGTGCTGTGTGGAATTTGTTGGTGGAATCCAGAAATGTTTACCATATGTGTGTATGCTCTGCTGCTGTGTTTGTAATGGAAGAGATGCTATTTGAAGGCCAGAACTATATCTGTCTGTCTTGTATCCAAACCTATTGATCCAGTGCTCCTCCATTACTCTGTCGCTGTCAAGCGCTCTCTTTAGTCGTCTGCTTCTCCATTTTCACATGTCCTTTGCCTGTACAGCATCTGTTTTCCTTGAATTTTGATTTCCCTGCCCCACTCTTTCTCCAGCTTTTTCTGTACTGGGCCCAGACAGCCAGGATCTTGTTTACAATCCATTTCAATCTGACTAGAGCTACATGCTGCCATGTCGGCTTAGTTAGCTGCAGCTGCCCCTGTTAATGAACCCAGGCAGGCGGGGGTGGGAGATGCCATGACATCACCGCCTGACCTATCAATAATGAATCAGGAAAAAGGACAGAGGAGAAGAGAAAGTGGGCAAGCAAAAGACAGTGACGTTTTGGATTTCTGTTTTTGAGTTTTTCACAACCTAACAGGAAACATTCATTAGTCGTGAAATCCAATGTTCATAAGCATGATTGGAAGTAAACAGATTGACCACCCCTCTCTCCATATCCTCAGGTTGAAGAGACGGAGACAGCTCAAACAGAGCCAATCAGAGAAGGCTATGGCTGAGCAGAACCCGTCGGATTCGTCCTTAAAGACGCCCGTCATCTCCTGCCCATCCCTCCCTGCTTTTTCTGATCCTCAGGAGAGGATAATACCAAACCCACCTGAAGGTTTAGGTAAAACACGCCTCACACACACAGCCTTTCTATGGGCACATTAAAAAAAGGTCAGAAGTGCACTACATGACCAAAAGTGTGGACATCTTGTCGAACATCTCATTCCAGAATCATGGGCATTAATATGGAGTTGGTTTCCCCTTTGCTGCTATAACAGCCTCCACTCTTCTGGGAAAGCTTTCCACTAGATGTTGGAACAGTGCCGCGAGTCCAATAAACTCTCATTCACGTCTTGTCCCAGAATCGCCCAGAATGCACCACGCAGTCCATGGGAAACGTTGCCCATGCTACGCCAATGGGCCGTGTGGTGCATTCTGGGCGATTCTGGGACAAGACGTGAATGGGAGTTTATTGGACGCTAGCTCAAAAACCCAACATTAACACAAATTTCATCAACAATAAGTACAACATTGCAAATATTTTCTGAGATGTGAGATAATTAACTTGCTATCTGTAATATCGTATAGCTTTGGAATCGTGACATTCTCTACTTTCAAGGAAAATAGACGTGTTTCTTGACATACGCAATCCCTTCTCAAAGTCCGTGTAACGATTAACTTGACCGTGCATGACTGTTCACACGATTGGACCACAGTCTGCTGGGTGGATAATTATATGTTCCTTCATTCATTGGATTCAGACTCCACTCTGTGAGGCACATCGATCTGCAGGTTGAACATGATGAGATTGTGGACAGCTAACTACCTACTTTACATGATGGTATTGTCTTTGGTTGTTGTGTTTAACTACGTTTGCTAGCAAGCCAGCCCATAACGAGATCATTGCGTTGTGGATTTTTGTAGTCGACTTGACCTGCAACAGATTTCAACAACGATTTTCCATGTTGCTACCAACCTTATTATAAAAGGAAAATTAAACATTTGTTCACAAAATAATTCTCACATTTAAAGGAATGGTGGCTTTTTCCTTTTAAGGACACCAGCTCTTTCCATGACAGACTGACCAGGTGAATCCAGGTAAAAGCTATGTTCCCTTATTGAAGTCACTTGTTAAATCCACTTCAATCAGTGTCAATGAAGGGGAGGAGACAGGTTAAATAATGATTTTTAAGCCTTAAGACAATTGAGACATCGATTGTGTATGTGTGCCATTCAGAGGGTGAATTGGCAAGACAAAAGATTTAAGTGCTTTTTGAACGGGATATAAACTCAGCAAAAAAAGAAACGTCCTCTCACTGTCAACTGTTTATTTTCAGCAAACTTAACATGTAAATATTTGTATGAACATAAGATTAAACAACTGAGACACAAACTTAGCAAGTTCCACAGACATGTGACTAACAGAAATTGAATAATGTGTCCCTGAACATAGGGGGGGTCAAAATCAAAAGTAAGTCAGTATCTGGTGTGGCCACCAGCTGCATTAAGTACTGCAGTGCATCTCCTCCTCATGGACTGCACCAGATTTGCCATTCTTGCTGTGAGTTGTTACCCCACTCTTCCACCAAGGCACCTGCAAGTTCCCGGACATTTCTGGGGGGAATGGCCCTAGCCTTCACCCTCCGATCCAACAGGTCCCAGACGTGCTCAATGGGATTGAGATCCGGGCTCTTCGCTGGCCATGGCAGAACACTGACATTCCTGTCTGGCAGGAAATCACGCACAGAACGAGCAGAATGGCTGGTGTCATTGTCATGCTGGAGGGTCATGTCAGGGTGAGCCTGCAGGAAGGGTACCACATGAGGGAGGAGGATGTCTTTCCTGTAACGCACAGCGTTGAGATTGCCTGCAATGACAAACAGCTCAGTCAGATGATGCAATGACAGACCGCCCCAGACCATGACGGACCCTCCACCTCTAAATCGATCCCGCTCCAGAGTTCAGGCCCTGGTGTAACGCTCATTCCTTCGACGATAAACGCGATTCCGACCATCACCCCTGGTGAGACAAAACCGCGACTTGTCAGTGAAGAGCACTTTTTGCCAGTCCTGTCTGGTCCAGCGCCACTGGGTTTGTGTCCATAGGTGACATTGTTGCCGGTGATGTCTGGTAAGGACCTGCCTTTACAACAGGCCTGCAAGCCCTCAGTCCAGCCTCTCTCAGCCTATTGCGGACAGTCTGAGCACTGATGGAGGGATTGTGCGTTCCTGGTGTAACTCGGGCAGTGGTTGTTGCCATCCTGTACCTGTCCCGCAGGTGTAATGTTCGGATGTACCGATCCTGTGCAGGTGGTGTTGCACGTGGTCTACCACTGCGAGGACAATGTCTCCCTGTAGCGCTTTCTTAGGGGTCTCAGAGTACGGACATTGCAATTTATTGCCCTGGCCACATCTGCAGTCCTCATGCCTCCTTGCAGCCTGCCTAAGGCACGTTTACAGAGATGAGCAGGGACCCTGGGCATCTTTCTTTTGGTGTTTTTCAGAGTCCGTAGAAAGGCCTCTTTCGTGTCCTAAGTTTTCATAACTGTGACCTTAATTGCTTACCGTCTGTAAGCTGTTGGTGTCTTAACGACCGTTCCACAGATGCATGTTCATGAATTGTTTATGGTTCATTGGACAAGCATGGGAAACGGTGTTTAAACCCTTTTAAAATGAAGATCTGTGAAGTTATTTGGATTTTTTTGAATGAGCTTTGAAAGACAGGGCCCTGAAAAGGGGACGTTTCTTTTTTTTGCTGTTTAGTAGTAGGTGCCAGGCGCACCAGTTTGTGTCAAGAACTGCAACGCTGCTGGGTTTTTCCACATTGAACAGTTTCCCGTGTGTATCAAGAATAGTCCACCACCCAAAGGACATCCAGTCAACTTGACACAATTGTGGGATGCATTGGAGTCAACATGGGCCAGCATCCCTGTGGAATGCTTTTAACACCTTGTAGAGTCCATGCCCCAACGAATTGAGGCTGTTCTGAGGGCAAAATGGGAAGGTGCAAGATCTTCAAGTTCCTCTGTGTCCACATCACTAAGGATCTATCGTGGTCCAAACACACTAACACCATTGTGAAGAGGGCACGATGCCTCTTCCTCAGGAGACTTAAACGATTCAGCATGGGCCCTCAGATCCTCAAAAAGTTCTACATCTGCATCATTGAGAGCATGTTGACTAGCTGCATCAACGCTTGGTATGGGCAACCGCTTGGGATCCGACCACAATGCCCTACAGAAGGTAGTGCGGATGGTACATCACAAAAAATTGTCAGACTGCAGCCACCCAAGTCATAGACTGTTCTCTCTGCTACCGCACGGCAAGCAGTACCGATGCACCAAATCTGAAACCAACAAGACCCTGAACAGCTTCTTCCCCCAAGCCATAAGACTGTTAAATAGTTAGTCTGGGTAGCTATTTGGTTAACTATTAAACAATTTGCGTTGATCCTTTTTCCACTACATTTTTTGACTCATCACATATGCTGTTCACATACTGTTTACTAAAATCTGTCACTTTATTCCTACTTTATAAGTACATATCGATCTACCTCAACTACCTCGTACCCCTGCACATGGACTCGGTACTGATACCTGTTGTATGTAGCCATGTTATTGTTAATCAATGTGTGTGTCTTAATACTTTTATGTGTTTTACTTTTCTATTATTTCTATATTTTCTTTCTCTCAGCATTGTTGGGAAGGACCCGTAAGCAAGCATTTCACTGTTCGTCCACACCTGTTGTTTACGAAGTGACAAATAAAATTTGGTTTGAAGTAAACAACATTTGCAAAATAGTATTTGCGGGAATACACTGTTCTCAAAGACACATGATGTGAGTCGTTTTGTGTGACAGATTAATGTTTCCGTAGTTTTTTCTGGATCCACCACCCAAAAGGACATCCAGTCATGGTTTGGGGGCGTGGCTACTGGTGCTGTCGCTGATTAGACATTTTAGAGGCCCTCGTGTCGGCCGCAGTGACAAAATGTAGCTGTTTTTAAAGCTAATTTCCTTTAATTCTACACATTTTGCCATGGCTCATGCAATCTGAGTGACTCAAACATTATAGCACAATCAATGGGATCCCCATGCCATGGTAAAAAATACTCCAAAATGCATAATTTTTTACATTTTAGATGTACCTGACTGTCAAGCTTTTATGTTGATTGTTGGTTCTCAAAAATCATCTTATTTAAAGGTCCATTATATTTTCTACATACTTTATATCTGGTTTGAGTCTTATGTTTACCCCTACAATTATGTTCTATTCACTGTTTGGACATGGGCGGCCCCTAATTATAATAATAATGTAACTTTTCCATACAGAAAACCCTGATCTTCGTTATAATCTGAGAGGAAAATCTAAATATGCAACAACTAGGACTGGTGGTTAATGACTAGGATTGTCCCTTTTTGGCTTCTGGACAACAAAGAAAGTTGATATGAAAACCAGTAGTGAAATTCTGAGAAGCTTTTTTGTTTCCTACTGCTAGCTAAGCTGCTGAGTGCTGCTCCTCTGTCTCTCCCTCTGCTCCACTGCTGCAGCCTGTGTCTGTGAGTTGCCTAGCAATGAGTCTCCTCTCTGGCTTGCTCATGGCTCACTCTGGCGAGACAGAGCCATTTAGTTGACACATTAAGCAAGCTACTTTCTTACTCCATACACTCTATAGTGATACATTGCTAGTCTGCAGCCTTTTTAATTCCGAGGATGTTGCATAATGACCATACAAACAAGTTATTAAATCCGAAAAGGTAGTCATCCTAGTTATGCACTGACTAAGGAGTCTATGTAGGACTACACTGCATTAACTTAGCAACTTTTAAAAATCTATATTATGACACTGGTACAAAGACCGTAATGAGTAAGTGACCGATCTTACCAGAGGTCAATTCTGTGTGGATGTACAGTGACCCACAGCTGGACTCCTCACAGCCTGCTGTACAATGCTGAGTCATTCCTCCAGTTTCTATAGAGGAGCTGGAGTAGAGGAAAGCGGAAGTAGTGGGAGGGTGTTCTAATGAACTGGTTCTGGCAATAAGAAGTGCTGACTATGACTGTAGCGTACAGAGTTCACTAGGATACTAGCTAGCCGTGTGTGTGTGTGTTCGCGAGCTAGGGTTATGCTTTTTAATATAATTCTATTTAAAGCAGTGTGCACTAGTTTGTTGGTGTATACATGCATTTTGTTTCTGAATGAACGGAGCGATTATTTTTATTCATCTCTATACTGTGTCACTGACCTATTTCTCTGTCTTTCAGATGACAGCAACAACATGAGCAGCCAGGCCAAGAAAGAGAAGAGGAGGCCCCCCGGGACAGTGGAGTATACTGTGAGTACAGGCTGCCTCCGTAATGCCTCACTACCTCCACCCTCTGACACTACAACTCCCACATAGGGTTCTGACTCAGACTCCTAACTTAGGTTGTCAATGTGGACGATAAGCCTACATTTTTTTGAAATTCAATAATAAAGCAAAAAGGTTGCATCCTATTCAGGGAGTCAAGGTTTCTGCTTTCTACTTTAGTCTTTCGTGCTGCATTTTGGCTTGGCTAGATTGATACTTTTGGGAATAAACATTTACCAAGGATGTAACTTTGTTGCAGGTGGGACCCCAAGAATCTCTAAACAGCATTGCTCTGAAGTTCAATATCACCCCCAACAAATTGGTGCAGCTCAACCGCCTCTTTTCCCGCAGTGTCTATCCAGGACAGGTGAGCTTTCAGCACTTAACACACCACTTCCTGCTGTCAATCTTAGCTTTCTGATTGGCAAACAAGCCTGTCTGTCACCCTTGCAGAAGCTATTTGTTCCTGACGTGGGCCAATCGGAAGCCGACTCTCAGTCTGTGGGTTCCTCTGACCCCACCTCCATCAAAGATCTAACAGAGAAGGTGTCACAGGTAAGTCAGTTATCCTTGATAAGAACAACCCAGACTAAAGTAATCAATTTGATCCTAGTACTGTGCTCGTCCCTGCTGCCTGGCAATGTTACAGGATGGAGACTTCAGTGGCAGATCAGTAAGACCGCTACGACGTGAGCGGTCTTCCCTGTCCGAGGATGAGAACCCCGCCATTGTCAAGTTCATCAAGATGAGCTGCAAGTACTTCACTGACGGAATGGTGAGTGGCCACGCCAGAGGCCATTTTGAAATTAAAACAACCACCACAGCAACAGAGATTTAAAACTTGTGTCTTCTATTGTCTCCCAGGGTGTGGTGGGAGGGGTGATGATCGTGACGCCCAACAACATCATGTTTGACCCTCACAAGTCGGACCCCCTGGTGATTGAGCACGGCTGTGAGGAGTACGGCCTGATCTGCCCAATGGAGGAGGTGGTGTCTGTGGCCCTCTACAACGACATCTCCCGCATGAAGCTGAAGGACGCGCTGCCGTCGTAAGGACCCACCCAGGCATCCTGAGACTCTTTCGCACTGTCAATTCATCTTTCACTCCCTATTTAAACCCTTTTTCCCCCTTTCCTGATCTTATCCTTGCTTTCCTTGCTTATTTGTCAAGTGTCGCATTCTGTCTTTCTACCTCTTTCTGCACTCTCCCTTGTTCGTTCGTTCGTTCTTCTCCTTCGGAGGTGAAAATGTTAACTGATTGGCCGAGCTCATGCTGTTGGGTTTCCTGTACCAAATTGTAGGGGCAGACATAACACTCCATTTTTTTTTAGTTTATCTGTTTCATTTTGTACTGGTTCATTGTTGTTTAATTAGTATTATTATTTAGCCTTTTTTAAATTATTTTATTTGTGTTCTGTTTTTGAGTTGCATTTTCATTTTGTTCATATATGATTTGTTAAAATTTTCCCATCCTCCGTTGTGATGTGCGTGTGGTGCCCCCTGACTCCTGGCCCGCACAGAGACCTACCCCAGGATCTGTGTCCTCTGTATAGGCCCGGAGAGTGGGAGGAGCTGCCCTCAGAGCGCGACCTCAACCCCTTCAGCCGCTACGAGGCGCTGGATCCCAAACGACCCATTGTCCTGGACGACATCGACTCTGCCCTGTCAGACACGGGTATGACTGAGAGATGACTTGTATTGGATCAGGATGAATCATAGAAAATCAATATACATCATAGTGAATCATTGTATGTGTAGTTTAAGAGAAATCTAAACCAAATGGCTTATGCGGAATAATTTATTTAGCATTATTTAGATCCATGTGGTAATTTTTGTAATACCTCATGGTTTCTTATATCCCAGTCATAGAGAGGGCAGAGTGTGAGCCAGCAGACCAGTCTCCATCAGACGAGGGTTTCACAGAGCTGGAGCTTCCCTTGAACGGGAGCGCTGAGGAACCAATGAGTGGATCCAGGCCACCTGCCAGTGCTACCAGCCAGGACCAGCGGGGAGAGCTCCCAGGATCTAGTTCCCCTAAACGGGTGGAGTCCCAGTCCCTCTCTGACCCAGTCCCACTGACCTCGCAGAGAGGAGAGGAAGACGATGAAGGACTGGTCCAGAACCGCTCCATCGAGGAAACGACCCAATCACTGCCTGTCCTTTCAGAGACTGAGAATAACGGTGAACTGTTGAAGCCTGCTAGCCTAGCCACACGCCAAGCCAAAGACGGGATCTCTTCAGGGCAACTGGTGAACGGTGTTAGCGACCAATCAGAATCGGCAATGGACCAAAATAGGAAGCTGAGCTTGAGTGAGACCGCTGCGGCTTCAGGGAAATGTAGTTCTCAGGAACCCAGCCCTGCAGAGGAGTGGCTGAGTGAGGAAGAGAAGCGAAAGAGGAGCAACAAGGCAGAGGTGAAGTCTTGGCTGCTGGAGAGGATGCAGGCGCCCATCCAAAGTGAGTGTTCACAAGCGGTTTGTGTGGTTTCTTGTATAGCATTATTTAAATATTACACTTCCCTCTCTCTCTCTGCAGACATGCTGCTCTCCACAGAGGAGAAGAGTAAGACCCCGCCCATGTTCCTTTGCTTCAAGGTGGGCAAGCCCATGAGAAAGTCCTTCATCATTGGCCGGACATCCAGCCCCGCCCACACGCGAGGAAAACAGCCAGAGTACTGGTTTGCTGTGCCCCAGGAGAGGTGAGAGGTCAACAATGACAACGGTCACAGTCGGAACCTCTGAGAACTGGGGTGTATTCACAATGCTATAAATGTTGAATGTTCTAAAACTTAAATGTGGTGTGTTTCAGGGTGGACCACCTCTATGCATTCTTTGTCCAGTGGTCTCCTGATGTGTATGGTAAGGAGGCCAGGGAGCAGGGCTTCGTGGTCGTGGAGAAGGACGAGCTCAACATGATCGATAACTTCTTCAGTGACCCCAAGTCTTCTCGCAGCTGGGAGGTGTGTTCACATGGCATGACCTTGGTCTGTGTGGTGGTGTATGTTCGCATTGTGTTTAAGTGTTTTGTGACTTTGTGGACTATGCGTTTTTTTGTGTTTGGCCCAAGCTGTGTTCAATGTTTTGACCATGCATTGAGTTTAGTATGTTTTGACTGTACTGTTGAGGTGTCTGACCATACATGGTTGTGTTCGTAGATCATCACCATCAACGAAGCGAAGCGCAGGCAGAGTTTTGGCAGCTATGATGGGGAGGAGCCTTTTGGGGATCTACTGCCCATGCTCAGTGACCCCAGTGCTCTGCTACAGGACACACACATAGAGAAGGTAAACACACAAATGCCATGACACACAAAACACTTTCAATCAAGAAAACATACCCAGTGTGACTTCACCTACACAACCTGCCCACAAACTCTGAAATACACATATTCACGCAATCACGTGTCTCTGTCTCCCCACAGCTTGCTTGTCGGCTGCCAGCGCGGGTGCAGGGGTATCCATGGCGACTGGCTTACAGTACGGTGGAACACGGGACCAGCCTAAAGACCCTGTACAGGAGCCTATTAGAGGTGGACAGCCCTGTGCTACTGGTCATCAAAGACATGGACAACCAGGTACTCACACACTGAACATGGTGCTCAATTTGTATTGGGCTCTTGAGTTTTATTCGCGCTCTTTATCTCTCCCCCCCCAGTTGTTTGGGGGATACTCCACCCATCCCTTCAGAGTAAGTGAGCACTGCTATGGCACGGGAGAGACCTTCCTCTTCAGTTTCTGCCCTGAAATCAAGGTCAGACATAATCTCATTTATACTCTGTTGTATCTGCATACCTACACTACCGTTCAAAAGTTTGGGGTCACTTAGAAATGTCCTTGTTTTCCATGAAAACCTACATGAAATTGTTGCAAAATGAATTGGAAATATAATCAGGAGAGTGACAAGGTTATAAATAATGATTTTTAATTTAAGTAATTGTGTCCTGCAAACTTTGCTTTCTTCGAAGATTTCACCCCATGCTTCCTGAAGCACGTCCCACAAGTTGGACTGGCTTGATGGGCACTTCTTACGTACCATATGGTCAAGCTGCTCCCACAACAGCTCAATAGGGTTGAGATCCGGTGACTGTGCTGGCCACTCCATTATAGACAGGATACCAGCTGACTGCTTCTTCCATAAATAGTTATTGCATAATTTGGCGCTGTGCTTTGTCATTTCCGTGTTGTAGGAGGAAATTGGCTCCAATTAAGGGCCGTGTAGTGTATGGCATGGCGTTGCAAAATGGAGCGATAGCCTTCCTCCTTCAAGATCCCTGTACAAGTCTCCCACTTTACCACCGCCAAAGCAGGCCCAGACCATCACATTGCCTACACCATGCTTGACAGATGGCGTCAAGCACTCCTCCAGCATCTTCTCAGTTTTTCTGTCTCGCGAATGTGATCCGAACACCTCAAACTTAGATTTGTCTGTCCATAACACTTTTTTCCAATCTTCCTCTGTCCAGTGTCTGTGTTCTTTTGCCCATTTTAATTTTGTATTTTTATTGGCCAGTCTGAGATATGGCTTTTTCTTTGCAACTCTGCCTAGAAGGCCAGCGTCCCAGAGTCGCCTCTTCACTGTTGATGTTGAGACTGGTGTTTTGCGGGTACTAGTTAATGAAGCTGCCCGTTGAGGACTTGTGAGGTGTCTGTTTCTCAAACTAGACACTCTAATGTACTTGTCCTATTGCTCAGTTGTGCACCGGGGCCTCCCACTCTTTTTATTCTGGTTAGAGACCGTTTGTGCTGTTCTGTGAAGGGAGTAGTACACAGCGTTGTATGAGATCTTCAGTTTCTTGGCAATTTCTCGCATACAATAGCCATCATTTCTCAGAACAAGAATAGACTGACTAGTTTCAGAAGAAAGTTATTTGTTTCTGGACATTTTGAGCCTATAATCGAACCCACAAATGCTGATGCTCCAGATACTCAACTAGTCTGAAGAAGGCCAGTTTTATTGCTTCTTTAATGAGAACAACCGTTTTCAGCTGTGCTAACATAATTGCAAAAGGGTTTTTTAATGATCAATTAGCCTTTTAAAATGATAAACTTGGATTATCCAACACAAGGTGCCTTTGAAATGCAAGAGATGGTTGCTGATAATGGGCCTCTGTACGCCTATGTAGATGTTCCATTAGAAATCAGTCGTTTCCAGCTACAATAGTCATTTACAACATTAACAATGTCTGCACTGTACTTCTGATCAATTTGATGTTATTTTAATGGACAAAAAAATGTGCTTTCAAAAACGAGGACATTTTTAAGTGACCCCCAAACTTTTGAACGTTAGTGTATGTTTTAGAATTCATATGACCTCTGTCATTGCCTTGCTGCCTGACTTGATGTGGGTTGCTTTTCCTTTTCTCAGGTTTACCGCTGGACTGGGGAGAACTCCTACTTTGTGAAAGGCAACACAGATTCTCTTCAGATGGGAGGAGGAGGGTGAGTGTATTTGAATATACAGTCCCTTCAGAAAGTATTCATACCTTTTGACTTATTACACATTTTGTGTTACAGCCTGTATTCAAAATGATTCTAACATAATTTTCTTCTCACCCATCTACACATAATACTCCATAGTGACAAAGTGAAATCATGTTTTTAGACATGTTAGCAAATGTATTGAAAGTGAAATATAAAATCTACATAAGTATTTATACCCCTGAGTCAATACGTTAGAGTCACGCTTGGCAGTGATTACAGCTGAGAGTCTTTTTGGGTAAGTCTCTAGGAGCTTTGCACACCTGGATTGTACAATATTTGCACATTCTTTCATAAAAAATCTTCAAGATGTGTCAAGTTGGTTGTTGATCATTCTTAGTCAGCAATTGAAGTCTTTCCATAGAGTTTAAGTCAAAACTAACTGGGCCACTCAGGAACATTGGTAAGCAACTCCGGTCTTTATTTGGCCTTGTGTTTTAGTTTATTGTCCTGCGGAAAGGTGAATTTGTCTCCGTGTCTGTTGGAAAGCAGATTGAACCACGTTTTCCTCTAGGTTTTTCCTGTGCGTAGCGCTATTCTGTTTCTTTTTATACTAAAAAACTCCCCGGTCCTTGCCGATGACACACATACCCATAACATGATGTAGCCACCACCATTCCTGAAAATATGAATTGTGGTACTCGGTGTTGGATTTGCCCCAAACATATCACAAGACCTTGCATTCAGGACATAAAGTGAATTTCTTTGCCACTTTTTTTTTTTTCAGTTTTACTTTAGGGCCTTATTGCAAACAGGATGCACCTTTTGGAATATTTTTTATTCTGTACATGCTTCCTTCTTTTCACTCTGTCATGTAGGTTAGCTTTGTGGAGTAAGTACAATGTTGTTGATCCATCCTCAGTTTTCTCTTATCACAGCCATTAAACCCTGTTACTGTTTTAAAGTCACCATTGTCCTCATGGCGAAATCGCTGAGTGGTTTCCTTCCTCTACAGAAACTGAGTTAGGAAGGACGTTTGTATCCTTGAAGTGACTTGGTGTATTGATACACTATCCAAATTGTAATTAATAACTTCACCATGCTCAAACGGATATTCAATGTCTGCTTTATTTATTTAGTTTTTCCCTTATCTAACAATGGGTGCCCTTCATTGCGAGGCGTTGAAAAACCTCCCTAGACCTTGTGGTTGAATCTGTGAAATTCATGTTCTACTGAGGGACCTTACAATTAACTGCATATGGCTACAGAGATGAGGTAGTCCTTCAAAAACCATGTTAAACACAGAGGGAGTCCATGACTTGTTAAGCACATTTTTACTCCTGAACTTATTTAGGCTTGCCATAATAATGGGGTTGACTCAAGACATTTCAGCTTTTCATTTAATTAATTTGTCAAATTTCAAAAACATAACATAACTTTGAAAGTATGGGGTATTGTGTCACTGCAGTACACACACACACAATCTCAATTTAATATTTTTATTAATATTCTGGCTGTAACAACAGCTGGAAAAAGTCAAGGGGTGTGAATATGTTCTGAAGGTACTGTATGTGGTTGAGCAATGTGAGACTATCTTTGTGTGACCTGCTCTCTCTTTCTGTTGAAGTCAACTTGTAGTTATGAGTTTGTCTGACTTTTTCCTGTCTCTTTCTCCTTCCCTCCATCTAGAGGTCAGATAGGGCTGTGGCTGGATGCTGACCTGTATCATGGCACCACCTCCAGCTGTGCCACTTTCCACAACCAGCCCCTCTCTACTCAGAAGGACTTCATCATCCACAGTGTGGAGGTCTGGGCCTTCGAGTAGCCTCCCTCCACCTCATCCAGTCCCCTCCAAAACCCTCCAGGGGGGAGACCAGGATCTGGCTTCAACGCCCACCCCTTACTCTACCAGAATGGGAAGCTGATAATTTGACATGGTTTATGACATCTGATTTGATGTGGTTTGTCCTGAGGGTGGCAGAGGTGTGAGAAGCTGTGGCTGGTGAATTTCCCTATTACTCTATTGGCTGCCTTATACCTCCCATGCCACCCACAGCTATCCCAGCATGCAGCCTGCCTACAGAACTCAAAACTTCTACCCACTTGGAGAAGAGCGACATGTTCCTGGAGGATCGAAGAGGCAATTGTCCTAGCTAATGGAATCAGTCATGAGTTAATTTCAAACACAATATCAAAACATAGGCAATGAGATGTGAGATTGTTGTATTAGGGATGTGGCTAGTGGGTGCAATGCACATCAAAAAGGAACAAGGTATCTGGTTACAGGTGAGTAAACACAACCATCAATTCTCTACAAACGCAGAAAATCGGAATATTCTTGTTGACAAGTCCATAACATGTCAGGGGAAAAAACATGTGAAAAGAGGAAAGGTGAAAGGTTAGATGTTTTAGGTAGGCATTTTGTGACTAATTTCTCTTCCAAAACACATCTGCCCCAAAACCACTTTAAATATAGGAGTAATTGTTTACAAAGAAGAGGCTTACCATGACTGAAGGTTCTTGTTTTCATGTCTCCAGTCCTAAATAGACTTAATGAGAATGTTACATTGCATTTCAGAGCATTCCATGTCTCTTTCCAAAACAACTGTCAACTAAGAAGGGAACATAAAGGGGGTTTTGCAATGACCAAATGTCGTTTTATTTTACTTTTGTATCTGTTTTGTTTGTTTCTCGTCACATTTTATAATTTTTCTTATGATTTATTCGTACAAAGAATGTATGATTTTTGAAATAGTATCATTTTGTTACAGAATTGTATTTTTTTTTGGTGAATGTGTTGGTTTGTTTTCTGTTGTTTTTAGGTAAGTCCTGTAATCGGCCACAAGGTTGATACATCCAAGCACTAAATAGATTGAAGAATCTCAAGGCAGTATTAGTCTGTCACATCTTTGACCAACTGTACCTTCTCTTTGTTTTACGGTGTGTTTCTGTAAGTAGAGTGAGTTACTGCAGAGTGAGTTTAGTCTACTCAACTGTTCATTAGAACACATGAGCCAAGGGAAGTAAGACGGTTCAATAACTCCCAAGTTGATTGGTCTGGTCTGTGGCATTAACATCAATCATTTGTTTGTGTATAAACCTGTCACGATTGTCATTTTCTGCCACTACATAAGGGAAGGACCGGTGAGTACTGAAATTCCGGGAAAGAAAGGGATATACCATTTTAGTTTTTTTTCTTAACGTGTTCTGTTGAGATCTTATACCACTGTTTTCCAGACCAATGTTGATAAATGGAGTGTTTTGTTTCTGTCTCAAGTAAGTTACCATGAGCTGACTAAACCTACTGCATGATATACAGAAAATACTGTAATACAGACAATACTGCTTAAATATGACATTCCCCTTTCTGCATCCTACTATTCACAAATCCTTATAGGTGTGGCTTTGTTTCTTTCTGTGTAATAGATGTTGAGTGTTGTTCTCACTGTGAATGTTCCCAAAGTGTTATTTCCTGTGAATCCAAAACTGTCATATTATAGGTGAGTATCACTGAGGATATTTATTGTATTGTTATGTTTAAAATGAAATAATAAACATAACATAATACGATTCCAGCCTGAGACTTTTCCCCCCCATATCCTCTTTTTTTCCAAGGTTTGCTTATTTCCTTTTAGGTAGGCTACATAGGCACATTTACTATAGGTAAAGCTGACAATGTTTCAAAGTAGTTTAGGATTTATAAAATTGCTCAACATCTAGCAGGTGTAGGTGCTTGAGAATGCTATTCATTGACTACAGCTCAGTGTTCAACACCATAGTGCCCTCAAAGCTCATCACTTAGCTAAGGACCCTGGGACTTAACACCTCCCTCTGGATCCTGGACTTCCTGATGAGCTGCCCCCAGGTGGTAAAGGTAGGCAACAACACATCTGCCATGCTGATCCTCAACACGGGGGCCCCTCAGGGGTGCGTGCTCAGTCCTCCTATATTCCCTGTTCACCCATGACTGCATGGCCAAGCACAGCATTAAGTTTGCAGATGAGACAGCCTATAGGGAGGAGGTCAGAGACCTGGCAGTGGTGCCAGGATAACCATCTCAACGTGATCAAGACAAAGGAGATGATCGTGGGCTACAAGAAAAGAAGGGCCGAGCACACCTCCATTCTCATCGAGGCTGTAGTGGAGCTGGTTGAGCGCTTCAAGTTTCTTGGTGTCCACATCACCAACGAACTATCATCCAAACACACCAAGACTGTCTTGAAGAGGGCACGACAACACCTACTCCCTCCAGTTCCCTCCAAGATTTGACAGGGTCCTCAGATCCTCAAAAAGTTCTGCTGCTGCACCATCGAGAGCATCACCGCCTGATATGGCAACTGCTGCCACCAACCGCAAAGCACTATCGAGGGTAGTGCGTACGGAACAGTACATAACTGGGCCAAGCTTCCTGCCATCCAGGACCTCAATACCAGGCAGTGTCAGAGGAAGGCTCTAAAAATTGCCAAAGACGCCAGCCACCCTATTCATGGACTGTTCTCTCTGCTACTACACGGCAAGTGGTACCGGAGTGCCAAGTCTAGGTCCAAAAGACTTCTTAACAACTTCAAGCCATAAGACTCTTGAACTGCTAACCAAATGGCTACCTGGACTATTTGCATTGACCCCACCCACCCCCATTTTTACACTGTTGCTACTCTTTTTATTATCTATGCATAGTCATTTGACTTCTACATGTACATATTACCTCAATTACCTTGCCAAACCTTTGCCCCCGCACAATGACTCTGTACCGGTACCTCCTGTATATAGCCTCGTTACTGTTATTTTATTGTGGCTATTTAATTATTTGGTATTTTTACATGTTCTTTGTTTACTTCAGTATATTTAGTAAATACTTTCTTAATACTTGTTTTTTTCTTAACTGCATTGTTGGTTAAGTAAGCATCCCCCCTAAGATCTACAGCTGTTGTAATCGGTGCATGTGACAAATAACATTTGATTTGATGTCTGTTGAGCTGAGTTATTTCCTTACACCAGATGGGAAAACTGTTATGACAAAAGACACCTTTATGCCCAGGGGTTGTCTGGGACTCGACTTGCCACAACTTTTCATTAACTACTACACTATAGTTCTTATAGACAGTTTATGCAGTATTGCCCTATCATAAGATACGGGAGCTATACAAAGCAGACAAACATAGAGCTACTAAGTCAGCACAGCAGGAAGGAGGACTCTCCAGGACGGCGTGGTGAGAACTCGATCCGTTGGAATGTGAAGATAAGATGATTTATTTCTAAGAACACTTCGTAAACCACGCTCGAGTGGGCAGAGATAGGCATATTTCACTTGGACACGTTTCAATATGGAGAAAAGCCTAATTTTAAAATGGGTCCGCCGTGGTTCTGTGTAACGTAGTTATATTTGAGACCAGTGTATTCCAGTTAATTTCGTCTGACTTAAGTAAAATATATTTGAGAAGGAATCAACGAGTCCCAAACTGTTCTCAATAGAACATACCAGAGAGTAATCTGGTCTCAGAGCATTTCATATTATTCTGTATGTAAAGCCGAGACTCCATGTATTATGATATGTACAGTGGCAAAAAAAAGTATGTGAACCCTTTGGAAAGGCCTGGATTTCTGGATAAATTGGTCATCAAATTTCATCTGATCTTCATCTAGGTCACAAAAATAGACAAACAGTCTGTTTAAACTAATAACACACAAACAATTATACATTTTCATGTCTTTATTGAACACACCGTGTAAACATTCACAGTGCGGGGTTGGAAAAGTATGTGAACCCTTGGATTTAATAACTGGTTGACCCTCCTTTGGCAGCAATAACCTCAACTAAACGTTTTCTGTAGTTGCAGATCAGACCTGCACAACGGTCAGGAGGAATTTTGGACCATTCCTCTTTACAAAACTGTTTCAGTTCAGCAATATTATTGGGATGTCTGGTGTGAACTGCTCTCTTGAGGTCATGCCACAGCATCTCAATCGGTTTGAGATCAGGACTCTGTCTGGCCCACTCCAGAAGGGGTATTTTCTTCTGTTGAAGCCATTCTGTTGTTGATTTACTTCTGTTTTTGGTCGTTGTCCTGTTGCATCACCCAACTTCTGTTTAGTTTCAATTGGCGGACAGATAGCCTAACATTCTCCTGCAAAATGTCTTGATAAACTTGTAAATTAATTTTTCTGTCGATGAGAGCAAGCTGTCTAGGCCCTGAGGCAGCTAAGCAGCCCCAAATGATGATGCTCCCTCCACCATATGAGGTTTTGATGTTGGTGTGCTGTGCCTTTTTTTTCTCCACACAGTGTTGTGTGTTCCTTCCAAACAACTCAAATGTAGTTTAATCTGTCCACAGAATATTTTGCCAGTAGCGCTGTGGAACATCCAGGTGCACTTTTGCAAACTTCAGACGTGCAGAAATGTTTTTTTTGGACAGCAGTGGCTTCTTCCGTGGTGTCCTCCCATGAACACCATTCTTGTTTAGTGTTTTACGTATCGTAGACTCCTCAACAGAGATGTTAGCATGTTTCAGAGATTTCTGTAAGTCTTTAGCTGAAACTCTAGGATTCTTCTTAACCTCATTGAGCATTCTGCGCTCTACTCTTGCAGTCATCTTTGCAGGACCGCCACTCCTAGGGAGAGTAGCAACATTGCTGAACTTTCTCCATTTATAGACAATTTGTCTTACCATGGACTGATGAACGTCAAGGCTTTTAGAGATACTTGTGTAACCCTTTCCAGCTTGGCATGGTTCACATTAGGCAATACTTCTTGTGAATGGCAAACTCAAATGTTGTGAGTGTTTTTTTTAACCAGCAAGGCAGCTCTAACCAACATCTCCAATCTTGTTTCATTGATTGGACTCCAGGTTAGCTGACTCCTGATTTCAATTAGCTTTTGGAGAAGTCCTTAGCCTAGGGGCTCACATACTTTTTCCAACCTACACTGTGAATGTTTAAATGATGTATTCAATATAGACAAGAAAAATACAATAATTTGTGTGTTATTAGTTTAAGCACACTATGTTTGTCTGTTGTTGTGACTTAGATGAATATCAAATCAAATTTGATGACTAATTTATGCAGAAATCCAGGTAATTCCAAAGGGTTCACAAACTTTTTCTGACCACTGTATATTTGATATGGTTACATAAGACAGATGGTTACTCAAGGCAAATATTAAATAAGGGTGGTTGGATGGGTGGGAGTATAACACCAATGTCTAGCAACTCAAAAGGTTGTAAGTTTGAATTTCATCATGGACAACTTTAGCATTTTAGCAACTTTTCATCTACATACTACTTTTTAGCTACCAGAAACTGCTTAGCATGTTAGCTAACCCTAACCTTAACCCTTTTAGCTAACCCTTCACCTAACCCTGAACTTAACCCTTTAACCTTACTCCTAAACTTAAACTCCTAGTCTAGCTAACGTTGGCCACCGAGCTAGAATTTGTAACATATCATTCATTTTGAAAATCTGTAACACACTGTATGTTTTGCTTATTTGTAAAACATATAACATAAATTGTCATTTGTAACATATACGAAATGGGTGATGGACATGCACAAATTAATACATACCATATGAAATGTAACATATCATACTAAATAGTACCTCAGCTTTACGTACAGAATAATACAAAGTGCTCTTAGACCAGGTTGCAATGGGGGACATTGTTTTCTAACTAAGTTATTGGTATCTTTGGTTACCACCAGTGTTTTGGAATACATTGAACTGGTTGGCAAACCCCCCCCCCTGGTCTCAGAGCCTTGTGTATTATTCTGTACATACATCTGAGACTCTCCATATAATATAATAGTATGAAAGGTTTCGTAGTATTAATTTGTGGATGTGCATCCCCCATTTCGTATGATATGTCACGAAATACAATTAGTATTATATGTTACGAATTTTCATAATGTACAATATGTTACGAATTCGCAAAACGTACTATATGTTACGACTTGCAAAACGTATGATATGTTATGAATTCTGGCTAGGTAGCTAACTTTAGCTAACCGGTTAACATTAGCTAGGCTAGGGGTTAGGTTAGGTTAGGTTTAGGAGTTTTTTTTAAAGGTTAAGGGATGGGTTAGCTAAAATGGTTAAAGTTAGGGTTCGGGGGCTGGTTCACTAACATGCTAGGTAGTTGTAAGTAGTTCAAAATTTGAAAATTAGCTAAAATGATAAAGTTGTCTGTGATGAGATTCAAACTCGCAACATTTGGGTTGCTAGATGTTCACGTTATATGCCCGACCGGTCACCCTACTTTCTATCTGTCTTATGAAACCATACCAAACGTAACATATCATACTATTTTTAAAGTCATTCCCCTACCTAATAATAGTAAAGCCCCCTTTACTGGCTCAAATAGCCAACCAATCAGCCTGTTACCAAACCTTAATAAACTTTTGGGACAAATAGTGTTTGACCAGATAGTATGCTATTTTACAGTAAACAGACTTTCAGCAAGCTTATAGGGAAGGACAATCAAATTGCACAGCACTTACACAAATGACTGATGATTGGCTGAGAGAAATTGATAACAAAAATACTGTGGGGGCTGTTTCAGTGCGACTTTTGACATAATCAATTATAGTCTGCTGCTGGAAAACGTATATGTTATGACTTTACACCCCCTGCTATATTGTGGATTGAGAGTTACCTGTCTGGCCTCCCGAGTGGCGCAGCAGTCTAAGGCTGCATTGCAGTGCTTGAGGCATCGTTACAGACCCGGGCTGAATTGCAGCTGGGCGTGACCGGGAGACCCATGATGCGGTGCACAATTGGCCCAGCGTTGTCCAGTTTAGGGAAGAGTTTGGCCGACTGGGATGTTCTTGTCCCATCGCACTCTAGCGACTCCTGTAGCGGGCCGGGTGCATGCACGCTGATACGGTCGAGAGTTGTATGGTGTTTCCCCCGACACAGTGGTGCGGCTGGCTTCTGGGTTAAGCGAGAAGTGTGTCAAGAAGCAATGTGGCTTGGCAGAGTCATGTTTCGGAGGATGCATGGCTCTCGACCTTCGCCTCTCCCGAGTCCGTATGGGAGTTGCAGCTATGGGACAAGACTGTAACTACCAATAGGGGTAAAAAGTAACAAAACACAGAGGGTGTTCTTTAATGGAAGCCTCTCCAACATAATCAGGAATTCCCCAGGGCAGCTGTCTAGGTCCCTTAATATTTTCAATCTTTACCAACGACATGCCACAGGCTTTGAGTAAAGCCAGAGTGTCTATGCATGCGGATGACTCAACCCAATACACGTCAGCTACTACAACGACTGAAATGACTGCAACACTTAAGCGCTACAGTTAGTTTCAGAATGGGTGGAAAGGAATACATTTGTCCTAAATATTTCAAAAACTTAAATCATTGTATTTGGGACAAATCATTCACTAAACCCTAAACCTCAACTAAATCTTGCAATGAGAAATGTGGAAATTGAGCACGTTGAGGTGACTAAACTGCTTGGAGTTACCCTGGATTGTAAACTAACATGGTCAAAACATATTGATACAACAGTAGCTAAGATGGGGAGAAGTCTGTCCATAATAAAGCACTGCTCTGCTTTCTTAACAGCACTATCAACAAGGCAGGTCTTACAGGCCCTAGTTCTGTTGCACCTGGACTACTGTTCAGTTGTGTGGTCAGGTGCCACAAAGAGGGACTTAGATGTACACAGAGAGCTAACAATATATGCATGTCAATCTGGCAAGCGGTACTGGATCGCCAAGTCTACGACCAAAAGGCTCCTTAAAAGCTTCTACCCCAAACCATAAGACTGCTGAACAATTAATCAAATGCCTCCCCCCGTCCCCCTCTTTGTTTTGCACTGTTACTACTCGCTGTTTATTACCTCTGAATAGTCACTTTACAAATTACCTCAAATAACCTGTAACCCCGCACAATGACACGGTATGGGTACCCCCTGTATAATTATTTACTAAACATTTTCTTAACTCTATTTCTTGAAATTCATTGCTGGTTAAGGGCTTGTTGTATTCGGCCATGTGACCAATACAATTTGATTTGAATCTCTCCTGGCTCAAAGTGGAGGAGAGATTGACTTCATAAATACTTTTATTTGTGAGAGGTATTGACATGTTGAATGCCCCGAGCTGTCTGTTTGAACTACTAGCACACAGCTTAGACACCCATGCATACCCCACAAGACATGCCACCAGAGGTCTCTTCAGTCACCAAGTCCAGAACAGAGTATGGGAGGTGCACAGTACTACATAGAGCCATGACCACATGGAACTCTATTCCACATCAAGTAACTCATGCAAGCAGTAAAATTAAGATTAAAAAAACAGATAAAAATACACCTTATGGAACAGTGGGACAATGAAGCAACACAAACATAGGCACAGACACATGCATACAAACACACGCTAACATGGATTTTGTGTTGTAGATATGTGTTAACTTGAGGGCACACACTTAATGTTTTGTGAAATCTGTTGTGAATGTTTAAAAAAATGACGTTTTCGTCTTTTGAGCTCCTAGTCATGAAATCTATGCAGCCTACTCAATCACTTTTTATAGCTACTGTTTACAGGCCTCCTGGGCTATATACAGCGTTCCTCAAAGAGTTCCCTGAATTCCTATCGGACCTTGTAGTCATAGCAGATAATATTCACATTTTTGGTGACTTTAATATTCACATGGAAAAGTCCACAGACCATCATCGACTCAGTGGGTTTTGTCCAACATGTCTCTGGACCTACTCACTGTCACAGTCATACTCTGGACCTAGTTTTGTCCCATGGAATAAATGTTGTGGATCTTAATGTTTTTCCTCATAATCCTGGACTATCGGACCACCATTTTATTACGTTTGCAATTCCAACAAATAATCTGCTCACACCCCAACCAAGGAGCATCAAAAGTCATGCTTTAATTTCACAGACAACACAAAGATTCCTTGATGCCCTTACAGACTCCCTCTGCCTACCCAAGGACGTCAGAGGACAAAAATCTGTTAACCACCTACTGAGGAACTCAATTTAACCTTGCGCAATACCCTAGATGCAGTTGCACCCCTAAAAACTAAAAACAGTTCTCATAAGAAATTACCTCCCTGGTATCCAGAAAATACCCGAGCTCTGAAGCAAGCTTAAAGAAAATTGGAACGGAAATGGCGCCACACCAAACTGGAAGTCTTCCGACTAGCTTGGAAAGACAGTACCGTGCAGTATCGAAGAGCCCTTACTGCTACTCGATCATCCTATTTTTCCAACTTAATTGAGGGAAAATAAGAACAATACAAAATGTATTTTTGAAACTGTCGCAAAGCTAACTAAAAATCCGCATTCCCCAAGTGAGGATGGCTTTCACTTCAGCAGTAATAAATTCATGAACTTCTTTGAGGAAAAGATAATGATTATTAGAAAGCAAATTACGGACTCCTCTTTAAATCTGCGTATTCCTTCAAAGCTCAGTTGTCCTGAGTCTGCACAACTGCACAACGACCTAGGATCAAGAGAGACACTCAAGTGTTTTGGTACTATATCTCTTGGCACATTGATGAAAATAATCATGGCCTCTAAAACTTCAAGCTGCTTACTGGACCCTATTCCAACTAAACTGCTGAAAGAGCTGCTTCCTGTGCTTTGCCCTCCTATGTTGAACATAATAAACGGCTCTCTATCCACCGGATGTGTACCAAACTCACTACAAGTGGCAGGAATTAAGCCTCTCTTGAAAAAGCCAAACCTTGACCCAGAAAATATAAAAAACTATCGGCCTATATCGAATCTTCCATTCCTCTCAACATTTTTAGAAAAGGCTGTTGCGCAGCAACTCACTGCCTTCCTGAAGACAAACAATTTATATGAAATGCTTCAGTCTGGTTTTAGACCCATCATAGCACTAAGACTGCACTTTTGAAGGTGGTAAATTACCTTTTAATGCCATCAGACCGAGGCTCTGCATCTGTCCTCGTGCTCCTAGACCTTAATGCTGCTTTTGATACCATCGATCACCACATTATTTTGGAGAGATTGGAAACCCAAATTGGTCTACACGGACAAGATCTGGCCTGGTTTAGATCTTATCTGTCGGAAAGATATCAGTTTGTCTCTGTGAATGGTTTGTCCTCTGACAAATCAACTGTAAATGTCGGTGTTCCTCAAGGTTCTGTTTTAGGACCACTATTGTTTTCACTATATATTTAACCTCTTGTGGATGTCATTCGAAAACATACTGTTAACGTTCAATGCTATGCAGATGACACACAGCTGTACATTTCAATGAAACATGGTGAAGTCCCAAAATTGCCCTCGCTAGAAGCCTGTGTTTCAGACATAAGGAAGTGGGTGGCTGCAAACTTTCTACTTTTAAACTCGGACTAAACAGAGATGCTTGTTCTAGGTCCCAATAAACAAATAGATCTTCTGTTGAATCTGACAATTAATCTTAATGGTTGTACATTCATCTCAAATAAAACTGTGAAGGACCTCGGCGTTACTCTGGACCCTGATCTCTCTTTTGACGAACATATCAAGACTGTTTCAAGGACAGCTTTTTTCCATCTACGTAACATTGCAAAAATCAGAAACTTTCTGTCCAAAAATGATGCAGAAAAATTCATCCATGCTTTTGTTACTTCTAGGTTAGACTACTGCAATGCTCTACTTTCCGGCTACCCGGATAAAGCACTAAATAAACTTCAGTTAGTGTTAAATATGGCTGCTAGAATCCTGACTAGAACCAAAAAATATTATCATGTTACTCCAGTGCTAGCCTCCCTACACTGGCTTCCTGTCAAAGCAAAGGCTGATTTCAAGGTTTTACTGCTAACCTACAAAGCATTACATGGGCTTTCTCCTACCTATCCCTCTGATTTGGTCCTGCCGTACATACCTACACGTACGCTACGGTCACAAGACGCAGGCCTCCTAATTGTCCCTAGAATTTCTAAGCAAACAGCTGGAGGCAGGGCTTTCTCCTATAGAGCTCAATTTTTATGGAATGTTCTGCCTATCCATGTGAGAGACACAGACTCGGTCTCAACCTTTAAGCTTTTATTGAAGACTCATCTCTTCAGTAGGTCCTACGATTGAGTGTAGTCTGGCCCAGGAGTGTGAAGGTGAATGGAAAGGCACTGGAGCAACGAATCACCCTTGCTGTCTCTGCCTGGCTGGTTCCCCTCTCTCCACTGGGATTCTCTGCCTCAAACCCTATTACAGGGGCTGAGTCACTGGCTTACTGGTGCTCTTCCGTGCCATCCCTAGGAGGGGGGTGCCAACCCAGACAGGAAGATCCCATTTGTGACTCAACCGGCAGGGGCGGCAGGGTAGCAGCAGGGTAGCCTAGTGGTTAGAGCGTTGGGCTAGTAACCGAAAGGTTGCAAGTTTGAATCACCGAACTGAGAAGGTACAAATCTGTCGTTCTGCCCCTGAACAAGGCAGTTAACCCACTGTTCCTAGGCCATCATTGAAATAAGAATTTGTTCTTAACTGACTTGCCTAGTTAAATAAAGGTAAAATAATAACATTAAAAAACCCACTTAAGTGACTCACCCCTCCTAGGGATGGCACGGTAGAGGGTTGTGCCGTGGGGGAGATCTTTGTGGGCTATACTCGGCCTTGTCTCAGGATGGTAAGTTGGTGGTTGGAGATATCCCTCTAGTGGTGTGGGGGCTGTGCTTTGGCAAAGTGGGTGGGGTTATATCCTTCCTGTTTGGCCCTGTCCGGGGGTATCATCGGATGGGGCCACAGTGTCTCCTGACCCCTCCTGTCTCAGCCTCCAGGATTTATGCTGCAGTAGTTTATGTGTCGGGGGCTAGGGTCAGTTTGTTATATCTGGAGTACTTATCCTGTCTTATCCGGTGTCCTGTGTGAATTTAAGTATGCTCTCTCTAATTCTCTCTTTCTCTCTCTCTCGGAGGACCTGAGCCCTAGGACCATGCCTCAGGACTACCTGGCATGATGACTCCTTGCTGTCCCCAGTCCACCTGGCCGTGCTGCTGCTCCAGTTTCAACTGTTCTGCCTGCGGCTATGGAATCCTGACCTGTTCACCGGACGTGCTACCTGTCCCAAACCTATTATTTGACCATGCTGGTCATTTATGAACATTTGAACATCTTGGCCATGTTCTGTTATAATCTCCACCCGGCCCAGCCAGAAGAGGACTGGCCACCCCTCATAGCCTGGTTCCTCTCTAGGTTTCTTGCTAGGTTTTGGCCTTTCTAGGGAGTTTTTCCTAGCCAACGTGCCTCAACACCTGCATTGCTTGCTGTTTGGGGTTTTAGGCTGGGTTTTTGTACAGCACTTTGAGATATCAGCTGATGTACAAAGGGCTATATACAGTGCCTTGCGAAAGTATTCGGCCCCCTTGAACTTTGCGACCTTTTGCCACATTTCAGGCTTCAAACATAAAGATATAAAACTGTATTTTTTTGTGAAGAATCAACAACAAGTGGGACACAATTGGATATTTCAAATGTTTTTAACAAATCAAAAACTGAAAAATTGGGCGTGCAAAATTATTCAGCCCCCTTAAGTTAATACTTTGTAGCGCCACCTTTTGCTGCGATTAAAGCTGTAAGTCGCTTGGGGTATGTCTCTATCAGTTTTGCACATCGAGAGACTGAAATGTTTTCCCATTCCTCCTTGCAAAACAGCTCGAGCTCAGTGAGGTTGTATGGAGAGCATTTGTGAACAGCAGTTTTCAGTTCTTTCCACAGATTCTCGATTGGATTCAGGTCTGGACTTTGACTTGGCCATTCTAACACCTGGATATGTTTATTTTTGAACCATTCCATTGTAGATTTTGCTTTATGTTTTGGATCATTGTCTTGTTGGAAGACAAATCTCTGTCCCAGTCTCAGGTCTTTTGCAGACTCCATCAGGTTTTCTTCCAGAATGTTCCTGTATTTGGCTCCATCCATCTTCCCATCAATTTTAACCATCTTCCCTGTCCCTGCTGAAGAAAAGCAGGCCCAAACCATGATGCTGCCACCACCATGTTTGACAGTGGGGATGGTGTGTTCAGCTGTGTTGCTTTTACGCCAAACATAACGTTTTGCATTGTTGCCAAAAAGTTCAATTTTGGTTTCATCTGACCAGAGCACCTTCTTCCACATGTTTGGTGTGTCTCCCAGGTGGCTTGTGGCAAACTTTAAACAACATTTTTTATGGATATCTTTAAGAAATGGCTTTCTTCTTGCCACTCTTCCATAAAGGCCAGATTTGTGCAATATACGACTGATTGTTGTCCTATGGACAGAGTCTCCCACCTCAGCTGTAGATCTCTGCAGTTCATCCAGAGTGATCATGGGCCTCTTGGCTGCATCTCTGATCAGTCTTCTCCTTGTATGAGCTGAAAGTTTAGAGGGACGGACAGGTCTTGGTAGATTTGCAGTGGTCTGATACTCCTTCCATTTCAATATTATCGCTTGCACAGTGCTCCTTGGGATGTTTAAAGCTTGGGAAATCTTTTTGTATCCAAATCCGGCTTTAAACTTCTTCACAACAGTATCTCGGACCTGCCTGGTGTGTTCCTTGTTCTTCATGATGCTCTCTGCGCTTTTAACGGACCTCTGAGACTATCACAGTGCAGGTGCATTTATACAGAGACTTGATTACACACAGGTGGATTGTATTTATCATCATTAGTCATTTAGGTCAACATTGGATCATTCAGAGATCCTCACTGAACTTCTGGAGAGAGTTTGCTGCACTGAAAGTAAAGGGGCTGAATAATTTTGCACGCCCAATTTTTCAGTTTTTGATTTGTTAAAAAAGTTTGAAATATCCAATAAATGTCGTTCCACTTCATGATTGTGTCCCACTTGTTGTTGATTCTTCACAAAAAAATACAGTTTTATATCTTTATGTTTGAAGCCTGAAATGTGGCAAAAGGTCGCAAAGTTCAAGGGGGCCGAATACTTTCGCAAGGCACTGTAAATACATTTGATTTAAATAAATTTGATTTGACATACAGAATCCATGTCTCAAGGCTTAAAAATCCTTCTTTATCCTGTCTCCCCCCTCCTCCTTCATCTACACTGATTTGAAGTGGATTTAACAACTGACATCAATAAGGGTTCATAGCTTTAACCTGGATTCACCTGGTCAGTCTATGTCATGGAAAGAGCAGGTGTTCTTAATGTTTTGTACATTTTGCAACACTTTTTCACCAACAGGTTTCAGTGCCAATGCACCACACAACCAATAAACAAAGCAGACCGACTTTGGGCGCTTTAATATCATGGTTTGCATTTTCAACGCCCCAAAAAAACTTGACAAACAGAAATGACATCCCTCCCTACCTTATAGGCCTACCCAGTATCGAAGGCTTGGCTTGACAATCTCAGAATGTCATTAAACTTTTTCATCAAATGGTTGCTACACAGCTCCGGTATTATGCTGGTGGACATCTCTAATAAATAAAAAAATGGTTGGATAAGTACCTGGGGGCTGAGTCCGTGATAATTCTGTGGATCAAGTTGAATTAATAGTACTATTTTTCCACCGATAGGCAACCTAGCTGCTTAAAATGCTTGACCTCCAGATGAGTATCAGGGGGAGTTTAAGTACATGTCTTGTTTTGGCTGGTCTGAAGCTTATTTAGATGTTTAAAGCTGCTGGTGAACCATGATATGCAGGCATAATCAAAGTGACACTGTACTAGCACACTTGCCAGAGTCTCTAGGGTGTTTATCAGTGGAGGCTGCTGAGGGGAGGATGGCTCAAACCATGTGTTTGATGTATTTGATACCACTCCACCTATTTCGCTTCAGCCATTACCATGAGCCCGTCCTCCCCAATGAAGGTGCCACCAACCTCCTGTGGTGTCTATAGCTAGGTTTCCATCCAATTGGCGAGAAATGTTCACGTGAATAAAAACAACATGTGCATTTTCCCATCAAAAGTCAGTGCGTAAAAACAACAAAACATTATTTATAAAAAGCACTCTATTAATATGTTTTTTGAACATTAGAATCAAGCATGATAGATGTACTTTTAGTTTATGGTTGACCCAGCTTGTTGGCCATGATCGAATCGGCGTTTCTCAGCTAGTTCAAAGCACTTGAATGCATCCAAATGGTATTTATGACTTCATAACTGGTAATTACCACCTTCCCACTTGGCTATGAATGCAGCATTAGATGGCCATCACCTCAACTAAATAAATATTAATTTTATATTTTCAATTGAAAGAACCAATATGAATATGTGTTATTATAAAGCAAATCATTGAACATTATTTAAAATCCTGACGTCACATTATGCGCCGGTAGTGAGCAACGCGGGAGATTGAAAAACCTAAACAACGGTCACCGTGCTGAGGATAACTAGCTAATGTTAATAACTACAAGTTTGGCAATATGTTGAAAAAGGTGCCCAAGGCTACATTAAAGTCTCTAATGAGGAAGAAAGCCAACATTCGTATAGGCACAGCGGCAGATGTAATGGTATGTTTGTTAAAAATGCTCTCGTAGCTAGCTAACATGCTAGCTAGGCTAAACGTTACAACACTGTTTTAACACGAACAGCTTTCAAGCACAGGTAAACATGCAATACAGCTATCGTTATAGTAGCTTTGTAACTTATCCTAGCAAGTAGGATAGTTCTCTAATTTTCATGTGTTTCAGTGCCTGAATTTGAATGTCCATTTTAGGTTGAGCTGAACGTGCTGCTATTTCTGCATAGCCTCGCAGAAGAGGCGAGGACGAAAGCTTTTGAGGAGAAATCGGCTACTATCAAAGCACACCACGTCAAAGCAGTATCCAAGGTATGGGGATTCCCAGCAACATTGGGTGCAGAACACAGGGTGCATATCAATGGGCTAAAGGGTCTTTCTCTCCTTCATCAGCACTGATCTGAAATAGCCTGGACAGGTGAAAGCAAGTTCCCGCTAATGTGATGGGTTTTCAGATCAGTACATAACAATGTAGAGGAGGCTATTGAATTGTTACCTTTAAAAAATATACTTTATAGAGAGGGGGGCAAATGTCTGTGGTTGCTGTATTGACGTCAAAGATTTTGTGGTAGTGAGTTAGCCCTACAGACCCTTCGTCATATACAGTTATTTAAACTTTTGAAGTGGCGTGTGAGATATTTGCCTACCTGTGCCTGTTTAGCAACATAGACAAATACAAATATCTGTGGACGGTTCTTATAGGAAATCGTTGTTTGCAGTACCAAGGAAAGAATTCAATCCAATTGTTAGATGCTACCGCCCCCCTCCAAATCCAAACCAAACATGCTGCCCAATTACGAGGCTTATTAGCTAGACAAACATGTGTGAAACAGACAGGTGTGCGTGCTAAAAATATCATCATCATAATAATATGCCATTTAGCAAAAGTGATGTAGTCAAGCAAGCATACATTTTATGTGTGGAAAGAATACACGTGGGCAAGCTAAGCAAGACACAACATGGAATCCACGTTTGGTTTTGATTTGGGCGGGGCGTCTAACAATGGGATGCAATTATTTTCTGGGTACTGCTTGGCAACGCAAATAACGATTTCCTCGGAACAATCCAAGGATATGCTCTCCGACGTGGGAAAAGTGTCCCCGGACAGGTACAAGTCAGCAAATGTCTCTCAAGGTGGCTAAATGTTATACAGCTGTAGTCGAGTCATGTGGATTAATGGATATCCTACATTGAGATGTCCTATTCCTTCAGTTCATTTGTCAGAGGATTGTCTTATGATTCCTGACTTTATCATGCTACTTTCCAAATGTCAATGATGATTTTTTTGTCTTTCCTTAGAAACTGCTGAAACGAGCCCGAGGGTGAAGAGGAGAGGCCGTTCTACATGAACATGATTCAACAACTGATTTTATTAATTGTCAGATTGGCCTGAATTATATATTGAACCTATATTTTTAATCTTTTCTGTGGTCTCTAGTTCTTGTCTGTATTCATTTGATCTGTTTTGTCTGTCATTTTGTATTTCCACAATGCACAGAGATTTTTAGAACATTTTTATATGCTGTCCAATTAAATGTTGTGTTCTGTAGATCTATCTCTGGTGTAGGCCTTGTTGTCCCTGTCATGTTCCATCAAGCTGACTAGAATGTTTTTTTTCTGTTATACTAGCCTAGTTCCCTGTCAGAGAAATGCACTTATTTTGAGAGAAGTGACACAAAATACAGAGACTGGCGCCAAGGCTACCATCATCCAGCTAACTTGACACACCTGTGGGAAGCATTGGAGTCAACATGGGCCAACATCCCTGTGAAACGCTTTCGACACCTTTATGTAGTCCGTGCCCCTGAATATTAGGACGGTGTTCCTAATGTTTGGTATACTCGGTGTACGATGCACTTTAGTACTCTGGCCAGTACAGTTGGTGTTCGATGCCAATAATGTTTTCCTTTGTAAAAAAAAAAAAAAACATTAAAAGAAGAAAGTTGCACACTGTGCAGTATGCTCCCAACAATTGAATGGTTAAACCAACGTTTCGGCACCCAGTGCCTTCTATCGGTTTCCTTGTCACGCGGGCAATAGCCAGCTAGCATTTATGAAAGCCTCATCCTCAGGCCTATATTCTCTGTCATCAACAGTTGGTCACGGTGGTCAGAGCTGCAGGCTGAATGCTTCAAAGACCATGCATTGGCCTGCCCCCAAACTCCTCCCAAATTCCTTACCTATTCACCCTACATATATTATCCGCATGTCAAGATGTTATCCCACTCATATTTTACTACAGAGGGGTTTCTGAAGCCATGGCACTTGAACTGTGTGGCATGTGTTTTCACGTGAGTGCGTTCTTAGCACTCCAATCAACTGTTTTTTTTCTTATAGCGCCCTGTAGGAGGTCTGCTGTAGGGATCTTAAGTTCTTTCTTCATTGTGATAATAATCAGGTTATGATGAGAATAACATTCACACAAGACACAATGTACTGTAATTCTACTAATGGACTGATGCATAGTATATTTTTTACTGTATGGCTCAGCCTCATGCTCAATCATATTTTGGTGGCTTGGCATGAAAATCAACCATTTGAACCAGTGTCTATCTCTCCACCACTCTCTCATCCCCCATTGTCTCCCTCCTTATCCTCTTGCTTTCCCCCACCTCCAGCTGGGTTGTTATACTTCCCTGCCTTTCTCTAGCGATTGTTTCCAGATTTGGTGAATCTGATTTGGTGTTACAGCGAGCTTAGCCTTTCCTTGTTTCTATTCACAGTTAGCATGGGGTTTCTGGGTGTGTAACCCCACCCGTCAACCCTTTGACCCTCTGACAGTCCCAGGTGCTGCCTCTGACAGACAGTTATAGCAGAGCAGCTGTCACTGTTCAGGATCCAGGTGCAGATGTAGGGCAAAACATGACGTTCAGTGGGAACTGGAAAGGCAAAAACTAACCATTTTTCCTACACTGAAAGAAAGCTTACTTGTACAGCTAGAAGAGGGAGATCTGTGATTTTATCTAAATATCAGTGGTATTTTTTTCTTGAGGAAACAACATGCTAACATTTTTGTAATTTCACTGGGGAAAAAATACTAATCTCTTCTGTAATGTAGAAATATGTAGGTGTATGGGAGCACCTACTCAATTTGATCTTAGACTGGTCCAGCTCCCCTGTCTGCCAGCGTCTTTGGGTCTCGTCTCTAACAAATAAATCCACTCCAACGTCAATCCTCTGAAACTCCTGCTGACTGGCCTGCGTACAGCCCTGACCTCAACCCCATCGAACACCTTTGGGATTAATTGGAACACTGACTGCGGGCCTAATGGATGGTTGGATCGATATAGCATTTGGATGGACAGATGGAGGACTGGATTGACTGGGTTGAGAGAGAGACCTTAATGATGGGGCCAGAACTCAAACTCTGTCTTGCCTGTAGTCAAGACGGTGTGCAGCAGTTTATTCCTCTATCATATGCTGTATAATAATGGGCATCCAACATTGTGGGTTTATTTCAACATGTTACCTCAACCATCCATTTCAGGAAACAGTCACTAAATTGTTATGGACTGAATTAAGCAGTGTTCAGAAAGCAAACTGTCTTTTCAGATTATTTTTTTGTTTCTATCATCATCATGACAGTGGCTAGCCTACTTGTTCTACAAGTGTAGCATTTCTTTATATATAAAGTCAAATTGAACCTAATGATGCCGTTTGATGATTCAAATCTTTTGTATGGTCCCACATTGGTTTGTTTGTGTAGAAGATGTTAATGTCAATTATATTGTTTTCACAAATGACTGAATTAAAAAATGAACCAACTAACTTTGTTTTTATGTGGCAAGCCTTTTCCAAAGATTTCTAAAGTGGATATGACCTCCCTTCGCCAGTCGCGATAAATAGTAATGGCGTATTTTTGTGGGCACTAACTCTACCATGGTTCATTGGACAAAGTCTATGCAGAAATTAATGGTGTTTTTGTAGGGATTATGGATAAAGACTAAAAATAAGGTCTGTGGTATACAGGAGATTTGATAAATGTTGTTCTATTAGATCATCTTCATCAGATAACGTCACTTTTTGTGAATGTTGAAGCATTTATGTAAATTCAAAAACAAAGTCTTCATAAATCATAAAGGTAATGTTAACTGATTTCTATTCTCTCATATAACAAAACGTATAAGCCTGTGTTTATCTCAGACCTTATATTCGGCGTTTATCCCAAAACCCTATTTTTTCCCCATTCTGAACGAACTAGCGGTAACTCATTTCCGGTTTTAGCATTACAAACTGGCGAGCTCTATGCTGTATATAATACCTATGGGCAAATATTGTCTATTATAGTGACAAGATATTCGAGTGACCGCTCTAACAATGGAAATATATGTCCTCAAAGATGGAAGACAGGTGGGAGGTGACATCAGGTGGGACCATTCTAGCCAATGAGTGTGAACAACAGGCCATAGAGATAGATACAGGACTAATTTTTGTATCTGTACCTTCGCGTCTGTGACAGCATGGGCAGTGAAGCCATGCCCATTTTAAAGTAGTCAATTGTCCTCTTCATTGGCTGCTTGCTCCCAACTCATAAGAACCCCCACCCAGTTGACTACTTTAAAATGGTGGAAGCCCGCAATCTCAATGTCCTTGCTAAAACGTGTTATGTCCATGTCCTCTATCCATCTCTATGGCAATAGGCACAACTCGGATGTAAAGTCGTGTTTTTTTAAGTTGGCAAAATGTCACATGCGTCTACTTATATCAGTGCTTTCATAACAACATAACCATTACGAAACTTATATTCAATCAAATAAGCCTCACGAAGCAAATTAACAATGACGTTTTTGTTGACCAAATTCGGCACCCGCTCATTGGCGTCTACACAAAAATGTCTCACTTCATGGCTTTATTTTCTTGACAGATTTTGTTCAGAGTAAAACCTCTCGCTTCGCCTTTTCTTCTCTGAAAGAGGAGGAAGGCTTCTATTTTGCTTTGTTTTGGTAGCATCTATTTTGCGAACTGTCTAAATAGCTACGTCACTGAGCGAAGTGCAAACAGTATTTTTGACAGGTGAGTATGGATGAAATCCCCCCATTCTGTCACCTTTGACAACTGGGCCTCCGAAGCTAGCAAGCTAACGTTAACGTTACAAGAAATAGCTAACTAGTTTCATGACGACAAAATCATACTATGATTTAGTAATACTGTCGGTTTAGTAACAACATATATTTTGTATGGACAGTTTTCCTATTAATTCTATAATGCATATATGTTCTCTTTAGATTAGCAAGATGGCTAATAACGTTATAGTGAAATGCTGTATAGTTAGTCTTGTTGGCTAGCTAGCTAACTTTGGCAGGCTTTGTTTTTGTTGAGCAAAACAAACAGTGAGAGGCGAATTACCAGTGTTACAATCTCTCTGGGAAAGAGTGCAGAGACAATATCATCTTTTCAACAATATTTTTCCATAGAGAGGAACTTTGAGAGAATACAGATTTGATCCTGATGACATCCCAGTAACTGCACTTGAAACAGTAAGGCGATAATTTATTTTCCATCATAGCAATTTTAGAAATAAGATCGTCTGAAATTCAAATTGAGATATTTAGGCCTATTGCTAATTTAATATCTCATGACAGCTTTGTGATTTGAGTCTCCAGGGTGAGAAGATTATTGCTAATCCTATGAAGCTTCAATCTTGAATATCCAGATTTTGATAATAGAGTAAAATTAGACTGCAGGTTTGTTCGTCTGTCTCAGAATTTGCCTAACTTGCTGTGTCTCCCCTCAGCATGGCGAGCTGTGGTGAGGTGGACCACTCAGTGGACTCTGTGTCCTCCTCAAAGGTAGAAGACGGAGGGGACGCCTTCACTGGTGACTCCCCCAGCTCACCTACCCCCTCGGCCAACTCCGTGCCGGAATGTGCCATCTGCCTCCAGACCTGTGTCCACCCAGTTCGCCTGCCCTGCCGCCACGTTTTCTGTTTCCTGTGCGTCAAAGGAGCCTCCTGGCACAGCAAGCGCTGCGCTCTTTGCCGACAGGAAGTACCTGAGGACTTCCTGGAGCATCCAACTCTGCTGTCCCCAGAGGAGCTGAAGGCAGCAGCCGCAGGAGGACGAGGAGGAACCGGGCCAGGGAGCGCTGGCGGAGACCATGCATGGTACTACGAGGGGAGGAACGGCTGGTGGCAGTATGACGAGAGGACCAGCCGTGAGCTGGAGGACGCTTTCGCCAAGGGCAGGAAGAGCGCTGAGATGCTGATTGCTGGCTTCCTGTACGTGGCTGACCTGGAGAACATGGTGCAGTATCGCCGCAACGAGCATGGTCGCCGCCGACGCATGAAGCGTGATGTGGTAGACATTCCCAAAAAGGGCGTGGCCGGACTCAGACTGGACCCTGACCCCACCCCGCCAGTTGTTGCCGTGGCAGCTGTTCCGGTCACAGCGGCAACAGTGGAACGGCCAAGCTCTGCTGATGGGGAGGATGTGACTGGACGGTCGCAGGCGGGGGGCTTAGGGGTTGTCATCCCGGCTCCTCCAGTCAGACCCCCCACAGTCCTGGGTGCCCACCCTGCCACCTCAGCCTCCATCTCCCTTGAAGACTCTCTGTCCCAGCTCCTCATCAGCCAACCAGAGGAGGAGGAAGAGGAGAATGAAGAGGTAGCTTCAAGAATAAGCCAGGTGTACGAGTCAGCATCTGGTAGCAGTGAGGATGAGGATGGTGGTGGTGATGAAGTAGGGCGGGGGTGGGATAGGGAGAGGGGGGGACGGGAAGTTGGGTCTCGACGGAGGCCCAGACATAGACTCCTACAGCGCCGGCTCAGAGAGGTCCAGCCTGACAGACTGCCACCTGGAGGTGGGTCCTCCAGCGGAGGCCTCAGTGTGCGCTCACGCAGCCCTGACGGTCAATGCACTGTCACTGAGGTGTGACCACAACTGGACCACTGTCTCTGCACTCAACCGGCTCAGCAAAAAACAAATTCACTCCATGCCCATGGTGGTATTGAATAACCCAGTGGAAGACACCAGATCAGCCATTTGCATTACATATACAGCAACATAGACTAATCCATAATTTATAATACGTCAGCCAGTAAGATTATGCAAAATAGCACACATAATAAAATAGCCCATACTGTTCCACTCTCTGCCACTAACCATTTGAGCCTGTGTTAGTACCAAAAGGCATGGTCAGCCTTAATAGGCTATCTACAGAGAAATTGTGAAATGAGGTTTGAGGTTTGGAGATGACTTAACCTTTTAAATGTAGCATCCCATCTCTAACAGGAGGCAAAAATCTTGTTTTGTCGGTACATGGCTGTTTACTGTAATGATTGTTCTAACATATCCATTGAGCGTACGTGAGTCAGTGTGTGTATTGAAGTCATAGTCCAGAAGAATATAAAAATGTTTCGTAAATGTCCAATGCAGCTGATTTGATCTCGATATCAAATTAGTTCTGGGTAACAATTAAGTACCTTAAATAGCACCTTTTGTTTGGTATTTTATTACGACCCACAAGAGGTCGCTGTAAGCTTGGCCACAACAGTTCTGCAAACCCACCCCATAGATCCCCATCTTGACACAGAACTCACCAAGCCACCAATAGGAAGACATACTGTGTCTTTCTCGCCTGTTTGCAGCCGTTGAAACTAATTTCAAGTGAAAACACTTGTAACTACTGAATGGAAGGTATTTTAAATTACAACAAGATCACAAATATGCACAGAGGTTCTATACAACAGAGGTGAAGCATGGAAATGAGCAAGCAGAGATTGAGAATGAAAGCTTCTTAAATCTGTCAGTAGCTATGCGCACGCTCAATTCAAACGTGATGCATGTCACACATATTCCTAACTAGAAACGGGGACCTACAAAGACAGGTAGAAGTAGGAAGAAGTGATTGGAGATTTTTTTACGAAGGACTTCCTCATGAAAGATGAAACCAATGAAGATGTTGAGAAAAGATGCTGAAGATACTATGAAAACTGGATGGAAGATGCATTGCGCACACACCTGATCATGAGTGTTTTGAGTTGTTTGAACTTTGAACCTATTATTTTGATACTCTTCTGTCAGTTGTTTATTGCCATGTTTTTAAAAGTATCTTTGACTTTTAATGAACATGATTTAACTTCCATGTGTGGTCTTGTTTAACTGTGATGTTTTATCAAAACAATAAAGTGTTTGTCTATTATTTGACCTTAATTGAAGTCATGAGTTCGATGTTGTGGTTAACTTAACCGTAATATAACAATTTATTCGAAAGGGATAGCTAGTACTTATGCGTTATGGCTTTAGGTGATACTGTATGTTCAGTTTGCATCGTGGATCAGCATTGTGACTCAGCATCGTGGCTAGACCCACAAGGTCTCGTGTACCTTTATTTGACCAGGCAGGTCAATTAAACAACAAATTCTTATTTACAATGACTACCTGGCATGAGGCAAAAGGCCTCCTGTGGGCCAGGGGGCGGGGATTAAAAACTAAAAGTAAGACGACGGACTATTAGTTTTTAAAAACTAAAAGTAAGACAACACAGACTGAAGACAGTTACACTAGCAACAACACAGATACATCAGCAGGCAGACAATGGAAACAAATCACATCACGACTAGAGAGATATCACCCTACTACATGAAGGGAGACCTATGGCAACAACACAAGATGGCACAAGGTCGTTGTAAGCGGTCACAATTATACTGTAGATCCCCATCTTGAAACCAAATGCACCAAACCACCAATATCATTTTCTTTTTTCAAAATGTGTCTTTCTTGCCTATTTGCAGCCATTGAAACACATTTCTAGTGCAAAACAAGCCAAGAGAGTTTCAACTACAGAATGGAAGGTATTTGAAATTACAACAAGATCACAAATATGCACAGGTTCTATACATCAGATGTGGAGCATGGAAATGAGCAAGCAGAGATTGCAATGTAAAGCTTATTTAATCTGTCAGTAGCTATACGCACACTGAATTCAAACGTGATGCATGTCACACATATTCCTAAGTATAGATAGTGACTGTAAGATCAACGTCAGCTCAGTAGGTGGAAGTGAGGGGGAGATGCTGTACCAAGAGACTTCCTCATTCAGATGAAAGATGACAAATTAGGAAATTAAGCGGAAGTTGTTGAGAAAAAGCGGTGGACAAAGATGGTTAACCTTTGGCTAGTTGGAGGCATGGGACAAACTCAATGACTTCTCTTTTCATAAAGTAGGAAGCTGACAGAGACTCACTACTTGTCTGGGTCTGGATTGAAGCATGGGAGTTACTCTATTCCTTCTGCTCCTGGCCATACAGAATGATTTAGCAGCAGGACAGTTTGCAGGACATCTGTTCAGCTGCGAATTGTGTCAATGTCCCAGTGGATCAATTTACTACGGCAAGGACCACACTCGGTGTGTGGATATCGATGAGTGTGTGGCAAGCTGACCATCTGTAGGGCCTATTTGGCTTGCCTCAACACCAATGGTGGCTACTGCTGTGAGTGTCAACCTGGGTTCATAGCAAAGAAGAGTGCATCAGAACGATATGTGGAACTGGACGAGTGTAAGACAGACAAGTTGTTCTGCAGAAAGAGGGGAACCTGTCAGAATCTGGAGAGCACCTACCAGCGCCAGTGCCCCCCTGGGTTCAGTAATTATGACAACAAACATGCTCGGTGTACAGAGCTGAATTGTGAGCTGTATCGACCACAGCAGGCTGCACCTGGACAGGCTCTGCCAGGCTTTGGCAGTCTTTTGTCTCTGTTGAGACAGAACATGCTGTTGCTGAATAAGTCTGGAGCAAAAGGGGAGCGGTTGACTGGAGAAGTGATTTTAGAAGTAAGTCCTCAGGTGAGAAACACCACAACCAGGATCAGGACCAACCACACAGAGGTGGAGCTTGTTGTCAGGGGGGACCGGACTCCACCCAGTGGGCTGGTCAGCCTGACCAATCAGAACACCCAACTCGACACCACCTAGGAAACCGCAACGGAGACACCTGCCCAGGCAATGCCTTTGTTACTCTACTCAGTTACAAAGACTTTGGCCAATGGATATAAAAACAATTAAAAACTTGGCTCCAGAGTGGTTACTGTATCCGTTAGCAACCCCAACACAACAAGGCTGCGCCAACCGGTCATTCTTACCGTCACACACCTGAAGCCCGGTTTACTGGCACTAGCACGCCTGTGTTTATTGGTCGAAGGAGAAATGAGCAAGCAGAGATTGCAATGTAAAACTTCTTAAATCTGTCAGTAGTTATGTGCATACTCAATTCAAACGTGATAGATGTCACACATATTCCTAAGAAGAAAAAGTGGCGAGGCTGTGCCTCAGTGGTTTCTAACTCCACCCACACAGTGTGTTCCTGCAGTCATCTCAGCAGCTTTGCCCTGCTCAAAGACATCAACCAGATGCCCCTGTCTGTGGTGATGTCGGTGGGCCTTTCCGTGGCTACAGTCTGTTTGGTCCTATCGCTGCTCGTGACTCAGTGGTGTCTCTCGGTCTACCGGAAGCTTAATGAGAGGCGCCTCCAGCAACAGGAATTACACTGAGTGTACAAAACATTAGGAACATTCGTTGGGGCATGGACTCTACAAGGTGTTTAAAGCATTCCACAGGAATGCTGGCCCATGTTGACTCCACAGCTGTGTAAAGTTGGCTGGATGTCCATTGGGTGGTGGACCATTCTTGATACACTGTTGAGCGTGAAAAAAAACAAAAAAACAGCAGTGTTGCAGTTCTTAATACACCCAAACCGGTGTGCCGGGCACCTACTACCATGATCCGTTTAAAGGCACTTAAATATGTTGTCTTGCCCATTCCCCCTCGGAATGGCACACATACACAATCAATTTCTCAATTGTCTCAAAGCATAAAAATCCTTATTTAACCTGTCTCCTCCCTTCCATCTACACTGATTGAAGTGTATTCAACAAGTGACATCAATAAGGGATCACAGCTTTCACCTGGATTCCCCTGATCAGTCTATGTCATGGAAAGAGCAGGTATATGCCATTAGGCAATAATTCACCAGTATACCTGCATACATTGAACACCATGACGTACTGTATGTGTTCTAAGACATTCTGTTTATACTTATGTGGATTTCTAAATGTTAAGGAATGCATTTCCAGCCACGGTATGTTGGCCCAATGCAAATAGAAATGGGTTATGTAATGTGTTCTCTTTGAGTTGGTACAATTCTGTGTGAATGTTTCTCAAAGATGTGATAGCACAGTCCCACACAACATGCATTGGTCATAAGATACAGGAGCTTGGTTCTGAAGCACACAGACTGTAATTCCATGTCACACCCTGGTCAAAGTATTTTGTGTTTATCTTGATTTATTTGGTCAGGCCAGGGTGTGGCATGGGTTTTTGTATGTGGTGTGTATGTATGGGGATTGTAGCTAGTGGGGTGTTCTAGCTAAGTCTATGGCTGTCTGAAGTGGTTCTCAATCAGAGGCAGGTGTTTATCGTTGTCTCTGATTGGGAACCATATTTAGGCAGCCATATTCTTTGAGTTTGTTGTGGGTGATTGTCCTTAGTGTCATTGTTCTGTGTTAGGTTACACAAGTATAGGCTGTTTCGGTTTTTGTTAAGTTTATTGTTTTGGTAGTGTTTGTGTTTAGTGTGTTACTTCATTAAACATGGATTGCAATAGACACGTCGCATTTTGGTCCGACTCTCCTTCTCATCAAGAAAACCGTTACATTCCATGGTGTGGGATATGTCATGAATGATACTTATTTAGATGAGAGATCAAACGTATCATGAGGCAACAGTACAGAATGTCACCTTTTATTTGAGTGCATTTTCATACATACAGTTGAAGTCAAAAGTTTACATACACTTAGGATGGAGTCATTAAAACTAATTTTCAACCACTCCACAAATGCCTTCTTAACAAACTATAGTTTTGGCAAGTCGTTAGGACATCTACTTTGTGCATGACACAAGTAAGTTTTCCAACAATTGTTTACAGACAGATTATTTCACTTATAATTCACTGTATCACAATTCCAGTGGGTCAGAAGTTTACATACACTAAGTTGACTGTGCCTTTAAACAGCTTGGAAAATTCCAGAAAATGATGTCATGGCGTTAGAAGCTTCTGATAGGCTAATTGACATCATTTGAGTCAATTGGAGGTGTACCTGTGGATGTATTTCAAGGCCTACCTTCAAACTTGACATCATGGGAAATCAAAAGAAATCAGCCAAAACCTCAGAAAAACAATTGTAGATCTCCACAAGTCTGGTTCATCCTTGGGAGCAATTTCCAAACGACTGAAGGTACCACGTTCATCTGTACCAATAATAGTACGCAAGTATAAACACCATGGGACCACGCAGCCATCATACCGCTCAGGAAGGAGACACGTTCTGTCTCCTAGAGATGAACGTACTTTGGTGCGAAAAGTGCTAATTAATCCCAGAACAACAGTAAAGGACCTTGTGAAGATGCTGGAGGAAACAGGTACAAATGTATCTATATCCACAGTAAAACGAGTCCTATATCGACATAACCTGAAAGGCCGCTCAGCAAGGAAGAAGCCACTGCTCCAAAACTGCCATAAAAAAGCCAGACTACGGTTTGCAACTGCATATGGGGACAAAATCGTACTTTTTGGAGAAATGTCCTCTGGTCTGATGAAACAAAAATATAACTATTTGGCCATAAGGACCGTCGTTATGCTTGGAGGAAAAAAGGGGGAGGCTTGCAAGCCAAAGAACACCATCCCAACCGTGAAGCACGGGGGTGGCAGCATCATGTTGTGGGGGTGGCAGCATCATGTTGTGGGGGTGCTCTGCTGCAGGAGGGACTGGTGCACTTCACAAAATAGATGGCATCATGAGGTAGGAAAATTTTGTGGATATATTGAAGCAACATCTCAAGACATTAGTCAGGAAGTTAAGCTTGTCGCAAATTGGTCTTCCGAATGGACAATGACCCCTAGCATACTTCCAAAGTTGTGTCAAAATGGCTTAAGGACAACAAAGTCAAAGTATTGGAGTGGCCATCACAAAGCCCTGGCCTCAATCCCATAGAAAATGTGTGGGCAGAACTGAAAGTGTGTGCGAGCAAACCTGACTCAGTTACACCAGCTCTGTCAGGAGGAATGGGACAAAAGTCACCCAACTTATTGTGGGAATCCTGTGGAAGGCTACACAAAAGAAATTGACCCAAGTTAAACAATGTGAAGGCAATGCTACCAAATACTAATTGAGTGTATGTACACTTCTGACCCACTGGGAATTTGAAGAAAGAAATACAAGCTGAAATAAATCATTCTCTCTACTATTATTCTGACATTTCACATTCTTAAAATAAAGTGGTGATCCTAACCGACCTAAGACAGGGAATGTTTACTAGGATTAAATGTCAGGAATTGTGAAAACTGAGTTTAAATGTATTTGGCTAAGGTGTATGTACATTTCCGACTTCAACTGTATCTTTTTACCATTTAGAAATGAAAGCACTTTATGTATCTAGTCCCCCGATTTGAGTATGTTTTTTTTCAGTATTTGGACAACTTCACTTATGGTGTAGTAGAAAGTTGAGTATTTGGTCCCATGTTCCCTTCACACGATGACTACATCAAGCATGTGACCCTGCAAACTTATTGGATGCATTTGCAGTTTGTTTTGGTTTTGCTTCAGATTATATTTTGCCCAATAGGATCATACCCCTCTCCCCCCAAAAATGTTCACCTCCCCTGTTTTTGGTAATGGTGGAAGGTAATATTTTTGGGGGAGTATAATCTTTGTTCTTCTGTAACTTTCTCACTCTTATTCACGATTCATTCATGATTATCCATAATCATAGTAGCATCCACATGAATGTTCAGAAACATCTTCTATTCTTATTTACAATAAAAGTGACAGTACATTTTTCCCCATTCAGTCCCTATTGTGCAAAACATAATCCGAAAGTGATTTAATTTCTAAATGGTAAAACAGATGTGTATAAAAAATACCCTAAAAGGTGATATTCTGTATTAAACATTTGATCTCAAATCCAAAATGCTGGAGTACAGAGACACATTTACACATTTTAGCTTCACTGTTGAAATAAATACAGACGGAAGTGTAAATGGAATATCAGGGATGTTATTATGGTAACTGGGGGATACATATGGAAATGCCACACCCTGCGGTCGTGTTGTGGCAATGTGAAAGATACATAGGGAGAGAAAAAGAGGTGAAGAGAGAGCGATGATGGAGAGACAGAAAGAGGGAGGTGGCTGGAGGGGAAGGGGGTGAGAGAAGGAGACAGTAAGATGAGAGACAGGGAGAAGAGAGGGAGGTGGCTGGAGGGGAAGGGGGTGAGAGAAGGAGACAGTAAGATGAGAGACAGGGAGAAGAGAGGGAGGTGGCTGGAGGGGAAGGGGGTGAGAGAAGGAGACAGTAAGATGAGAGACAGGGAGAAGAGAGGGAGGTGGCTGGAGGGGAAGGGGGTGAGAGAAGGAGACAGTAAGATGAGAGAGTGAGAAAGAGAGTGATGAGAGACAGGGAGAGGAGAGGGAGGGGTGGAGAGTCGAGGTAGAGCAAGAGCATGATATAATAAGAAAGCAAGAGAGATCAATGGGTGGGGGAGAGGAAGGGATGGAAAAAGAGGGAGGGAGGGAGGATGGAAGGAGAGAGGGATGATGAAAGAGTCCTGGGTGAGAGAGTTCATTTTGGGGTTGTATGTACACAAGACCAGACATAGCCCTGAAACATGTAAAAATGACATAGAATTGCATGAAATGCTTTATAAAAGGCCCAATTTTTCCCGGACCCTAGTTTACAAAATACATTTAGCAAAGCGCCTCTTTCTACTGCTCTAGTCTAGACCACCATGCAAATGCGATTATATGCATGCAAGATGATTTCCCGGAACCTCAGAGCTCCCCAGGTCACCCCCCTCTCGCGCTCACCTTTTATCCTGACACCTCACAATTTACAAATGAAGCACTGAGGACAAGACATTTATGAGCATAGGATGGTGATCATAGCTGTGGAGTGACATAGTGTATGATAGTTATTCATGTCTGGAGTGGCACCGTTTTTACAGTGTGATGCCTATGGAGAGGTATTAATGGTGTGAAGCCGATGATGGTTACAGTAGAATGAGGTCATGCTGGCTCCAGTTGGGGCGAGACTACAGACACCTCTGTGAATCTGACTGCATCCATGTCTGTCCTACCACTGGAAATAGGCTACCAACAACCACACACACACATGCACATACACACACGTGCACACACACGTACTAATGGATGCACACACACGTACACAAACGTACAAAACCAGACTCTTACCTAATGGAAATGTGTTTTTAATAGACGGAGTAGATAAATCGACTAGAATAGAATGGATTAGTTCAAACATGTATTAATGTATCAACACGTCATAACTCACATCATAAGCAGCATACAGCCCCTAGGCATTAAACAAGAAATAACAACCCCATCCTGAGCAAAAACAAGGTCACAAATAATAATTGACAGGCAAACAATTGTGCCCTCTGAACTCCTGGGTGGGAGACAGACAGACGGGAGGGATCCAACTATTCATGGAGGATTGAGTGTTGTATCCTGGTTTATTTAGTGCAGAGAGAGGGGGGATATTACAGGGTGTAGACTAGACAGGTCATTGGAGAGTTATGTGTACATACATAACTGTTGTCTCCCCTCTGTCTGTATATATTGGGGTGGCAAGTAGCCTAGTGGTTAGAGAGGTTGCAAGAACGAATCCCCGAGCTGACACGGTAAAAATATGTTGTTCTGCCCCTGAACAGGCAGTTAACCCACTGTTCCTAGGCCGTAATTGAAAATAAGAATTTGTTCTTAACTGACTTGCCTAGTTAAATAAAGGGGGAAAAATAAATATACACTGCTCAAAAAAATAAAGGGAACACTTAAACAACACAATGTAACTCCAAGTCAATGACACTTCTGTGAAATCAAACTGTCCACTTAGGAAGCAACACTGATTGACAATACATTTCACATGCTGTTGTGCAAATGGAATAGACAACAGGTGGAAATTATAGGCAATTAGCAAGACACCCCCAATGAAGGAGTGGTTCTGCAGGTGGGGACCACAGACCACTTCTCAGTTCCTATGCTTCCTGGCTGATGTTTTGGTCACTTTTGAATGCTGGCGGTGCTTTCACTCTAGTGGTAGCATGAGACGGAGTCTACAACCCACACAAGTGGCTCAGGTAGTGCAGCTCATCCAGGATGGAACATCAATGCGAGCTGTGGCAAGAAGGTTTGCTGTGTCTGTCAGCGTAGTGTCCAGAGCATGGAGGCGCTACCAGGAGACAGGCCAGTACATCAGGAGACGTGGAGGAGGCCGTAGGAGGGCAACAACCCAGCAGCAGGACCGCTACCTCCGCCTTTGTGCAAGGAGTAGCAGGAGGAGCACTGCCAGAGCACTGCAAAATGACCTCCAGCAGGCCACAAATGTGCATGTGTCTGCTCAAACGGTCAGAAACAGACTCCATGAGGGTGGTATGAGGGCCCGACGTCCACAGGTGGGGGTTGTGCTTACAGCCCAACACCGTGCAGGACGTTTTTCATTTGCCAGAGAACACCAAGATTGGCAAATTCGCCACTGGCGCCCTGTGCTCTTCACAGATGAAAGCAGGTTCACACTGAGCACATGTGACAGATGTGACAGTCTGGAGACGCCGTGGAGAACGTTCTGCTGCCTGCAACATCCTTCAGCATGACCGGTTTGGCGGAGGGTCAGTTATGGTGTGGGGTGGCATTTCTTTGGGGGGCCGCACAGCCCTCCATGTGCTCGCCAGAGGTAGCCTGACTGCCATTAGGTACCGAGATGAGAACCTCAGACCCCTTGTGAGACCATATGCTGGTGCGGTTGGCCGTGGGTTCCTCCTAATGCAAGACAATGCTAGCCACCTCATGTGGCTGGAGTGTGTCAGCAGTTCCTGCAAGAGGAAGGCATTGCTGCTATGGACTGGCCCGCCCATTCCCCAGACCTGAATCCAATTGAGCACATCTGGGACATCATGTCTCGCTCCATCCACCAACGCCACGTTGCACCACAGACTGTCCAGGAGTTGGCGGATGCTTTAGTCAAGCTCTGGGAGGAGATCCCTCAGGAGACCATCCGCCACCTCATCAGGAGCATGCCCAGGCGTTGTAGGGAGGTCATACAGGCACGTGGAGGCCACACACACTACTGAGCCTAATTTTGACTTGTTTTAAGGACATGACATCAAAGTTGGATCAGCCTGTAGTGTGGTTTTCCACTTTAATTTTGAGTGTGACTCCAAATCCAGACCTCCATGGGTTGATAAATTTGATTTCCATTGATAATTTTTGTGTGATTTTGTTGTCAGCACATTCAACTATGTAAAGAAAAAAGTATTTAATAAGAATATTTCATTCATTCAGATCTAGGATGTGTTTATTTTATTTTTTTGAGCAGTGTATATATAAATACACACACTACCGTTCAAATGTTTGGGGTCACTTAGAAATATCTTTGATTTTGAAAGAAAAGCACATTTTTTGTCCATTCAAACAACATCAAATTGATCAGAAATACAATGTAGACATTGTTAATGTTGTAAATGACTGTTGTAGCTGGAAACCCATTATCAGCAACCATCACTCCTGTGTTCCAATGGCACGTTGTGTTAGCTAATCCAAGTTTATTATTTTAAAAGGCTAATTGATCATTAGAAAACCCTTTTGCAATTATGTTAGCACAGCTAAAAACTGTTGTGCTGATTATAGAAGCTAATAAAACTGGCCTTCTTTACACAGCGTTGTACAAGATTTTCAGTTTCTTGACAATTTCTCGCAGCCTTCATTTCTCAGAACAAGAATAGGCTGATGAGATTCAGATGAAAGTACTTTGTTTCTGGCCATTTTGAGCCTGTAATCGAACATACAAATGCTGATGCTCCAGATACTCAACTAGTCTATAGAAGGCCAGTTTTATTGCTTCTTTATTTAATCAGAACAACAGTTTTCAGCTGTGCTAACATAATTGCAAAAGGGTTCTCTAATGATTAATTAGCCTTTTAAAATGATAAACTTGGATTAGCTGTCACGACTTCCGCCGAAGTCGGTCCCTCTCCTTGTTCGGGCAGCGTCCTTTGTTTTACACACATGGTTTCAATTCTCCAATTACGTGTTCATTATTTAACCCTCTGTTTTCCCCATGGTTTTTGTGCGTGATTGTTTTATGTATGTTCGGTCCTTTATTGTGGGCTCGGTATTACGACATGCTATTGGAATATTTGAGTAACATTACTCGTGTTACTCATCTCTGCTGTCCTGCGCCTGACTCCTCTGCACCAGCTACACCCAGACCACTACATTAGCTAACATAACGTGCCATTGGAACACAGGAGTGATGGTTGCTGATAATGGGCCTCTGTACGCCTATGTAGATATTCCATAAACAAATCGACCATTTCCAGCTACAATAGTCATTTACAACATTAACAATGTCTACACTTGTCAGGCTGTGGGTAACTGGTGCATGGAATCAGGCGCAGGTGAGCAGAGATGTGTACAAGCTCATTTATTCCATGAACAGCACCAGTTTAAAACAAATACTAAAGGTGCGTGAAATACCGGTAACTCGTAAATAATGGGTTAATAATGAACCCGGCAAACAATACCCGAACAAGGAGAGGGACTGATTTCGGCGGAGGTCGTGACAACACTGTGTTTCTGATCAATTTGATTGTTATTTTAATGGACAAAAAAGGAAATTTTCTTTCAAAGGTCATTTCTAAGTGACCCCAAACTTTTGAACGGTAGAATATATATATACACAGACAGAGGCGAGACAACAGTTATGTATGTACACATAACTCTCCAATGACCTGTCTAGTCTACACCCTGTAATATCCCCCCTCTCTCTGCACTAAATAAACCAGGATACAACACTCAATCCTCCATGAATAGTTGGATCCCTCCCGTCTGTCTGTCTCCCACCCAGGAGTTCAGAGGGCACAATTGTTTGCCTGTCAATTATTATTTGTGACCTTGTTTTTGCTCGGGATGGGGTTGTTATTTCTTGTTTAATGCCTAGGGGCTGTATGCTGCTTATGATGTGAGTTATGACGTGTTGATACATTAATACATGTTTGAACTAATCCATTCTATTCTAGTCGATTTATCTACTCCATCTATTAAAAACACATTTCCATTAGGTAAGAGTCTGGTTTTGTACGTTTGTGTATGTGTGTGTGCATCCATTAGTACATGTGTGTGTGCACTTGTGTGTACGTGCATGTGTGTGTGTGGTTGTTGGTAGCCTATTTCCAGTGGTAGGACAGACATGGATGCAGTCAGATTCACAGAGGTGTCTGTAGTCTCGCCCCAACTGGAGCCAGCATGACCTCATTCTACTGTAACCATCCTCGGCTTCACACCATTAATACCTCTCCATAGGCATCACACTGTACAAACGGTGCCACTCCAGACATGAATAACTATCATACACTATGTCACTCCGCAGCTATGATCACCATCCTATGCTCATAAATGTCTTGTCCTCAGTGCTTCATTTGTAAATCGGGAGGTGCCAGAATAAAAAGTGAGAGCGAGAGGGGGGTGACCTGGGGAGCTCTGAGGTACCGGTGTTGTGCCAAAAAGCTCCCCCCCTGGCAACCCCCCCCTTCGCTTGAACGTGCACCCACTGAATTCTTAATTGCTGCGACTTGCTAGTTGTGATTCTAGCTAGTTGTGATTTCTGAACACGTTAGGCTGCATTTCATTCAATTGTTTATGTTGGTTTGATCGCGGGGAAGGCACTAGTAATGTCTGCAGTTTTCAGTTTGGCTATTTGTTTCAAGTGTATTAGTCTACAAATAAATCTCTTTGCCAATATTCGTCGTCTCTCCCATGTAGAGGTCGACTGATTAATCTGAATGGCCGATTAATTAGGGCCGATTTCAAGTTTTCATAACAATCAGAAATCGGTCATTTTGGACACCGATTTTGCTATTTTGATTTTTTTACACCTTTTATTTAATCTTTATTTAACTAGGCAAGTCAGTTAAGAACACATTCTTATTTTCAATGACGGCCTAGGAACGGTGGGTTAACTGCCTTGTTCAGGGGCAGAACGACAGATTTTTACCTTGTCAGCTCAGGGATTCAATCTTGCCATTTTACGGTTAACTAGTCCAATGCTCTAACCACCTGCTTTACATTGCACTCCACGAGGAGCCTGCCTGTTACGCGAATACAGTAAGAAGCCAAGGTAAGTTGCTAGCTAGCATTAAACTTATCATATAAAAAACAATCAATCAATTAATCAATCATAATCACTAGTTAACTACACATGGTTGATGATATTACTATTTTATCTAGCGTGTCCTGTGTTGCATATCATCGATGCGGTGGCACCTAACCATAAACATCAATGCCTTTCTTAAAATCAATACACAAGTATATATTTTTAAACCTGTATATTTAGTTAATATTGCCTGCTAACATTAATTTCTTTTAACTCAGGAAAATGTGTCACTTCTCTTGCAACAGAGTCAGGGTATATGCAGCAGTTTGGGCCGCCTGGCTCATTGCGAACTGTGTGAAGACTATTTCTTCCTAACAAAGGCAGCCAACTTCGTTAAACGGGGGATGATTTAACAAAAGCGCATTTGTGAAAAAAACACAATTGTTGCACGACTGTACCTAACCATAAACATCAATGCCTTTTTTAAAATCAATACACAGAAGTATGTATTTTTAAACCTGCATATTTAGCTAAAAGAAATCCAGGTTAGCAGGCAATTTTAACCAGGTGAATTTGTGTCACTTCTCTTGCGTTCATGGCACGCAGAGTCAGGGTATATGCAACAGTTTGGGCAGCCTGGCTCATTGCGAACTAATTTGCCAGAATTTTACATAATTATGACATAACATTGAAGGTTGTGCAATGTAACAGGATTATTTAGACTTATGGATGCCACCCGTTAGATAAAATACGTATTACGTATTTCACTGAAAGAATAAATGTTTTCTTTTCGAGATGATAGTTTCCGGATTCAACCATATTAATGACCTAAGGCTCGTATTTCTGTGTGTTATTATGTTATAATTAAGTCTATGATTTGATAGAGCAGTCTGACTGAGCGGTGGTAGGCAGCAGCAGGCTCGTAAGCATTCATTCAAACAGCACTTTCGTGCGTTTGCCTGCAGCTCTTCACAATACTTCAAGCATTGAGCTGTTTATGACTTCAAGCCTATCAACTCCCGAAGATTAGGCTGGTGTAACCGACGTGAAATGGCTAGCTAGTTAGGGGTGTGCGCGCTAATAGCGTTTCAAACGTCACTCGCTCTGAGACCTTGAAGTAGTTGTTCTCCTTGCTCTGCAAGGGCCGCGGCTTTTGTGGAGCGATGGGTAACGATGCTTCGAGGGTGGCTGTTGTCGATGTGTTCCTTGTTCGAGCCCAGGTAGGGGCGAGGAGAGGGACGGAAGCTATACTGTTACAGTGGCAATACTAAAGTGCCAATAAGAACAACATCCAATAGTCAAAGATATGTGAAATACAAATGGTATAGAGAGAAATCGTCCTATACTTCCTATAATAACTACAACCTAAAACTTCTTACCTGGGAATATTGAATATTCATGTTAAAAGGAACCACCAGCTTTCATATATTCTCATGTTCTGAGCAAGGAACTTAAACGTTAGCTTTCTTACATGGCACATATTGCACTATTACTTTCTTCTCCATCACTTTGTTTTTGCATTATTTAAACCAAATTGAATATGTTTCATTATTTATTTGAGGCTAAATTGATTTTATTGATGTATCACAGTATATTAAGTTAAAATAAGTGTTCATTCAGTATTGTTGTAATTGTCATTATTACAAAAACATTTTAAAAAATTGGCCGATTAATCGGCATCTGCCTTTTTTGGTCCTCCAATAATTGGTATCGGTATCGGCATTGAAAAATCATAATCGGTCGACCTCTACTCCCATGTCTTATTCGACTAGTAGTTGTTTTGAATGTTTATTGTTTGCCTACATTTTACTCCCTTCCCTATGTTAAATAACACACATATAGTAATTATTAATTTCGGTTGCCTATCCTGACGTGAAGTTTGTTCTATAGAAAGTATTTGACTCTGATGTGTGCCACAGAAAGTAGCCACAAAATTAAGAAAATTAGAAGGGGAGGTCTCGTCAAGGCATGCCCCCCCTTCTATCTTGGGACTACAAGGCCCGGCACACTTCAAAATAATTTTGGTAACTCATGTTGATCAGTAGTGTGCGCCACAGCAAGTAATTGACTCTAGCCACAAATTTAAGGAAATTAGCAGGGCGGGGGGGTACTTTCTCGCCTGCTGAAATGTTTTATTTATCAGGGCCATTACAACAAAATATTGCAGTTTTGAAACTGCAGTTAAAGTGCAGTGACTGCAGTCAACTATCATATTTTGAACTGCAGTTATACTGCACTCTCTCTACCTGCAGTTACACTGCAAAATTACTGCACAAAAATACAGTGTTATTTTGGACGCAGTATTTGCAGCACACTACAGTTATACTGCAGTTATACTGCCCTCTGACTGCAATCGTTTTTCATGAAGGGGAGTGCTGCAGCACCACCAGCACGCTTCCCATGGCTATGCTTCTATAAGGAAATAAATGAAGAAGTACAACCCTGGCGAGATTGTACTTGCAGGCTCATGTCTAGCAGAGCAGAGAGAGGGAAATAGATCATAGAAGTGAATCTCATTCTGGTTCTGTGAGAGATACAGTCACACTTCTCTCTAGCACCACAGCAACTGCCACAAGTTGTTCTTTAGGCTACAATGTTGCGCAAATGATAAACCCGGGCTGGCCCAACCCAAATCAATTCTTAGAATATCAGGAGCGACTGAAAATCTATGTTTTCACATTAGGCTACGTTTTTTTAGGGGGCAGGAGAATTATAGAGGCGGAAACTCAAATCAAATCAAATGTTATTGGTCACATACATGTGTTTAGCAGATGTTATTGCGGGTGCAGCGAAATGCTTGTGTTTCTAGCTCCGACAGTGCAGTAATATCTAACAAGTAATATCTAACAATTTCGAATTACGAATTTACATTGTAAACAGTGAAAATGTTGTTTTATGCCACTAGATCCTGGAAAATAGGTCCCAGAACAAAACAGTCCAAAAACTGAGAGGTACCGGATCCTGGAAAATAGGTCCCAGAACAAAACAGTCCAAAACTGAGAGGTGCCGGATCGAGTGCAGGATACGGCTTAAATTAAGTACTGCGTTGTCGTATGGTACAGTTATTTTACAATTGAGCCTTCTTGTAAAGCTATTTACTATTTCTAGGAATCATACCTTATATCATTATTTCTAGTTTATCTCCACCATGCATGTTACATAAACCGAGGCACTGCAGCAGTGGTAACATGTAAGCATAGACTGAAGGAAAAGGAAGATTGGATTTATAGATTTGAGTGTGCGATTGAGTGTGCAATTGAGTATGACAGAAATAGATGGAGCGATTCAGATATGAAGGAAAAGAGAATGATAGAAGAGAGGAGAGAGAGAAAGTGTGAGGGAGAAAAAGTGTATCCGTTGTTAGGCCTCCTGCTGGTTGTAGGGGTGTCATCTCCCTACGTGGTAAAGCTTGGACGGGGCCAGTGTCCCTTCAGCTTGACAGGGTAAATGAATGCAGACTGACAGGGTCAGATTTACACCCTGCAGCTCAGCCTGGTCTCATAGACTAGATGTAACATAGTAAATAAGGTATTTCGGTTTTTTGTTTTTAATAAATGTGCAAAAATTTAGACAAACCTGTTTTCAATTTGTCATTATGGGGTATTGTGTGTAGATTTCTGAGTAAATTTGTCACGTTCTGACCTCTATTTCTGTTGTTTTGTATTTATTTAGTATGGTCAGGGCGTGAGTTGGGTGGGCAGTCTATGTTTGTTTTTCTATGTTTTGGGGCATTTCTATGTTTTCGGCCTAGTATGGTTCTCAATCAGAGGCAGGTGTCATTAGTTGTCTCTGATTGAGAATCATACTTAGGTAGCCTGGGTTTCACTGTGTGTTTGTGGGTGATTGTTCCTGTCACTGTGTTTGTCGTCACAGGATAGGACTGTTTTGCGTTCTCACATTTCTTGTTTTCGTTAGTTTGTTCATGTGTAGTGATTTATTAAAATATGAACAACCACCACGCTGCGCTTTGGTCCGCTTCTCCTCCTCCTACAGACGAACGCCCTTACAAAATTGCTTTATTTAATAGATTTTATAATAAGGCTGTGACGTAACAAAATGTGGAAAAAGTCAAGGGGTCATAATACTTTTTGCAAAATCTTAATATACAGTGCCTTGCGAAAGTATTCGGCCCCCTTGAACTTTGCGACCTTTTGCCACATTTCAGGCTTCAAACATAAAAAACATACTTCCGGCGCCGACAGAGATGGCCGCCTCGCTTCGCGTTCCTAGGAAACTATGCAGTTTTTTGTTTTTTTACGTGTTATTTCTTACATTAGTACCCCAGGTCATCTTAGGTTTCATTACATACAGTCGAGAAGAACTACTGAATATAAGATCAGCGTCAACTCACCATCAGTACGACCAAGAATATGTTTTTCGCGACGCGGATCCTGTGTTCTGCCTTATAAACAGGACAACGGAGCGGATCCCATGCAGCGACCCCAAAAAACTACTCCGAAAAAGAGGGAAACGAGGCGGTCTTCTGGTCAGACTCCGGAGAGGGCACACCGTGCACCACTCCCTAGCATTCTTCTTGCCAATGTCCAGTCTCTTGACAACAAGGTTGATGAAATCCGAGCAAGAGTAGCATTCCAGAGGGACATCAGAGACTGTAACGTTCTTTGCTTCACGGAAACGTGGCTCACTGGAGAGACGCTATCCGAGGCGGTGCAGCCAACGGGTTTCTCCACGCATCGCGCAGACAGAAACAAACATCTTTCTGGTAAGAAGAGGGGCGGGGGCGTATGCCTTATGGCTAACGTGACATGGTGTGATGAAAGAAACATACAGGAACTCAAATCCTTCTGTTCACCTGATTTAGAATTCCTCACAATCAAATGTAGACCGCATTATCTACCAAGAGAATTCTCTTCGATTATAATCACAGCCGTATATATCACCCCCCAAGCAGACACATCGATGGCTCTGAATTAACTTTATTTGACTCTTTGCAAACTGGAAACCATTTATCTGGAGGCTGCATTCATTGTAGCTGGGGATTTTAACAAGGCTAATCTGAAAACAAGACTCCCTAAATTTTATCAGCATATCGATTGCGCAACCAGGGGTGGAAAGACCTTGGATCATTGTTACTCTAACTTCCGCGACGCATATAAGGCCCTGCCCTGCCCCCCTTTCGGAAAAGCTGACCACGACTCCATTTTGTTGATCCCTGCCTACAGACAGAAACTAAAACAAGAGGCTCCCATGCTGAGGTCTGTCCAACGCTGGTCCGACCAAGCTGACTCCACACTCCAAGACTGCTTCCATCACGTGGACTGGGACATGTTTCGTATTGCGTCAGACAACAACATTGACGAATACGCTGATTCGGTGTGCGAGTTCATTAGAACGTGCGTTGAAGATGTCGTTCCCATAGCAACGATTAAAACATTCCCTAACCAGAAACCGTGGATTGATGGCAGCATTCGCGTGAAACTGAAAGCGCGAACCACTGCTTTTAATCAGGGCAAGGTGTCTGGTAACATGACCGAATACAAACAGTGCAGCTATTCCCTCCGCAAGGCTATCAAACAAGCTAAGCGTCAGTACAGAGACAAAGTAGAATCTCAATTCAACGGCTCAGACACAAGAGGCATGTGGCAGGGTCTACAGTCAATCACGGACTACAAGAAGAAATCCAGCCCAGTCACGGACCAGGATGTCCTGCTCCCAGGCAGACTAAATAACTTTTTTGCCCGCTTTGAGGACAATACAGTGCCACTGACACGGCCTGCAACGAAAACATGCGGTCTCTCCTTCACTGCAGCCGAGGTGAGTAAGACATTTAAACGTGTTAACCCTCGCAAGGCTGCAGGCCCAGACGGCATCCCCAGCCGCGCCCTCAGAGCATGCGCAGACCAGCTGGCCGGTGTGTTTACGGACATATTCAATCAATCCCTATACCAGTCTGCTGTTCCCACATGCTTCAAGAGGGCCACCATTGTTCCCAAGAAAGCTAAGGTAACTGAGCTAAACGACTACCGCCCCGTAGCACTCACTTCCGTCATCATGAAGTGCTTTGAGAGACTAGTCAAGGACCATATCCCCTCCACCCTACCTGACACCCTAGACCCACTCCAATTTGCTTACCGCCCAAATAGGTCCACAGACGATGCAATCTCAACCACACTGCACACTGCCCTAACCCATCTGGACAAGAGGAATACCTATGTGAGAATGCTGTTCATTGACTACAGCTCGGCATTCAACACCATAGTACCCTCCAAGCTCGTCATCAAGCTCGAGACCCTGGGTCTCGACCCCGCCCTGTGCAACTGGGTACTGGACTTCCTGACGGGCCGCCCCCAGGTGGTGAGGGTAGGCAACAACATCTCATCCCCACTGATCCTCAACACTGGGGCCCCACAAGGGTGCGTTCTGAGCCCTCTCCTGTACTCCCTGTTCACCCACGACTGCGTGGCCACGCACGCCTCCAACTCAATCATCAAGTTTGCGGACGACACAACAGTGGTAGGCTTGATTACCAACAACGACGAGACGGCCTACAGGGAGGAGGTGAGGGCCCTCGGAGTGTGGTGTCGGGAAAATAACCTCACACTCAACGTCAACAAAACTAAGGAGATGATTGTGGACTTCAGGAAACAGCAGAGGGAACACCCCCCTATCCACATCGATGGAACAGTAGTGGAGAGGGTAGCAAGTTTTAAGTTCCTCGGCATACACATCACAGACAAACTGAATTGGTCCACTCACACAGACAGCATTGTGAAGAAGGCGCAGCAGCGCCTCTTCAACCTCAGGAGGCTGAAGAAATTTGGCTTGTCACCAAAAGCACTCACAAACTTCTACAGATGCACAATCGAGAGCATCCTGGCGGGCTGTATCACCGCCTGGTACGGCAACTGCTCCGCCCTCAACCGTAAGGCTCTCCAGAGGGTAGTGAGGTCTGCACAACGCATCACCGGGGGCAAACTACCTGCCCTCCAGGACACCTACACCACCCGATGTCACAGGAAGGCCATAAATATCATCAAGGACATCAACCACCCGAGCCACTGCCTGTTCACCCCGCTATCATCCAGAAGGCGAGGTCAGTACAGGTGCATCAAAGCTGGGACCGAGAGACTGATAAACAGCTTCTATCTCAAGGCCATCAGACTGTTAAACAGCCACCACTAACATTGAGTGGCTGCTGCCAACACACTGACACTGACTCAACTCCAGCCACTTTAATAATGGGAATTGATGGGAAATGATGTAAATATATCACTAGCCACTTTAAACAATGCTACCTTATATAATGTTACTTACCCTACATTATTCATCTCATATGCATACGTATATTCTGTACTCTATATCATCGACTGTATCCTTATGTAATACATGCATCACTAGCCACTTTAACTATGCCACTTTGTTTGCATACTCATCTCATATGTATATACTGTACTCGATACCATCTACTGTATCTTGCCTATGCTGCTCTGTACCATCACTCATTCATATATCCTTATGTACATATTCTTTATCCCCTTACACTGTGTACAAGACAGTAGTTTTGGAATTGTTAGTTAGATTACTTGTTGGTTATTACTGCATTGTCGGAACTAGAAGCACAAGCATTTCGCTACACTCGCATTAACATCTGCTAACCATGTGTATGGGACAAATACAATTTGATTTGATTTGATTTGATTTAAAGATATACAACTGTATTTTTTTGTGAAGAATCAACAACAAGTGGGACACAATCATGAAGTGGAACGACATTTATTGGATATTTCAAACTTTTTTAACAAATCAAAAACTGAAAAATTGGGCGTGCAAAATTATTCAGCCCCTTTACTTTCAGTGCAGCAAACTCTCTCCAGAAGTTCAGTGAGGATCTCTGAATGATCCAATGTTGACCTAAATGACTAATGATGATAAATACAATCCACCTGTGTGTAATCAAGTCTCCGTATAAATGCACCTGCACTGTGATAGTCTCAGAGGTCCGTCAAAAGCGCAGAGAGCATCATGAAGAACAAGGAACACACCAGGCAGGTCCGAGATACTGTTGTGAAGAAGTTTAAAGCCGGATTTGGATACAAAAAGATTTCCCAAGCTTTAAACATCCCAAGGAGCACTGTGCAAGCGATAATATTGAAATGGAAGGAGTATCAGACCACTGCAAATCTACCAAGACCTGGCCATCCCTCTAAACTTCAGCTCATACAAGGAGAAGACTGATCAGAGATGCAGCCAAGAGGCCCATGATCACTCTGGATGAACTGCAGAGATCTACAGCTGAGGTGGGAGACTCTGTCCATAGGACCACAATCAGTCGTATATTGCACAAATCTGGCCTTTATGGAAGAGTGGCAAGAAGAAAGCCATTTCTTAAAGATATCCATAAAAAGTGTTGTTTAAAGTTTGCCACAAGCCACCTGGGAGACACACCAAACATGTGGAAGAAGGTGCTCTGGTCAGATGAAACCAAAATTGAACTTTTTGGCAACAATGCAAAATGTTATGTTTGGCGTAAAAGCAACACAGCTCATCACCCTGAACACACCATACCCACTGTCAAACATGGTGGTGGCAGCATCATGATTTGGGCCTGCTTTTCTTCAGCAGGGACAGGGAAGATGGTTAAAATTGATGGGAAGATGGATGGAGCCAAATACAGGACCATTCTGGAAGAATGATGGAGTCTGCAAAAGACCTGAGACTGGGACGGAGATTTGTCTTCCAACAAGACAATGATCCAAAACATAAAGCAAAATCTACAATGGAATGGTTCAAAAATAAACATATCCAGGTGTTAGAATAGCCAAGTCAAAGTCCAGACCTGAATCCAATCGAGAATCTGTGGAAAGAACTGAAAACTGCTGTTCACAAATGCTCTCCATCCAACCTCACTGAGCTGGAGCTGTTTTGCAAGGAGGAATGGGAAAAAAATTCAGTCTCTCGATGTGCAAAACTGATAGATACATACCCCAAGCGACTTACAGCTGTAATCGCAGCAAAAGGTGGCGCTACAAAGTATTAACTTAAGGGGGCTGAATAATTTTGCACGCCCAATTTTTCAGTTTTTGATTTGTTAAAAAAGTTTGAAATATCCAATAAATGTCGTTCCACTTCATGATTGTGTCCCACTTGTTGTTGATTCTTCACAAAAAAATACAGTTTTATATCTTTATGTTTGAAGCCTGAAATGTGGCAAAAGGTCGCAAAGTTCAAGGGGGCCGAATACTTTCGCAAGGCACTGTATTATTAGCTTGTAATTCATAATATATCATCTGAAATGGATGATGGACATCCACAAATTAATACATATTACACAAAACTTAACATATCATACTAAATGGAGTGTCTCACATTTACATTAATAATAATACGAAATGCACTGAGACCAGGTTGTGCAGCTCTCCTCAGAATCCTCCAGGTCAGGAGGCCAACCGGACTCAACTTGTCTGAAAACAATCCCCCATAACTCATATTATTAATATTGTAGTGTAGTGTATTGTATCTAACTTCAAACCACCTTCAAATGTGGTTTAAATGGGGCGTGAAATATCTAATTCCATATGCTTTTTGGCTGTTCAGACTGCAGGAAAAAATAACAGATTCAAATCTGATTAAAAAAAAACAAGAAAATGGTGCAGTCTGCTTTGGTTAATATAAGGAATTTTAAATGACTTTCACTTTTACTTTTATTTTTGATAATTAAGTATATTTCAAACCAAATACTTTTAGACTTTTACTCAAGTAGTAGTATTTTACTGGCTGACTTTCACTATTACTTGGGTAACTTTCTATGAAGGTACAGTTGAAGTCGGAAGTTTACATACACTTAGGTTGGAGTCATTAAAACTAGTTTTTCAATCACTCCACAATTTTCTTGTTAACAAACTATAGTTTTGGCAAGTCGGTTAGGACATCTACTTTGTGCATGACACAAGTAATTTTTTCCAACAAATGTTAACAGACAGAGTATTTTACTTATAATCCACTGTATCACAATTCCAGTGGGTCAGAGGTTTACACACACTAAGTTATGGTGCCATAACAGCTTGGAAATTTCCAGAAAATGATGTCATGCTTTAGAAGCTTCTGAAATTTACATCATTTGAGTCAATTGGAGGTGTACCTGTGGATGTATTTCAAGGCCTTCCTTCAAGCTCAGTGCCTCTTTGCATGACACCATGGGAAATCAAAAGAAATCAGCCAAGACCTCAGAAAAACAATTGTAGACCTCCACAAGTCTGGTTCATCCTTGGGAGAAATTTCCAGAACACCTGAAGGTACCACGTTAATCTGTACAAACAATAGTACAAAAGTGGAAACACTGTGGGACCATGCAGCCGTCATACCACTCAGGAAGGAGATGCATTCTGTCTCCTAGAAATGAATGTACTTTGGAGTGAAAAATGCAAATTAATCCCAGAACAACAGCAAAGGACCTTGTGAAGATGCTGGAGGAAACAGGTACAAAAGTATCTATATCCACAGTAAAACGAGTCCTTTATCGACATAACCTGAAAGGCCACTCAGCAAGGAACACTGCTCCAAATCCGCCATAAAAAAGCCAGACTATGCTTTGCAACTGCACATGGGGACAAAGATCGTACTTTTTGGGGAAATGTCCTCTGGTCTGATGAAACAAAAATATAACTATTTGGCCATAAGGACCATTGTGATGTTAGGAGGAAAAAGGGGGTGGCTTGCAAGCCGAAGAACACCATCCCAACCGTGAAGCATGGGGGTGGCAGCATCATGTTGTGGGGGTGCTTTGCTACAGGAGGGACTGGTGCACTTCACAAAATAGATGGCATCATGAGGTAGGAAAATTATGTGGATATATTGAAGCAACATCTCAAGACATTAGTCAGGAAGTTAAAGCTTGGTTGCAAATGGGTCTTCCAAATGGACAATGACCCCAAGCATACTTCCAAAGTTGTGGCAAATGCTTAAGGACAACAAAGTCAAGGTGTTGGAGTGGCCATCACAAAGCCCTGACCTCAATCCCATAGAAAATGTGTGGGCAGAACTGAAAAAGTGTGTGTGAGCAAGGAGGCCTACAAACCTGACTCCGTTACCCCAGCTCTGTCAGGAGGAATGGGCCAAAAGTCACCCAACTTATTGTGGGAAGCTTGTGGAAGGCTACACAAAACATTTGACCCAAGTTAAACAATGTAAAGGCAATGCTACCAAATACTAATTGAGTGCATGTACACTTCTGACCCACTGGGAATGTGATGAAAGAAATACAAGCTGAAATCAATCATTTTCTCTACTATTATTCTGACATTTCACATGCTTAAAATAAAGTGGTGATCCTAACTGATCTAAGACAGGGAATTGTTACTTGGATTAAATGTCAGGAATTTGAGTTAAAACTGAGTTTAAATGTACTTGGCTAAGGTGTATGTAAACTTCTGACTTCAGCTGTATGTTTTGCATGGACATTGATTGATTAATTGATAGATTAAATCAAATTTTATGCTTCACAAAGATAAACAACATACATTTTTCTAAACTAATCCAATCTGTTTATTGCACCCGTTACTGAAATGTTTGTCCCAGTTTAGATGGTTTAGGTAGTCTTGTATATTCATCTTTCTAAGCCTGAAGCATGCACGAGATCACCAAATGTTCTGGATGACTGTGTGATAACGCTCTCAGTAGCCGATGTGAGCAAGACCTTCAGACAGGTCAACATTCACAAAGCCGCGGGACCAGATTAATTACCAGGACGTGTACTCAAAGCATGCGCAGACCAACTGGCAAGTTTCTTCACTGACATTTTCAACCTCTTGCTAACTTATTCTGTAATACCTACATGTTTCAAGCAGACCACCATAGTTCCTGTGCCCAAGGAAGCAAAGGTAATCTACCTAAATGATTACCGCCCCGTAGCACTTACGTCGGTAACCATGTAGTGCTTTGAAAAGCTGGTCATGGCTCACATCAACACCATCATCCTGGAAACCCTAGACCCACTCTAATTCGCATACCGCCCCAACAGATCCACAGATGACGCAATCTCAATCGCTCTCCACACTGCCCTTTCCCAGCTGGACAAAAGGAACACCTATGTGAGCATGCTGTTAATTAACTACAGCTCAGAGTTCAACACCATAGTGCCCACGAAGCTCATCACTAAGCTAATGTAACAGTATAACTTTAGACCGTCCCCTCACGAACCAGGGACCCTCTGCACACCTGAACAACAGTCATCCACAAAGCATCGTTACCCATCGCTCCACAAAAGCCGCGGCCACTACTTCAAGGAACCACTACTTCAAGGTCTCAGAGCAAGTGACGTCACCAATTGAAACGCTATTTAGCGCGCACCACTGCTAACTAGCTAGCCGTTTCACATCCGTTACACTAAGGACCCTGGGACTAAACACCTCCCTCTGCAACTGGATCCTGGACTTCCTTACAGGCTGCCCCCAGGTGGTAAGGGTAGGCAACAACACATCTGCCACGCTGATCCTCAACACTGGGACCCCTCAGGGGTGTGTACTTAGTTCCCTCCTGTACTCCCTGTTCACCCATGACGACGTGGCCAAACACGACTCCAACAACATCATTAAGTTTGCTGACGACACAACAGTGGTAGGCCTGATCACCGGCAACGATGACACAGGGAGGGAGGAGGTCAGAGAACTGGCAGTGTGGTGCCAGGACAACAACCTCTCCCTCAATGTGAGCAAGACTAAGGAGCTGATCATGGACTACAGGAAAAGGCGGGTCGAACAGGCCACCATTAACATCAACTGGGCTGTAGTGGAACGGGTCGAGAGTTTCAAGTTCCTTGGTGTCCACATCACCAACAATCTATCACGGTCCAAACACACCAAGACAGTCGTGAAGAGGGCACGACAAAACCTTTACCCCCTCAGGAGACAGAGGATAGTGCGTACGGCCCAGTACATCACTGGGGCCTAGCTTCCTGCAATCCAGGAGGCGGTGTCAGAGGAAAGCCCATAAAGTTGTCTGAGACTCCAGTCACCCAACTCATAGACTGTTTTCTCTGCTACCACACGGCAAGCTGTACCGGAGTGCCAAATCTAGGACCAAAAAGCTCCTTAACAGCTTCTACCACCAAGCTATAAGACTGCTGAACAATGAATCAAATGGCCACCGGACTATGCCCCCCCCCCCCCCCCCCCCTAACCTGTACCCCCACACACTGACTCGGTACCGGTACCCCCTGTATATAGCCTCATTATTGTTATGTTATTGTGTTACTTTTTATTATTTTTTACTTTAGTTTATTTGGTAAATCTTTTCTTAACTCTTCTTGAACTGCACTATTGGTTAATGGCTTGTAAGTAAGTATTTCACGGTAAGGTCTACTTGTTGTATTCGCCGCATGTGACAAGTAAAGTTTGATTTGATTCGGGATGCATATTGTGGGTGAATAAATGTTCAAATTGTTAGATATACTCACCCTGGCTGGATTCCAAATGAAATTAAACATCACTTGCAAGCCAGAATAATGCAGGCCTGATGTGGCCAGTGAATTAGGGAAAATCTAAGCCCTCAAAGTGAGGCCCTATATTAATGTATTGTAACAAACCTGTACGGCCATTACAACTAACACATAGTTTTCTAAACTAGTTTGAACAGTTCAATATGATCATTTCCCAATAAATAATCAAGTTGTCATTTATTTGGATGAACATAGTGCGCACCAACCCGTCGCACACAGGCGCCTCTCAGAACTGACTGACCCAGCATGTAGTGATGTGCAGTTCACCAAAACACAGTAAAGGCTGGTCACCAGTGTTCAAAACACAGCGAAGGCTGGTCACCAGAAAAACCAGCACTAGTCACCAGCATATCAGTATATGCTGGTGACCAGCAGTCTCTCGAGCCAGATGGCTTACTTCCGAAATCTTTGAATGCTTCAGGGTTACGATGCTCCAAGGGCGGAGATATCCGAGACTAATGCTGGTCTATGCTGTTTTTTCAGCAGTGCTGACATTACTGATGTTTTAAACATGCTACAACTCTCCCATTCACATGTGAACACACACACACACACACACACACACACACACACACACACACACACACACACACACACACACACACACACACACACACACACACACACACACACACACACACACACACACACACACACTTACACACACACACACACACACACACACACACACACACACACACACACACACGTTTAACTGGCAGTTAAATATATATTTCTAGGCTGTCACAGTAGAGGACTGACACATGCTGTTGTCACCACAGGCCTCCTGCAGAGGTCCTACAGTATGAGTGAGGAAAGAGAGGTAGGGATGGTGGGAGGAAGAAAGACAGAGAGAGTATGGGAGAGGGGACAGAAAGAGGGAGGAAGGGCAGCGAGGGAAGAGAGGATAGAGCTGGAGCGCGAGTTACACTGGTGGATCTCAGACACTACCAGCACCTTCATTGTCACCTCAGTTCCCCTGGGGCCTATCTATGAGGTGTCAAAACCACAGCCAACTCAATGGTTTAGTAATGCCTCTTGGGAGGATCTAGGTTTGTGCTGCAATGTCCTTTAGAAAAGTTGGGGGAGGTCTCAAATTTTCACGTGCTGGTTTAACACAGATGCGTCAACCAATTAAAAATGAATAACAACATTTATCCCACCTTCTATATCCCCACTTGACCACACCCCTGCAGTGGCAAATGTGTTGTATATATATACATACACACACAATGTATAGGAACTTTAATGCCAACCTCTAGTGTACAAAGACATTAGCATGTCAAGTGCTTGGCTATGGCCTACAGTATGTGAGGAGTATAGATTGATGCTGTGTGTGTGTGTGTGTGTGTGTGAGTGATTCATGTGCATACATGTGTGCACACTCTTGCACTAACTCTTTGGCAGGGTTATGTAAAACGCTTTAATGATGGGGTGTAATCTGTGCCCCGGGGTTACTTTGTGATAACTAGGGTGCTCACGACCTGTGGTGACGTCAATGGAACCATGGCTACCGTTCAGCTGTCTGTGCTCGTAGGCCTTTACTGTTCTGTTCCCCTCTGGGTTGGTCATGTGTCCTCTCTATGCCCCACCTGCTCCTCCTCACAAATACCCAGCAGGGAACACGGTGTGCCCTCAGCCTGCCTGTCTCTGTCCTTCATTATGCCATGGACCAGGAAAGAGGGAGAGGCATACATACACTATATACAGTGCATTTGGAAAGTATTCAGACCCCTTGACTTTTTTTTTGCATTTTATTACATTACAGCCTTATTCTAAAATTGATTAAATCGTTTCCCCCCCCCCAATCTATCTACACACAATACCCCATAATGACGAAGTGAAACCAGGTTTTTAGACATTTTTACACATTTATTGAAAATAAAATACCTTATTTACGTAAGTATTCAGACCCTTTGCTATGAGACTCAAAATTGACCTCAGGTGCATCCTGTTTCCATTGATCATCCTCGAGATATTTCTACAACTTGATTGGAGTCCACCTGTGGTAAATTCAATTGATTGGACATGACTTGGAAAGGCACACACCTGTCTATATAAGGTCCCACAGTTGACACTGTATGTCAGAGCAAAAACTAAGCCATGAGGTTGAAGGAATTGTCCGTAGTGCTCCGAGACAGAACTGTGTTGAGGCACAGATCTGGGGAAGGGTACCAAAAAATATCTGCAGCATTGAAGGTCCCCAAGAGACGCAGTGGCCTCCATCATTCTTAAATGGAAGAAGTTTGGAACCACCAAGACTCTTCCTAGAGCTGGCCGCCCTGCCAAACTGAGCAATCGGCAGAGAAGGGCCTTGGTCAGGGAGGTGACCAAGAACCCAATGGTCACTCTGACAGAGCTCCAGAGTTCCTCTGTGGAGATAGGAGAAAATTCCAGAAGGACAAACATGGTAGAGTGGCCTGATGGAAGCCACTCCTCAGTAATAGGCACATGCCTGCTTGGAGTTTTCCAAAAGGCGCCTTAAGACTCTCAGACCATGAGAAACAAGATTCTCTGGTCTGATGAAATCAAGATTGAACTCTTTGGGCTGAATGCCAAGCGTCACATCTGGAGGAAACCTGGCACCATCCCTACGGTGAAGCATGGTGGTGGCAGCATCATCTCTGAGCCTTGATTCATTCCCGGGCCAATTGTGCACCATCCCAAGGGACTCCCGGCCACGGCTGGTTGTGGCACAGCCCGGAAATGAACCCGAGTCTGTAGTAACGCCTTTAGCATTGCGATGCAGTCCCTTAGACCGCTGCGTCGCTCTGGAGGCCCCCCTTTCCACAGATTTGCAATGGGATTCAAGCATGGACTTTGGCTGGGCCACTCAATGACTTTCATATTCTTGTTCTGCTTTGGCTGTATGCTTGTGGTCATTGTCCTGTTGGAACGTAAATCTTTGCCCCAGTCTAAGGACGTTTGCACTCTCAAGCAAGTTGTCATCACGGATTTGCCTGTATTTGGCTCCATTCATTGTTCCCTCTATCCTTAACAGTCTCCCAGTCCCTGCCGCTGAAAAGCATCCCCATAGCATGATTCTGCCACCACAATGCTTTACTTCAGGGATAAAATAAAATTGTACTTGTCACATGCGCCGAATACACCTTACCGTGAAATGCTTACTTTACAAGCCCTTAACCAACAATGCAGTTCAAGAAATAGAGTTAAGAAAATATTTACTAAATAAACTAAAGTAAAAAATAAAATAAGAAGTAAAATAGCCCTTACACAGCCTTGAGGTGTGTAGGGTCATTGAAAAACAAATGATACTGTAGTCCCACTAAGCGCAAACCAAATGGGATGATGTATTGCAGCAGAATGCTGTGGTAGCCATGCTGGAATCACAGACGGTGTCGCCTCTATGCTTCACGGTGGGAACCACACATGCGGCGATCATCCGCTCACCTACTCTGCATCTCACAAAGACACGGCGGTTGGAACCAAAAATCCAAAATTTGCACCCATCAGACCAAAGGACAGATTTCCACCGGTCTAATGTCCAATGCTCGGCCTCCCGGGTGGCGCAGTGGTTAAGGGCGCTGTACTGCAGCGCCAGCTGTGCCATCAGAGTCCCTGGGTTCGCGCCCAGGCTCTGTCGTAACCGGCCGCGACCGGGAGGTCCGTTGGGCGACGCACAATTGGCCTAGCGTCGTCTGGGTTAGGAAGGGATTGGTCGGTAGGGATCTCCTTGTCTCATCGCGCACCAGCGACTCCTGTGGCGGGCTGGGCGCAGTGTGCGCTAGCCAATGTTGCCAGGTGCACGGTGTAGCCTCCGACACATTGGTGCGGCTGGCTTCCGGGTTGGATGCGCGCTGTGTTAAGAAGCAGTACGGCTGGTTGGGTTGTGTATCGGAGGACGCATGACATTCAGCCTTCGTCTCTCCCGAGCCCGTACGGGAGTTGTAGCAATGAGACAAGATAGTAGCTACTACAACAATTGGATACCATGAAATTGGGGAGAAAAAGGTGTAAAAATTCAAAAAAAAAAACACAAAAAAAATGGCCATTGCTCATGTTTATGTTTAATAAGTCTCTTATTATTGTTGGTGTCCTTCAGTAGTGGTTTCTTTGCAGGACCATGAAGGCCTGATCCACGCAGTCTCCTCTGAACATTTGATGTTGAGATGGGCTTTGCGACTGCGCTTGAAGAAACTTTAAAGGTTATTTGGGGCAGGGAATAGACGGGTCAAGGCAGGCAGGGGTCAGTAAACCAGAGGTGGGGCAACTGTACGCAGGCTCAGGGTCAGGGGCAGGCAGAGTGGTCAGGCAGGCGGGCTCGGAGTCAGGACAGGCAAGGGTCAAAACCAGGAGGGCGAGAAAAGAGAGACTGGAAAAAGCAGGAGCTGAGACACAAAATGCTAGTTGACTTGAAAAACAAGATGAACTGGCAACAGACAAACAGAGAACACAGGTATAAATACACAGGGGATAATAGGGAAGATTGGTGACACCTGGACGGGGTTGGAGACAATCACAAAGAAAGGTGAAACAGATAAGGTTGTGAGAATTTTGTAGTGTTTTGGTGATTCAATAAATGTAAACTTATGTTAACATATTTTGGATCGATTATTAGGTGGTGAATGATGTCTCCAAACAAAACAAACACACAGTGAAAGGTTTTGAATGAGGCCGGCTGCGTTTCATGTGTTACCAGTTTGAAGTTTTATACTAAAAGTTTTGAAAATTCACCACATACTTGGGAAAATAGCACCAAAGCGAATTTTAAAAACTGTAAGAATGAAGTAAGGTGCCTTTGTCTGTGACCAGGGTATTTTCTCTGTCTCTGTAGGGTAGTTGTGAAATCAGCAGACAGCTCTGATTCCGTGGAGGGCCTAAACAGGACACAAGATTGATAGCCTGGTTAAAATACCCCTGTGTGGAACTCAGGAAGGTGCCAGCCTGTGAGCTTCCCTCTCATTTACACACAGTCAGATACACAGGGACTCTGAGACAGAGGGAGAGGGAAAGACTGAACCAGTTACATAGAGAAAGAGTTAGGATGAGGATAGGGATAGTAGATAAGAACATGAGGGGTGGAGACTGGAGAGTTAAGGATAGGGTGAACGGGAAGAAAGACAAACAAGGTGGGAGAATTGGTACGGTAGAGATATGGTAGAGGTTAAACAGAGACTGGGAAGTAGACATAAACAACAGAGAGGGAGGGAAAAGAGAGTGATGAGACAGAGATACAAGCACTGACAAATGAAGGAAAGGGGAGAGAAAAGGAGAGAGAACCAGCAGCACTCCCCTCTTTATTTATACCTCCATCGACAGCAGGCTAAGATTTCTGGCACCAAAACAACGTCACGCTTGCTATTTCAGTCAGAGGTGCAACATTTCAGAGGGGGTTAAGGTGACGGGCTGAGGCGTTGTGTGGCCCCTACAGCCCTACAACATGACATTTCACACTGTAGCTACCTCCCTTGGCCTTTTGTGTGTTAGAGAGCGGGCCCACTTGTTGTTTCTTTAGTTGCAGACAAAGTGGTAAACAGCCTTGGGGTTGTTCATGCAGGTTTATGAGGAGAGAACCTCAGACCATGACAACACATCAAACAATACTGAGACCCCCAAAAGTCTACACTCACACAACCCCAGTCCATGTTAGCTTGCCTGGTAACAAGAGGGAGAGTGAGACACCATCCTAAAATAAACCCCCTATTATTATGGCCATAGGCCTTTATTTACTGAGATTTTACTAACATAAGTTTAAGGGAAAAAATTATATCATATGTTAAAGTGCTGAAAGAGGGACAACGCTGTTACATCCAATGCCTGTTTGCCTGAGGCTGATGCTGCGCAGGTGCTTGTACGCGTGTAAACATGAATATATACACGCTCGCATTCAAACGCACACACGTGCACACACGGACACACACACACATAAACACATGTAAATAGTGCCACACATGCACTGAAACGTATAGAGTTGTCCTTGCTGTTTTGATTTTTGTTGTCCTTGATGTCTTTTGTTTTACTTTGTTTTTCTCTTTTGTTGATTTTGTTGGTTGTTGGTGGCTGGGGGAGTTGGTGATTGAGGGGCAGTGGTCGGGGAACTGTGGGGGGGATCTTGGAGGGTTGTTGGCCTGGCGGTTGAGATTTTGGGCCGGTGGCCGAAAGGTCGCTGATTCGGGTCCCTGTTTTGACTTGGTGAGAGATCTGTTGACGTACCCTTGGGCAGGGCGTTGACCCTGGTTGCTTCTGTGGGTCGCTTTGGGTGGCAGTCTGTTAGATTGACTGAATGTAATGTAAATGTTGGGCGGCTTCGGGCGGTATGTGTAAAAAAAACTATTGCATTAATTTACAGTACCAGTCAAAAGTTTGGACACCTACTCATTCCGGGGTTTTTCTTTATTTGTACTATTTTCCACATTTTAGAATAATAGTGAAGACATCAAAACTATGAATTAACACATATGGAATCATGTATTAA